>NC_060208.1:30995000-31595000 GCF_021130785.1 Homalodisca vitripennis
ATATGTTGTGCAGTATCCTTCATGTTATGGTGGTTTCACTAGATGGCATTCACATCTTCAAATTCAGAAAAATATTTAGGAACTTTAGTTATTATCTTGAACAGTACAGTATACTCTACAAATTGATTTACAAAGAACAATATTGACTTTTAGATTAAATTAACTTGAACAAAGGTTTTATCACGATTTAAGTAAAGCTCCCAATGATACAAATGTTGCTTAAATTTATTAGAAAGTAACCAGAATAAATTGGGAGGTAGGCATATATACGCTTTACAATGCTCCTCCTGCTTGAATAAAATAAATTGATAATTTTGTCACTTAAAACACATCTTACAACTGTTGTTTTTTTAAATATAAAAATAATGTATAAAAATATATAAAAGATATAAAAAATACTAAGAACTGGAAATGTATAAATGAATATTTAAATATGATTAACGCTTTTACTACATTGGCTGTTAGTAATTGGTTAATTAATATCATAATTGTAAGTTTTTGTCACCCATTTTTTAGCTGTGGTAAAAATATCATGTGATAATAGAGAATATTTTTTAATCGCAGTTTGCCTAGGTGCCCTCTAAATTTTTTAAATATAACATAATACCTAATGCAAAATTACAGCATAATAGGAAGAGGAAGAGCCAGTTCTAAAAAATATTCTTTACTGTAATAACCAATTATCTATCTTAAAAGTTTTAAATATTGGCATTAAATTTTCTCTTGTTCTAAAAAAATTAAAAGAATGTTTTTTAGAGTTACACAAAAATGAATTTATCTCTATAAAAATGGTATAAAACATTTAATTATAAGTTTCTGGATACGAGTAAAAGATATAAGACCGTAAACTTTCTTTAATTTGTTATATACATTTCTGGTGATGGATAAAAGTCATTTGTCCTAGGAACAGTACACCTCAGGACATTAAAATTAAAATTTATTTATTAGATAAAAAGACAATTAAAAATAAAAAGTTCTAAATAATTTTTTTACTGAGAAATAAAAAACCATTTTTGTAATGAAATTAAAAATTGTTAAATAGGTACAGAAGGCAATTCCAAAATGGCATAATTACGTAATGCTTTAACAAAAAAGATGATAGCTTAAAAATCAAAACATACATTTCAAAAGAATTTGAAAGCCTTCCAATTTAAAATGTGTCAGTATATTAGATTTTAGTTATATCTTCAATGTAATTGGTCAGTTAAATATAAATATATTTATATTAATAGTTTATAATCATTCTTTCATTTTGCTATGTAGTAATTTAATGAGTAGCTTTTTATTGATTTGTATTACTTGAATTTAGGTCTACTTAATTTTAGCTTTGAGCACAGCCTTCTAAGTGAAATGTAGTTATGGATTTTTAACAAAATAGGTTGCTCTTCATTGTATGAGAAAGCCTAAAGGTGTCTCAGTCTATTTCATACTCGAATTTGACCGCTCTAAAACTAACTAGTTGAATGTATGTGGCGAGTTGCTTAAGTACCTGAAAAATCTATTCTTAGATGTAGACTCCATCTGGGACCCTTTACAGGTCACCCAGATCATTTGTTATTTTGAGTATGGGTTTTGTTAATTTATGTTGTAAAGAGGTGCATTTTCAAGTTATTACCTAGTAGACATAAAATGAAATTTAATTTCATAAACGTCTGCATTTTTAACTTTTAACATGAAAACTTTGCTACAAAAAATTGACACCACCAAAATGAGTATGTGTCAAAAGTTAAAATGTGTATTAATAAGGATTGTGTTGTATATCCTAATAATAAAAAAAAAAATGCTTTTCACCATTACAACCAGTAAAGTATGCCTTCTGTAAATCTTTAACTATACAGTTTATCTTGTCCATGGAACTGTGACTGTGAACTGTGTGTACTAACAAAGTTATATAATTTACATTGTTTATTGGTGTAAAAAAACTATACGTACAGTTTTACATCTGTAACTGCCAAATTAAATCAATTGTTTATAATGTATTGGAAGCCATTTTAACAATTATTCAAATTTCTGATTTGAGTTTTGCACTTTAAGCTATGTTAATGCTCTGAAATATTATAAAAGAATGATTAATTACGTAAATTTATCTTTAAGAAAACTTGTGATAATTATTTCTGTATTTAATAAAAATGTTATATAGTTAACTGTAACATGTATTTTTTAAAGTAGTAAAACTGCACTAATTACCTTTTTCATACAATATTACAGCAGTATTAACTAAAATATTGCACTAGAAATCAACAATGCTTCAAAGTGTTATTTAAAACATTCTTTAAAATACGTTTTAAGAGTAGTATTTTCAGAGAGGATCAAATCTAAACAATCCCACCACATACCTATACATTGTTAGTCCTGTGGTATTATTAAAATCTTTTCTGTACTACACTGTTTTATGTTTGTATACTTACTTCCGAAATTTGTCAACATGTTTTCTAATTATTTTTGCTGCTTTTTTTGTGCAGCCGATGTTCCAGTCTTTCCGACGAAGAGAGTTTTGAATGTTTTGGTGAAGGAGATATGGACACAGGCACCCCTCAGAGCCTAAGGTAATTTCAAAGTTACTTTTATGCCTTAAAATATTTTGCTGAGGGAAAAATATTTTAATTTTTATTAGCAAAAGAAATGGACTTTTTTAAGTCGTATGTTTGTTTACCATAGATTTAGTGTTTCATGGAAGGGATATATTTTGTGTAATATTGTCTAGCTCTGACCAAGGAATTCAAATGTATACACTAGGAGGAGAGTACAGTAAGAAAAATAAGATGTCACTGAACTTCACCAGCACTCTTAAGAGTGAAATAAAGGTGTTTCTTCATCTAACAAATATAAAAATGTTTGATCAATATTTCTTTATTTTGGCTTACTAGGCCCAAAATTGAAATCAATTACACATTGTATTGCTTCTATACACACCTAAAGTATTGATGTCCTATACACTTTTAAGCAGGTAGCTCAAAGATAATTACAATTAATAAGGATGTAATAAGACCTTCTAAACTAGTGTTGTTATCCACCTGTCTGTTTGGTAACTCACTAACTCACGATAGAAAGGTCCCAGAGACTTGAAACTTGGTATGTAGGATCCTCTTTTTTCAAGGCAGAACTCTATTGAATTTTGGAACAAAAACTAAAGATAGGAATAAAATTGTAAAATTTGTACATTGGTCTTAAGGTTAAACATGATGGCAATGAAAAAATCATAAATATATAAATTTCCATACCATGTGAAATTTCATCATATGACATAGTACGTGAATTAGTATATTTAAAATTGAGTAAGTGCGATAAATAATTCTACTTAGTATTAAAAGAAACCCACCTCCGGTCCCTTAGTGTGTGTACCATGAACACAAGTGTGGCCACTTCACACATCCGAGGCTGTGTCAGGGTGTCACCAATTGAAAATTCACAGCTTTCAATTAGAATTTTATTCAAGTTTATGCTTCATCCTTTCCTTAAGTGTACATTGACTGATATTCTATTTTTTTACAACATATTTTTAACCCCTGATTTAAGAAGTGAGGAATTTGCTGTCACAGTTTTCAAGTTTTTAAACATAGTCTACCGTTCAATTATGTGAACTTTTCAGAACTTCTCCTCAAAATCTATTGAATTCTATTGAAATTAATTTAAACCATTTTTGAGGTCCATCTAGTACATATTTTTAGTGTAAAGGAGGCAATAAAAAGATTTTAATAGATAAAATAGTATTTAATGAAGAAACAACCTTATGAGCCAATTGTACTGTATTTGTGATGATTTTATTCTAGAAAAAATAATAATATTAAATTATTTTTAAAGTTAAATATTGGTTGCAATGTTTTCCTTATGCCCGTGCTTTTTAAAATTATGTTTTATAATTAACCTTATATTTTTATTTTTTATATTTAAAACTGTATAAATTCTCCTATTTCATATATTTATGATCTATATTTTATACAGAATGTATGTATAACATTCGTAGGGTTAGACAATACAAATATTTTTATGATACAACCAGAAATGGTGGTATTCGGGGGAATATTTATTCTTGGTTTGTTAGCTATTTAACAAAGAGAAAACAATGTGTCAAAATTAATAATTCTTTTAGTGACTTCGGGTTTATACAATGTGGCGTACCTCAAGGGTCAGTTTTAGGCCCAGTACTTTTTATAATCTACATAAATGATCTTTGTGATTCAAATTTAAATGGAAATATTACATCTTTTGCAGACGATACAGCTTTATCGTATGTAAAAAATAATTGGGATGATATAGAGCAAGAGATGAATTCAGACCTTAAAGCACTGCAGTGGTGGTTTTCAAAAAATAACATGTTATTAAGCCCAGAGAAAACTAAGTACATCAATTTTAGTTTAAAAACAGATCAGCAAATTTTTAGTAATTCAATTTTGTATCAATGTGTCAATTGTTTGTGTAGTAACATTCAGTGCCAACAGAACTGTGCTGTAGTATCCCAGTGCGAAAATTTAAAATATTTAGGAGTCATGCTAGATAGAGAAATCAACTGGAAGACACATATTGAAATTTTAAAACGCAAACTAAACAATATTTTAAGATTTTTTTATTTTTTACAATACATTTGCACTGAAGATGTGTTAAGAATGCTGTACTTCTCTTTGGTCAATAGTAGGCTTGACTATGGAATATTTTGTTGGGGTGGAGCCTATGAAACAAATCTAAAGCCACTTCTAACTCAACAAAAGAAATTCATAAGGTTGATTAAACGAAAACGAAGAATGGAGAAATCTTTTCCTCTTTTTATTGATTTAAATATTCTTCCCCTTAAATATATGTTTGTTTATAAAGTTTTAAAAATATTTTATGTCATAAGTGGCAATTTACCAGAATTAAAAAATAGTTAAAAAAACAAATTAAGAAAGCAAGAACCAATACCAGTTCCAAAGCCTAACTTAGCATTTTTTTCAAATAGTTATTGTTTTTTGGGACCTAAAATGTTTAGTATAATTTCTTCAATTATTAGTTGTGAGAATATAAAGTTATTTTCAAAAACATTAAAGAAGTGGTTATTGGGTTTTGATAAATTAGATTTTCTTCTCTGCATAGATTCCTAGTTAATTAAAGAAAGTAACAGTAAATTTTAGTTTGAATTTATTTAAGTGGATTTTGATTTGCTTTGTAACTGCAGCAGCACACTTTTAATCAATTTTTTTTAGGAGCTTATAAAAAAATCAAAGTTTTATTGAAATTTTCTTTGAGCTAAAAAATACTTTTGTAATAAAAGGAACCTCTCCACAGGCACTTGCCTCTAGAGGCCCTAGTTATTTTTGAAAATATTTCTTTTAATTTACGAGTGTTTTTGTTTTAATTTTATTTACAAGAATGTTACATTTTTATTTAAGTTTGCTCATCAAGTTTGTACATTGTGTATACATTTGGTTGTTTAGGTTACTTTATTGATGTATTACATTGTGTATACCAATGTATATAATGTGTTATTGTAATATTTTCAAAAATAAATTCTATTCTATTCTAAAATGGCTGACGACAAGGATTTTATAACCATGGTTTGTTTAGGGTTAAAACTGCAAAATATTTGTTTCTAATTGGATACAATACACTACTACACACTGGGTGCAGGCTGTTTGATGCGTGTCTTTTAAAATTTCTTCATAAAGTAAACATATTTATTCGAAAAGGGCAAAACTGAAAAACTTATTGTTCAAAGTACGAGAGTTATATTTATGTTTCAGATAAACTTTATTCTTTTGGTTTGGATCTCCCAAACTTCTTAGATGAGGTTCCAAGATAAAATACGAGTAACAATTAACAAAGCTAATTATGACACCTAGTTGAGTTTAAACATCTATCCTGAACATACACATTTAACTCACACGTTGTAACACACTGTAACTACTGACTCAAACAAAAGAAATGTTGTAGATGAATAAAATAAAGAAAGTTGGTGAAAGCAAATGTTTGTTTCGAGCCTAACTTTATTTCAGCTGTCATGTTGTGTTTGTGCTTCAATCTGTAACCAGGACCAGGACAAGATTATACTGGGGACAGGAACAATGTCTTTTGTTGCTTTGTCTTCTGTTTTATTGTCAGGATTTCACGTGCTCCTATACTTCTGTAACATCAATCTAACTGTGGGTGAAAAAACAAGTGCAATTTTATCTGTATTAAACAATAGTTAATCATTTCCACTTCAAGAATTTCTGAGAATCATATTTACAAATAGCTTGAGCTCATGGTTGATGAATTGTATGTTCACATGAAATCGAAATATAAAATAATATTTTTAATCTTGCTTCTTGTAGTTCCAACTCTGAGCTGTGTACAAGATATTTATAAAATTAACAATAAATGGATATACAGGGTGTAAAAAAAGTCCCGCACGGGTATTATCAAGGTTACGCTTTTTTACAGCCTGTATAATATATATTATAAATTAATAAAATCTTCCCTTGTCCTGCAGAAAATTTAAAAAGCCCATTAGTTAGGTCCAAAATCTGTAACCAATAGTTCAAAATGAAAAATAAATGTAACTTTTCAAAATTTCAATCTATGCCACCAATGATATAACCGCTGGAGCTTTTGATGTTTTATTGTGTATTTATATTTTGTGGTTACTTTGTTATTTGTTTTCTTCATTTGTTTATTCTTATTTTATGCTTTCTGAAGATGTGGGTATAAGATCCTAGGAAATATAGAAGCATTCTATCTGTTGTCTTTCATTTTAAGTGATATATATATATATATATATATATATATATATATATATATATATGTATATATATATACATACACATTGAATTACGAAAAAGGTAGGATATTGCCATTCATAAAAATTTAATAATGTAAATAAAACTCGTTTGATAGGTGCATTTGGTCTTGCAATCATATGTTGGTTTAGTTATTTAAATAAATAAGTAAAAGAAGCAGCCAAATACAAAATAATTGAATTGTAAAAGGTAAGGACTCTGTGGCGTAGTGGTAGCGCACTCATTTGGCAAGTAAGAGATCCGGGTTTGAGTCCTGGTGGAGCAAGTACTTTTTGTGATTAGTGTTTATTGAAATTAAATTAGTCTATTGCCATTCATAAAAATGTAATGAATGTATTTTACATAACTGTAGTCTGTGTTTTTTGAATCAGTAAAACTGCACTAATTCCCTTTTCATACAGTATTACAATGATATTATGACGTGTTGTATATCACTTTCTGTAGAAAGAATAGAAAGTTTTGTTAGAAAAATTAATCATTAATTATGGTATATTAAAAAAAATGTTTATAATGGTAATAATAGTAATCTGTAAACCACTTTTTGATTTGTCTAGATGTTTTCATAAGTTTTCAGAGTAACAAAAATTCAGTATTTTGCTCTATATACTGCTCTATATACTTGCTCTATATACTCTTACAATATATTTTGCAATGTGTGAAGGAAAAGAGGTTGTTATTGCTGTGATTCCATTCACATTGTTTAGTATTTTATATGTAGCATGTGGATACTAAAGAAACATTAGTATATTAGAAATATACTGAATGTACCATAGAAACCAACAATCTTTTATACTCTATTAGTTACAAAGAGGCCAGTGCACAACCTCTTGTGTTTTTTTATCTGTGTAGATGTCCATTCCAAATCTTAGGTTATTGTTAACATGTGCATGTGTCACTATAATTTACTACTCTCTCATGTTCCGTTCTGAGAAATGGCTATTCACGGTTTAATGAGGATGATTTATGTTTTAGTGGAGACGGCGTATTGCGAAGTCCTAGAAATGACGGTCTTAAACGAAACACCTGGTTGCGTACAAGTCTACGACGATCCTCACCCAAGTAAGTTCAGTTTACTTGCTCAATCAGGTATTTTAGAAAAATTCAGTTGTTTTATGTTCATTTCAAATATTAATGGCATATGAATTTGTCAGTTATCATGGGTTACTGTTGAAAAAAAGTACTTTTTGTTGTAAATTCTGTAAAACTTACTATAGTATAATGTATACAAATTGGCACCCAGTACCAGGATAGGAACGTTTGTAAATTTTTTGATCTTTAAGTTAATTATAAGTACAGCAATGTATTGCATTGTATTTAGTACCAATTGTGGAATAACATTAATTTACAATAAGTTAAACTGTTGTAAGTGTCAGAAATAATAGTCTCAATAAAAAAAAAAACTGAAAAATGGAAAAGTTAGTCATTATGAGAACATTAAATAATCATCATCAATTAAAACTAAAATGTCAAAGGACTTAAAGTAATAATAGGAAGAAAACAAGGTAATGGTATACCACACCATCACTTTAATATAACACTAAGGGAGGAGGATCACTTAGGTACTTTAACAGTTATACTAGCTATTACTTACGGACAAATAAACTTACGAGCACAAAGAAAACACTTGAAAGAATTGTTGTTATAATTTTCCTGACAAATCAGAAAAATTGGTTAAAATAATGACTAAAAGATCACAAAATTTCTAAGACTACATCTGTAACCAACAAAATTCAATGAATATTAAGGTCAGAATTTTTAAAAGGTCTATTAAAATATTGGGTACAATATACTATAATAAAAAATAAACCTAATAGTTATCTCTGTGTTTACGTGTGTTTGACTCCATCAAAATTGTACTGGAATTTTAACATTTAACATATAGTTCCTGGTTAACATATAGGCTTATTCTTATCTAGGAAATCCCTCTTGGTACATCCCACTGGTTTCTAAAGTAGCAAAAAATTCCATCTTGGTTTCTTAAGTCGTATCAGAACAAATAATTATTAATAGGTTCACAGCAATGACCGGACTTTTTTATATGCTGTTGAATTTTTTCATAAATTACAATGGCCATAAACATACACTTTTTGACATATTTTCTTGATCGTGGCAGCAAGAAAATCTTAATATTGGCATGGAAAATATAATTGACTTGAAACAGAAGTGCTCATACACGTGCGAAGTCTACGCAATTTCGGTGAAGCTGTGAGTAACTGCTAGTATAAATTCAAAATATTGTAGAAGTCTACATCATGAATAGGAAAAATTTAGCTAGGAAATGTGTGTATAGGAGCAAAAAGATACTCAGTTAATAATACTTATTGACTAGACCAGAATTAAAGCGCACCATAAATTAATATGGCCAGTAAGGTCTAGATAGGTACATGGATCATAACTTAAAAGAAAAAAAAACTTCTTATTACCTTGAAGAACAAATTGTAAGCAAAATCCCCTTGGGCCCCACACAAGATAATTGGGAGCAATAAACCAAACAGGTAAGTGGTATTGTTTACAGAGACAGTGATAGGCAGTACGTGTTCTTACAAGAAGATTGAGTTAGACTTTAAGAGTACATCAGACCACATGTCACGTAACTGGCTTTGCTTAAGTTGTTGTGAAGTTGAAATTTCATGTTTATAGCTCATTTAGTTCATGGTATATCGTGCAGACAGATAGACAGATGAATATCTGTCAGAAATTACATTATCACTGCTCCCAGACAGGCAGAAGATAAATTTTGTCATAGTACTGAATGATGATGCTCATTCATATTACATGTATGGATATGCATCATAGAACTCATTCTTGTCTATAAAATAATGAGATTTCATGTAAAGGTTTCCAAAATTTAATGGAAGGACATGTCCATCATATGAACTCTGAAGTCCATAGTTAAATTGATTCTTGAAAATATCCAGTGGAAAACAGACACACAAGCAGATAGACAGACAGTAGAGAAATTCTGTCAGAACCCAGTTACATCCTTAGCGAAATATATAAAATTTCTAATTTAAAGCTCAATTCATTCAAATGAAGTGACATTCTTGTACAAAGTAACTAAGTTTTATGAAATTAAATAGGCTACCTACCTGAACATTGGTTTCGTTTTGGAATCACTTTACTGTTCCTCCAGGCTATATAATAGGGGTGCTGTGAAAGACGAAAGTAATTTTTATTGCTTTATCTAATATATTAGTTGTATTATAGTAAATTATATAAACATTAATTGTTAATAGTTTTGCATAATGAAAGATTCAATTAAACTTCATGCAATTTAATTTTAATAGATATTTAGATAGGTGAGTTATTACATACTGAACATCAATTAAAGCCCTGAATTTTCTTAAAATTTTTGGATCAGTTTTCGGAATGTTAGAGTGGCAAACTTGTTGTAGAGAGTACAGTTATAGAACTTACGGGAAACTGCCCATGGCTGTTACATCAGTACCTGTTGTAATGATGTTTAATTAAACAGCAGGATGACAGTGCCTGTACCGTTCATAATTAATCGTATGGTAATGTACATGGGTACTATGCTTGTTAACATAACTAGCTGAAGGTGTTAAATTAATGGAAACTTATTGCAGCTTTAATGAATCTTCATAGTTGTTTTATGCATGAAGCTTTGGTAATTTTTAATTTATTGCTTGGGTTTTGGGTTTAAAATGAGGAGAAAGCCTTTTAAACCATCAATATGTAAATAAGTCAACCACAGCACGTGTTCACCACAAAGTTTTTGACAAATCTAAGGGTTTGGGATGATTGACAATAAAACATCAAATGCACAATATCGTTATGAAATATTAACCTAAAAGTACTATATGTTGTCTGATGGTCACGGAATGAAATAAAATTAATGTTTGCCAGTAGAAACAGAAATGAGTGTATTGCATGTATAATTGGGTTTTAGAGTGAATTGAAAATGTATTTTACTTGAAAATACTTCATATATGAATATCACTGAAGGGCATTTTTGTTTTAAGTGGTGTGCAAAATTTTATCATACAGGATTGCATTAAAAAAAAGATATGCAGGGAAAAAGACTGTGAAAAGTTCTTTTCCACCACACACCACATCATTTCTATAAACTTGTGGTTCCAAAATTGTGTTCCTAAGGGGGTAGTAGGGTTTTAACACATCCAAATTTCTCCTACTTTAGTGTATTTGTATTAACAAGAAACCAGTTGGAAAGATATTTTACAACATGGATAAAATTGCAGATAGTAACATCAATATTGTAGACTTTCAAGTAGTACTATTATTTGGAAGGAATAAAATATACCAACCAGATTATTGAATTGATTTGGAAACATTAAGTATTAACGTTTTGATTTTTGAGCTGCCTGTTTAAAACTTCTCATAGTAGACGTATTTTGTACTACACGGTATTTCGATTGTTGAGTTCAGCTCCATTTCACCTTACGCTTTTAGGGTATTGGGGTGGATTCACAGATCCTCACACGTCAACCTGAGCTTATTGTGTGACAGAACTTACGCTTAGTGCAGCATCTGAAATCTAACTCCTGGAATATGGAGTCAACGTCCGTGTGGAGAGATCCAAAAAAGTCGGTGACAAAGAAACTCAAAACAAACTCTTAGCATTGTTTCAACATCAGAGACTTCTACTGTAGATTACAAAAATGTAATCTATATGAAGAGGTATTCTCATTGTCTCACCATGTGTACAATTGAGTGCATTATGATGTTTCAGACACAATCTCAAATCACAGAGGATCAACCGAGTTTTCTAACATAATGTAGCTATGGTGAAGAGTTGATTAAATACGAAAGTTTCAAACACTGCACTAAGCGGAAGGTGAAATGGAGCTGAACGCAACATTCGTATTTAATCAACCCTTCCCACCATAAGTGTACACAATATTGTTTCCCCCTCTGCTGGTAGCAGTTTTTTAACAGCTGTTTTAATGCCATAACTTCTGTACTCTGTATTATATGCTTTTCTACCTTCTAGTCTTTTGTGTTCCAACCTTTATTGAAATATTTGTAGTCAGTAATAAATGTACTGAGAATGATGTAATATTCTAAACAATAAAACAGTAACTAAAATTAGTTTAGTTTTCCAACAGAAAAGTTAAATCACTGCAAAGTCTGATGCCACAATGTGCTATGTGTACTGTTTATTAAAAGTTCACTTGATCCATCTTAGTCTCTTGGTTAACCACAATAAATGTAAAATAGATAGAAAACTATTGTTATTTATCGGTAGGAGTCAACGAGTTTTTAATTGATAGCCGATTGTATGATCATTTCCTAATTTTGTTTAAAATTAAATAAATGTTTATGTTGCAGTAATCACGACAATTTACCGAACAGAAGATGGGGTTCATTTCGACAACCGTAAGTTTACATTAATAATTACATTCATAAGAATAATAATAGATCCATATCTGAATAATATTATCAGTAAGAGTGCAGTGACAAGTATCATATGTTTTTGTTCAACATTATATTTTGGATGGGTGTTGAAATAAGCAAAATATTATTGTCTAGGGGAGTTTGTTGCTCTTAGTGCTGTGTGAAACGGTCCAATGTCAAGTTGTGTAGGTATTTGAAAAAAAATGTTAAAATAGGTATGGACTGTCCATGCAGTCCTGGTACTATGCAAAGATTTTTTTATCTGAGATGGGTCCATTAATTTAATAGCTTTTTATAAAAAGAATTAGGATATTTAATGTATTTAGATATTATAAACTAAAAATTTTCAATAATACATGGTTATTAGTAAAAATATTGTAAACAACATTGCAGACATAAACTAAATATCTTTACCTAAGTGTAATAAAACTCAGTATTATAATTTAGTCACAGTAGATTCTTCAATACACTCACACATAGAGAATTTTACAAAGAGATACACTTTTTTGTTTTTAGTGTTTCCAAAATCGTACAGACAAACCTAATTGAATTTATTTTGGGTATTAAGTGGATGAGAAAATAAAGGTAAAGACTTCTGGAGTGTTCACTTGTATTGACTGGAGTGTTGTTTAATTGTACTGACTGGAATATTTTAAAATTGTACTGAATGATTTATAATACTGACCAACTAATATCTTCTTCAAAGATAGCCAAAGTGAACATATCGAATTGTAGTTTAACATCATTGCCAGATAACTGCTTGGCATCCGAGTAGCTGCATTGCTGCACTATATCACGAGAGCAATGTCTAAAAATATCTTGTTTGGTTAGAACTTTTGGCAGTTAGCATAATTGAATTGTGCTGTTGCCAAATTCACTTGTATCTCCACTAAGTGCAACTCTCTGTCTGTATTTCCAAATAAGCAGACCACTTCTGAATCTGCAAAATACGCTTATAGAAGAAAGCGGGTTTAAAGAGAACCTATACTCTCCTGTAGGTGAAAAAGATGTTACCATTTTACTTGTCAAAATATCCAATCATGACCAAGGGAATTGTACAGCTTTATGTGGAGATTGAACCAGAAGGCCAGGCTGGGTTGATAGACCTCTAAAATCTAGCTTCCAATGCCAATTTCCATATTGTCAGTACCTGAAGGTGATCTAATCACATTGCAGTGTTCCTTGTAGTAGGAGTTGTTAGGTGGTTGTAATAGTAAATAAGTATGTATGGTTATAAGATATCGGATTCAGAAGTGACCTTGAGTGTCCTGGATTAGCATGTCATCATCACGCTAATTTTCTGAAGTTTTTTTAAAGTCAAAGGTCAAAGTCAAAGAATGTCTTATTTTACCAGGTAAAATAGGATTAAAGTCAAAGGTCAAAGTCAAAGAATGTATTATTTTACCAGGTGAAATAGGGTTAAGAAGCACTACCTGGAGACCAATGGCTTAGAGCTCACTTCCAAACCACCACCAATGGCAGGTGGGCTGCTTGCAAGCAGCAGCCATGCTTGACATTGCTTGATTCGGTTATCTTGCGATAATCTCCGTACCCGCTATGTTTGCTTCATCATTGTTTATTTAGTTATAATATAGGATGGAAAGTTTTAAAAAGCCTTATTGGAGTCATCTCAAATGAGGACTAACTGAGCAAGAACGTAGCCAGGAAAAACAATTTGGGGGTCCAGACAACTGATATTTTCCCATAGTGGACAGAGAGTAAGGCCCCATTTTGTTCCTTAAAAAGTTCTTGACCCATTTCTTTATTGAGAACGATATTCAACAGTACATGTCAGTAATACTGAATTATTTAAGTAATAATAATAATAATCGTTTACTAGAAAAGTAATTGAAAAATTGAAAATTTGGGGGTATCCGGAACCCTTGGATCCCCTCGCTGGCTACGTCCTTGTAACTGAGAGAAAACAGTTTGTTACTAGGAAAAAAATACCTATAGTAGTTTAGAATTGCAGTTCCAGATAGATGATAATTAATCTCCCTGCATTGCTCAACTCTCATGGGGTAGATCTTAGCAGCTGTTTTAAGGGTAGTCCTAGAAATACACCTCAAGAATCATTAACCTTAGTTCTTCAACCCTTTACTTCTTATGAAAGAAATAAACAGATTTGTTTTATCTCTGCTCCCACTTCACCAAGTTAATGGTAGGAGAAACACTTCTGACGAATAGAGGATTACAGTGGTTTGTTCTACTTGGGCACACATGCTGCTTTGGGAAATTATCCTCCCACGGACTGTTAATTCCAATATCACTATGGATGTGTTGTTGATGGAAGAAGATAGTGATACAAAGAAGTAATATTCAGCTGTGGTGAAAAATGATCAGAACCTTATGACATTAAGTAAATTTTCTCTTCTGCAGATTATGCGGACAGTCAACAAAATATATATCACAGTTAGTAGATAAAGTTACTGGGCTTGAGGTACATGTGCTATTTAATGCGAGATTTCAACAAGAAAACTTACTCGGAGTCTGTGAATATTTCCTGTAAGTCCAAAGATACAATGAGATTTTCCATTGCAGGTTCAGAGGCATTACAATTCCCCCAGTAATGTTAAATTGTGTTGGGTCATCATAAATTGTGGCTTCTTAGGTTTATTTTGGTCATCATCTTCAGCCAGTTTTACATTTATGTGCTCCATCTCTGTTGTCAGCCTTTAGCTGTTTGTTAATTTCCTAAACCAGTCCTAAACTTCCAATCTCTCAAATCATTCATCTCGAATTCCATCTGTAATTAAAGTAAAGAAAGATCTAGCCTAAAATGTTGTTTCACGTGGGCAACCGACATGTCTATATATGTTGTCCTCTTTGTTATTAAAATTAGGATGGGACAACTTAATATTGCTATAAGTAGATCCAAACTGATATTGGAACTGATAGAGGGAGGTATCCATTGTTCAGTCAAAAAAAAACCAAAAGCTCTTTATGTGGGTCCTGTTCCATACCACTGGACAAATTTTTCCAAGAATCTGAAGGGTTTTTCTTCCCCACTGAGATGAATTTGTAATTCTCAAACCCATAAGCTGTCAGTGATGGTCCCAAGACATCCTCTCCTTGCCGAGATGGCTTTAGGTAAAGTCATTCTGAACAGTTTAAATCTCCAATATCTCGTATCAAAAGCCAAGACAATGTTTTTGTCACATCATAGTAAGACATCACCAAATACTTTAAGCGGTGAAATTCTTCGCTCTTGTTTCTTCAAGAAACACATCATGGATACTTTCGATCAATTCAAAAAATAAGTTGAACATAACATTGAATGCATTGGATGACAGAGAATCCTGATTTAATCCATTCCCATATACAATAAAACTAGTTTCCCATTCTCCCAACTTGATAAAAAATGCAGAAAATTGTAGTAAAAACATTGAAATACAAACAGTTTAACAATAGTGTACTACAATACATAGTGCGTTGTAGAAAAGAACCAAAGAAGTTTCTAAAATTTAGCGAAGCAATGCAATTATTGGTGTTTTATTTCTCCTAGCATCATCCTTCAGTGCCTGATACAACACAGCTGTATTTTGAAGACAACTCCTGAACACATAAAAATCATCTTTAAATGTCCACTTTGAAGTTATTGGAGAGAGGAAGTTGTAAAAGTGATTTATTTTACTTGGGTTTGTTACAGCTTAGTCAAAACTGACAGGAAAGTTCCTACATTTCTCAGTTATGAAATATTACGAAAAACTAAAAATTAGAGGATTATAAAACAATACAAACCCTGCAGTGATGGGCATCTCTTGCATACCAAATATATGAGCCATAAAAGCAATCCAATTGAGACATCGATTCATAAATAAATATTTAACCAAAAATAATTCGTGGTTATAAAATTCCTTTGCAGGTTATGAAAAATAACCATGAATTTTAACCAGTTTAACCTTTAACCATTCCTTGCATATTGTGTTTAGGTAACAACAGTCATTAAGTAACCTTTTTTCAATATTTTGAAGTTATTATTGCATAACAACTTTTTATTAATAATATTATTAAACTTCACAAAAAGTATTTTGCTTTATAACCAATTCTGAAAACAGTAAATGTTCAGATAGATACATATAAATAAAATTTTACAATTTTGTAAATTTTCACAATGTATTTAGCCATGCACTGCTTTAGTTCCATTATCCTTTGGTCAGCAAAGGCATTCTAAAGGTAAGGTTAACATTAGGGCTTCTCGTTTTAGTGTATTCATTTTAAAAATAACTTACAACGTAAACAAATAGAAAGCCTCTCGCTAATTTTTAGTTTCATATAACTTAATTTTGCAAAACAAATTGAACAAATACCCCATTGCAAGTTCACCCAGAACCTTATCCATTCAGTTACTACTATCACTCTCTGACTCAGATTCATCATCAAAAACCTGTTCCAATAATTGATTTTAGCATCTGATACATCCATTGGACACTCGACACACATCGATAGAACCACAAAATACAAATAAATCTAGTGACACAGTGGCTGAATAAGGTTGCTGTCTGCATCGCTTGAACACAGCTGAACTGTTGTAATCAATGCTGGATTTAAGAGTTCACAGAGGAACCTAGGAGGTGCTGAAGTCTAGCAGGAAATGCCAAAACTATGTGAGTGGCGATCACTAGTTGTGAGACGACTTCGTGCGTAATAACAGAATAAAACATGCCAAATGCGTTGAAACAAAATATTATGTGAGCGGCAAAATTTTTAACATTGCCATGTTCCATAATGTTGCTGTGTTATTATGTTGCCATAACATTAACATGCCCCATCAGAAACCGTTAAGGGGTTAAAAGTCTTGATTCCTCTTACATTGCTATCTTGACACTACCTGGATTATTTAAGTTTAAAATATATGAATCCTTTATAGTAATCCAATACGTGGTATTAATGCATAAGTTTACTGATTTGCACAAAATTACAGCTATTATAACCATCTCATTCAATACACTGAATTCCAAATATTGTTCCAAGACACAATTCTCCTGTGACTCCCAAGTAACTCATGTGGATATTAGAGTAACTCTAATACTTCATAGTCTGAAATGACTATTTCCTGCTCAAAGTGTTAGTGCTTGAGGAGAAGACAATCTTAACTATTATGGTAGATAATACCAGTTAATTGACTTGTCATTTTCATACTTTGCTATCTTTGTGGTATGCACAGCACCATATTAGAATTGAAGCTTTCCTCGTAAGGCTCTCATCAAACCCAGGACCCATCTAGTGTTGAGTAAAGCCATGCACACACTTAGTAGCACAAAGCATGCTGGCACTTCATCAAACCATTGAGAGTTCTGTAAAATCATTGGATGTCTTGTTTCTGTGATATATGGCAAAAGATTCTGGCACTGACATCTAATTATCATTCTATTGTGTGTATTCGCTTAAGGACCCATTGTGACTCAGGATTCCAAGGGTATAGATGGGCTAATCGATCTTATCCAGCTGCCTGATGGACGGGCGGGGGGAGACGGGCGTCTTTTCCAAAATGTTTAGGTTTTCTCTTAGAGTCCATCTTTTGGTATTTCTTGTGACAAGAGGCAAGAACTAGAATATTTACTGATTTATTCAGTTATCTTGTGGTTATATTCAAATAAAAGTTGTTTTGACAGTTCGGTTCTTTTAAATCAATCGCAGAATGACAAAGAGTAGGTGAGGTCAATGTTTCGTGGATGCCTCGGCCGCACGCTCAGATCTCTTTGCCCATCTGTACTAGGATCGCAGTAAGAGTGTTCCAAGCCTAAACAATAGACTTCTGACTGTATATTCTTGTGTAAAATCAAGGATGATGAATTAATTATTTGCCTAGCTTTAATGGGCCTCTCTACATACCTGGATATTATATTTATGTAACTGCTGCTGTCCAAATTATGAATAATAATATGTAATGAAATACTTTTATTGTCATTAAACAACAGTGGTTGCTATAGACAGTCAAACTCAAACTTTGTCTAAGTGTAGCCTTAATCTTAGGTATTAAAAGTTACATGTCGTATCAAATGGGCACAATACAAAAAAATAAAAATAAAATACATGTATAATCTAGAAAAATGAAAATCTACATTTAAATGTAAACAAATACATGTAATAAATTAAAAACATAAACAAATTTAACATACAAATAAATGTAAACATTTGAGTAAGAAACACATTTTTACATAAGGTCTTGGATAAAAATTTATAGAAGAGAAAGTCCCATTTTCATATTCAGTTACTCTATAAAATGCCTAACTAATCAACCAAATTTTAATTTTTGTTTAAAAAACATTAATTGGAAGGTTTCTAATGTTTAAATGAAATTTATTAAAAATCTGTATGCAAACAAAGCTAACAGACTTTTGTGTTTTACTTAATCTAGTATATCTTAGATCTAACAGATGAACTCTTGAAATAAAGTTATTTTAGTTTTCCTTTACACGGATGAGACTGCAGAAAATGAATAAACTAGGAGTATTTTAAACTCAGGAAATATAGTTTGACATGAATCTATGCCCCAGATCTTTTATACAACTGACTACTATTTTTTGCCACACAAAAACTTCTACGGTTCCACTGAAGTTACCTCAAAGACTAATAACACAAATCCCACTAATATTATAAATGCGAAAGTTTGAATGTTTGGATATTTGGATGTTTGGAGGTTTGTCCTCGAATCACGCTGAAACTGCTATAGCTATACGGATTGTGCTGAAATTTGGAACAGGTATAGCTTTTGGTCTGAATTAACATTTCGAGTGCTTTTTACCACCCATAACACATTCATTTCACCAAATAAAGCCAAATTCAAATTGAAAAATTTGTTTGTTTACATTTGAATGTTATGATAAGAACGAAACATATTTTGACAGCTGTTGACAGCTATAGTTCGACAAACTTTCTGAAACATCTGTTTACATTTGAATTTTATCAATAACAAGTAAACAGTGCTTGATCGGTAGTGTAATGCAGATAGTAAATAAAACATTAATATATAAATTGTACTCCAGATTGCGCCAGTGACGAATTAAAATCATCTAATGCATTAAATATTGTTATAAAACTAACCTTAATTAACAAAGTTATGAATGTTTTCACATAAGTTACTTTAAAATGGCGGGCTTCCTTGACATTATGATATTACATTTTAACAATGACTAATGTAAAAACAGAGAAATGAATACTAACATGCCTCAACGATTCATTCTTTCCTTGGCTACAGTCCAAAAAAACAAGTGTAATGCAAAACTTTAATAACGATTCTTTTGGAAAGTTGCAAAACCTTAATAAGAATTTCCCTCTTATACCGAAAGTACATAGTAAGTAGGTAGGACTCTCCCCTAGGTCGTAATAGGCTTTTCAGTCCTACTTATGTGTGTATTTTCTTCATCAGGACAAGGTAAACTCAACTATGTCAACACGATTTTGACCAAAGTAGATTTCCGAGAACTAGATAATCGAACGTATATAAAATTTGATCGAGGCAATATGGCAAGCTAAACTGTGACATAGTAGGTAAGTGAATTTAAATGGTCTTAAGTAGGCACTATTTAACCGAAGTAGGCATCTCGGTTCTATGTAAGTATATATACTTATATATAATATATACTTATATATAATATATACTTATATATTATATTTATTTATTTTTCGTCAAAACAACAAGGCAAACTCTGCTATAATACTGGAAATATCTTAGACCTGAAATATATGACAAGGACTGGAAATGAATGAATGAATGAATGAATGTGCGTATGGAAATATACGCTTTTTGACCGAAGTAAGTTTCCGAGACCTGTGTGATCTGAGATTTGTGTTTTCTTGATCGGGATGACAAGGCAGATTCAGCTGTGACGTTATGTATATAATTAATTAGAACCAGAAATGCTCCTACACGTGCCAAACATGATATAATAATTAAGTTAAACTCTGATACTATTTACCACGAACTTAAATAATATCTACCTGATGAATGCCTAGTTACGTTTTAACATTTTTATATGACTCCCATCATATTACATCATAATTGCTTTTACTAAGTAATATAAGGACTTTGGTTCTAAGATTGTGCGTGAAGCCGCGGGTAACAGCTAGTTAAACATAAATAAAACAATGCATAACAAAGTTGGGTCACTAAATCTAAATGAGTACACATTTTTAATTTACGGATCACAAATAAAACTCAAGAATGGCAAAGTACACAAACTCTCGATATAAATATCCCACATAAATTTAGAATTCAAATGAATTCTAAGAGGTTTGTCTTATGCAAAGTAGATTTATTTCAATTAAAGATCATTTTTTCAGTTTTATCATGATTTAAGACAAGTTTATTGTGTGAAAACCAAAGATTGCAATGCTCCTTCATGTAACTTGCCAGTTCATTACGTTCTCAGTCTGGACTAAATGTAAAAAGTGTGGTGTCATCAGCATAAAGAAGACACTTTTCTAGAAGAAAATTAGGTGAATTATTAAAAAAAATGACGAAAAGTAAGGGGCCAAGGACAGAGCCCTGTGGAACCATTCTCAGGCCTCATCTTTCTGATCTGAAAGTTTTACAAATTGTGGTCTGTATAGGAAGGAAATAAGATTTCATAAAAGGTAATTCAGCATTCTCCAAGCCATAGAAATTAAGCTTTTCTAGAAGCTATTTCAGCGAAACAACGTCAAAAGCTTTACTAAGGTCTAAAAGTAATGTTCTAGTTTCTTCTTTGTTTTCAAAGCCCTCTGCAACATTGAAAATCAGATTTTCTGCCCCCTTAATGGTAGATAATCCTCTTCTAAACTCAAGCTGAGCAGAAGTAAGAAAATGGTTTGTTTCATAGTAGGTTTCTAACTGATCTTTAACAATGGATTCTACTAGCTTCAATGAATGCTACTGGGACAAGAGTAATTGGATGATAATTATTATTTATACTGGGCCTATCAGCTTTTTTGAAAGTGGGTCTTACAGCTTTTACCTTGAAACAATTAGGAATAGACCTACTGACAAAACTCCAGTTGATTAAAATCATTAAAGGAATGAGCAAATAACTGAGCATTAATGTACTTTCTTGAGAACTTAGTTCGAAAGCCCATAAACATCTTCCGCCCTTAAACTCAGTAGCACTGATGGTTAAATCTGGAGTGCTTTGTTTAATTGAACGACCAGTTTTAATATTGATTATCTTCCAAGCTGCTTTAAATTTGTAGTACAAATAAATAAAAATATTATTGTTTAAACATTTTAAAGACAAAAAACTTATCATCATTGACGGATTAACACAACATTTTACTCACACATGTAACATTAGTTACATACTAATAAACATAAACCGGTAGTGGTACCTGGTCCACACATTATAGGTTGGGCACATATAGAAGACTATATATTGATTTCCATACAGGTTCAGAATGTTAATTGTATTACCAGGTACCAAAAATTTAATTCCATTATAAACGACATTGACTTACTAATAATTATTGATATACTGTACAAGATAGGATTATGCCCTACCAAGAATAGCATAACAGGTTTCACTGAGGTTGCATGCAAAATTTCAAGTAACTCACTTAATTCTTAAGATGTCCTGCTTATTCTTTATTGCGTAGAAACAATTAAAAAGTATATTGCATTGATCAAGATAGAGTAAATTAAGTAAATACCTAATTTAAATGATTTTTTTTAAACAAATGATATAAAATATTTCTTTTATATAAGACCTAGGGTTGTTCATTCTGCTAATGGTTATATCCCAGGGGCCCACAATCATACAGAAAAAAGGAATTTTTACATCCCCTAGTAGACAAATGAAAAGATATACCAACTTTCTGAATAATAGGTTTTAATGTCATTTAAAACTATGTCCCATGGATGGACATACACAATCATTTAACTCATTCTTGTCTACATCAATATGAAGTTTTATGCAAAATTTTAAGTCTACAGATAAACTATTTATTGAGATATGTTATGAATAGTTTGACTATATGTATTACTAAGTAACATAATTAATTGTATTCAGTTTGTTAACAAATTTGTATATTCTGCAATTTTTGTTGCTGCCATCATGGCTACCCATACGACAAATGTAAAAATATTTACCAACGCCCAGCCCAGCCAAATCGCATGAAGTGGCATGCACCATCATAGAATTTTATGTTGTGTTCATATATACTGTAGATGGAGCTTATATTGGTTACTTTTTTAACTTACATTAAAAACATAAAACCAATATTTAAGACTTTTATTGTTTTGTGAGGCCTTTCGGTAGCGAGGCTATCTTCTTCAGACACAATTTTGTGATGTGTCTGAAGAAGATAGCCTCGCTATCGAAAGGCCTCACAAAACAATAAAAGTCTTAAATATTGGTTTTATCTTTTTAATGTAAGTTAAAAAAATGTGTTCATATAAGTGAAGCTACAGATAGACAGGCAGAAAGACATAAATTAAATCTTTCCAGCCATTTTGATGATTAATAAAGCTCAGCCATTAATATTAGAAATACAATGTGTATGAATGTCTTAAGCATACACTTTAGTAATACAAATATTGGTTTTAATTCAAGATTTTTAAAACATTTGAAAATTGTGTGAAAATGAAATACTTTGATTTTTATTCAAACCTATTTCAACAATATATATTTTTTTATAAAATCTCAAAAGTGCTTATAAGTATAAGACCTAGGAAATATTGTATCGCAGACACAGCTTCCCACACAAATATTGTTAATAATACAGTTGTTCTCTTCTTGTAACTCACAAATACACTGAAAAAATCATGTATAAAACAATAAATAAGTCTAAAACTTTGCCACTGACTAAAGAATTTTTTGTGTTTTTAATATTTCAAAATTACAATTATGTGTTTGAATAGAAACCTAATGTACGGTTTAATCAACAGTCTTTCCTGAATGAAGTTATATAGTTTTTACTTTTGTAACTTGTCTGAAGAAATCATAAACTCAAGAGAGAACGAACGATGTTGGGCTCTAAAATTAATGTATGCAGTTTGGGGATTATTTCTATTGACCACGACTGCACTAACTCGCAACTGCACAATACAAGCAAGTGCAATACAAGCAATCTGCCTGATTGGTGACTTGGACTGTTGTTAAGTCTCGTACATAACATATCAATGTTTGTCACTGGCAGCAGGACAACCCATATATCACAGGAAGCAAAAAATCTGTGATACAGGAAACAGTGTATCTGTCTGTCTGTCCTCCACGCAGTATTTCCAAAACTAATTGACCAAATATTGCATGAAGCTTCATTTCTATTTAGACAACACTGAGTTGGATGATGGTGCATGTCACTTCATGGGATTTGACGTTAGCAAATATTTTTACATCGGTCTTATGGGTAACCATGGTGGTAACGAGAAAATAGCAGAATAAAACAAATTTTAAACAAGCTGAGAAGAAACATATGAGATTTAAACACGTGACATGGTAACACAAGTAAATATAGACAACACGAGTTGGATGATTAGTGCATGTCACTCCATGGGATTTGTCTCAGCATTAGCAAATATTTTCACATTGGTCTTACGGGTAACCATGATAGTAACAAGAAAATAGCAGAATAAAACAAATTTTAAACAAGCTGAGAACAAACATATGAGATTTTAACACGTGACATGGTAACACAAGTAGCTATAGACGAGATTTGGATGATGGTGCATGTCACTCCATGGGATTTGACGTTAGCAAATATTTTTACATCGGTCTTATGGGTAACCATGGTGGTAACGAGAAAATAGCAGAATAAAACAAATTTTAAACAAGCTGAGAAGAAACATATGAGATTTTAACACGTGACATGGTAACACAAGTAGCTATAGACAACACGATTTGGATGATGGTGCATGTCACTCCATGGGATTTGTCTCAGCATTAGCAAATATTTTCACATTGGTCTTACGGGTAACCATGATAGTAACATGAAAATAGCAGAATAAAACAAATTTTAAACAAGCTGAGTACAAACATATGAGATTTTAACACGTGACATGGTAACACAAGTAGCTATAGACAACACGAGTTGGATGATGGTGCATGTCACTCCATGGGATTTGTCTCAGCATTAGCAAATATTTTCACATTGGTCTTACGGGTAACCATGATAGTAACAAGAAAATAGCAGAATAAAACAAATTTTAAACAAGCTGAGTACAACCATGAGATTTCAACACATGACATGGTAACACAAGTAGCTATAGACAACACGAGTTGGATGATGGTGCATGTCACTCCATGGGATTTGTCTCAGCATTAGCAAATATTTTCACATTGGTCTTACGGGTAACCATGATAGTAACAAGAAAATAGCAGAATAAAACAGATTTTAAACAAGCTGAGTACAACCATGAGATTTCAACACATGACATGGTAACACAAGTAGCTATAGACAACACGAGTTGGATGATGGTGCATGTCACTCCATGGGATTTGTCTCAGCATTAGCAAATATTTTCACATTGGTCTTACGGATAACCATGATAGTAACAAGAAAATAGCAGAATAAAACAAATTTTAAACAAGCTGAGTACAACCATGAGATTTCAACACATGACATGGTAACACAAGTAGCTATAGACAACACAAGTTGGATGATGGTGTATGTCACTCCATGGGATTTGACGTTAGCAAATATTTTTACATCGGTCTTATGGGTAACCATGGTGGTAACGAGAAAATAGCAGAATAAAACAAATTTTAAACAAGCTGAGAACAAACATATGAGATTACAACACGTGACATGGTAACACAAGTAGCTATAGACAACACGAGTTGGATGATGGTGCATGTCACTCCATGGGATTTGTCTCAGCATTAGCAAATATTTTCACATTGGTCTTACGGGTAACCATGGTGGTAACGAGAAAATAGCAGAATAAATAAATTTGTAAACAAGATGAGTACAACCACGAGACTTTAATACGTGACATATGTACCATAACTTGCCCAACACATAAACATAATTTGTTGGTTACTTGGTTTGTAGGCTTTTATTATTTACACACTGCTATGAAACTAAACTTAATGTACAAAAATAACACTATGTCATGTAGCTAGATATTTTGAAAATGATTTCGTCTGTAGGCTTTATATGTTGTATGAAACTTCCTATATAGACAAGAATGAGTTCTATGATGATTGATGTCCAACCATGGAATTTGATTAAGCATCATTGAAGCCTCCATTATGTTGTCCCAAATTCTCTTTTGTGTGCCAAGGGTATGTAAGCAGTATTTTTGCCTATCTATCTGCGAGTCATCTGGAGAATAAAATGAGTTATAGATTTTAATTTTGCATGCAATCTCAGCGAAGCCTTTTATGCGACATGTGGTGTGGTGTACTCCTAGTTTACTATCTTAAAAAATCGAACTCTTATCAATGATATTGTTATCCCTAATATTAGATTAGTTTACTTTAAAAATATCAGAGTTGTTGTTTTTGAGAAACAAGCAGGTAATTCAATCAACTCATCCATTATGAGAGGAAAGTAGTAGTTAGTACATCAATAAAATTTGAATGAGTAATTTTAATGGATTTGAAGCCAAATAATTACAATAGACATATTACAAAGCCAATTTAGTAGAGGCTTATTTTGAGCATCATTAGCATGCATTCTGGCCTTTTGTGGATTGAATTCATTGTCTGATGTAAAACTTAAACACGAATAATCTCAAAAATAAATCACGGTTATAACATATCTATTGTGCTTGTCCAAGAATATTTTTTATTCCTAGTTAGAATTGATTTTAATAATATGCAACTTGCATTAAATTGCCTTAAATAGCAGTATTCACTATTTAAGTATGTATTTCACTTTGAACATACCTATGCATTCTGACACAAAGTAGAAACACACATCAGCTATTTAAACATTGTATATTATAAATAGAGCAGTACAGTAACCATGTCTTAATTTAGTACTATATTATATACTACTGTGGTTTAAAGTTTATTGTCATCAGTTAATGTCAATAAACATGCTTGTATATCTGTCTAGTACCAATAGTTCCAATGATAATTTTAAAATCCATGTTAATAAGAGTGATAGGGTAAACATATAGGGTCTAATGAAAACCATAGTTTCATCTCTGAAAATTTTATAGTAACTGTGCTTATTGGTCCATCAAATGTATAATATATAATGTAGAAGCAGTTAAAATCTTGGTCTTTAGAAAGGCTATTTATTGCCTTGATTATGATATTATTCTGAAAACATTCAATACCCTAGGTCACTAAGACAACTCCAGGGTGGTTCTCAAGTTATCTCAATAAAATAAAGTGAATTGTTTGGAATCAACACCAAAGATATTCTAAGGGTATTATTTGCATCCTTGAATGTAAAGTAAGGTGTGCCACAAGGGTCAGTTTTAGTGCCTGTTTTATTTATTTATAAATTATGTTTACGATTTACAAAAGCATGTAGAAACGTACTGTTACTGTAAAGGAAGCAAATTATGCTAAACCTAAACTAATATCTACTTGTAAGTTAGCAGAATAACATATAAGGAAGCATGTGAATTTAAAACAACTAAAAACGTTGTATTAGCACCCTCATATTATTCTGACTAAACCAATCAATATCGGCTTGAAATAGGTCTTAACAGCTCCTATTATTTGAACTATCATGATAATTTTAGGTAAGTTTCAGTCTCTTCATTTCATTGGATAACACTGATGTAACTATTATTTACATGTCTGAGGGATAGAAAGTAAAAAATGTGCTTTTTAATAATATTACATTATCTTATTTTTAACCCTTTGCCACTCTCTGTTTTGAATTTACCTAAACTAGCATGACTGGCAAATTGTTTTCTTCTGAGGGAAAATTCCTTTGTAAATTTTATGAAAACCGACATTGTGTTCTTGTGCAATGCAAATTGGCACTCGCCTCCTACATTAAAAGACTCATTCACTCAATCAAATTAATTAGATTGCATTGACTCTTTCTATTTCTCAATTAGTATGTATATTTCTTTTGTTGTTTCACCAGGATAAATTGTAAACCTGCAAAACCAGATGTGGCAACGGTGAGGTATTCTATTGTTTCTAAAATGTAAGTTTACAATGCTATAGAAAGGTTGTTTGGTTTTGTTTTGTTGAAACATTTTCAAGCTTTACTGCATTAATTATTATTATTTATGGTTGTTGGCTGAAAATGTGCTTGCATATTTTGCATACGTATATTTTGTTAAAAATTGGTTGACTGTTATTTTAATTAGTGATCGTTTTGAACTTTTCGGATACTACGGTGGAATACATGTTTTGTAATTGAGATGTAGACATTACAATTTTTTAACATGTGCTCTAACAACAATGTGTGCTAATAATTTTTTGTTTAAATTTCTTTTGAAAAATAGGTAGGATTAACAGACAACAGGAAAATATAAGGAAATTGATGTTTGTGAAAATAAAAAAGTTCTAATAATTTATTTTACTGTGCCATCTAATTTATAGATTACTGGAAAAAGGATTTAGATTTTGAAAACAAAGGCCATTGCTTTATGTAAATATTTCATTCATAAAAAGAATTTTGCTTTATCTATTAATGGAACAAAATCTTTTTCAGTTTTTTATTAAAAAATGTGAATGTGTCATGAAATTAAACACATATAAAATTAAGAGGATTTGAAAGTTTTGATATTAATATTAAGAATGTTACATTGGTGTATGAGCAAACAGCCCATTGTTACAAACCTCTTCTTGTTAAAGATAATGAAGAATAGTTGCTTTGCTCAGAAAATAGGTTCAGTGTTCCTGTTGCAAATTCACCAGTAGATTTAATCTTAAACTATGTCAAATGGAAGAACGTTGAACATACAAAGTTCCCTCGGTTGTCACTAGTTTATTTGACATCAAAAGCATTCTTACTGTAGCAGACAAAATGTAATCTAATTCTTTCAAGTTCTGTGCAAAGCAGACTTTCAAATGTTTAAAACTCGAGTCTTGAAAAGTTTAAAAGTTCTGATATTTTATTCAGCCAATAAACTGAACATAATTTTAAATGTGAAAAGTTAAAAACTTACTTGTAATTTGCAGTTAAAAATTTTCTGTTAAAGTTTTATAGAAGATATTATTGTTTTATTATTAGTTGGCTTTTTATGTTTTGTTACCAAATTAAAAGAAATGTTGTCAATGAATAATACGTTATTGTAAAAATACATAATACAATCATTATTATATCAGCTGTGATGAGATCTGGTTGGTATTGGGAACCAATATGCTTATGACCGATATCTTTATACTCCATGTCTTCTGTAACAATATGTGTTGTGCTGTTGTTGTGCTGGAGAGCACCTATATAAAAGCTTATAAAAGCTTTGCTCCCTTTGCCCCTAGTACCTTACAGCATGATGTGATCTGCTGTTTTTTCTGTTTGGCCACGTAGGAAGCTGCAGTTTCTCCACTAAGCAATTCTTTCTTATAAAGATGTTTACGCAAGTAGCCACAATCCTTCAAAGGAGGTTTAAGCAAAGTAGCCACGGCCCAACTGCCTTGAAGGGAGGTTTAAGCAAGTAGCCACGACACAACTGCCTATAAAGGAGGTTTAAGCAAAGTAGCCACGGCCCAACTGCCTGTAAAGGGAGGGTTAAGCAAGTAGCCATGGCCCAACTGCTTTGAAAGAAGGTTTAAGCAAGTAGCCACGGCCCAACTGCCTTGAAAGGAGGTTTAAGCAAAGTAGCCACAGCCCAATTGCCTTGAAAGGAGGTTTAAGCAAGTAGCCACGACACAACTGCCTTGAAGGGAGGTTGCAAGTAGCCACGGCCCAAACTGCCTGTAAAGGAGGTTTAAGCAACTAGCCATGGCCCAACTGCTTTGAAGGAAGGTTTAAGCAAAGTAGCCACAGCCCAATTGCCTTGAAAGGAGGTTTAAGCAAGTAGCCACGACACAACTGCCTGTAAAGGAGGTTTAAGCAAGAAGCCATGGCCCAACGCTGTGAAAGGGGGTTTAAGTACCACACAACTACCTCTAGATAGAAAAGATCTAACTAAACATATTAAAATTGTTACTGAAGGAAAAATCACCTAAACTAGAAGTTTGTGAAACTAAAACTTATGATCATAAGCCACAACAGTAAAAAAAATTGAAAATAGATTATATCAATTTGTCTTTCGGTAGTATTCAATAAGGAGACTGTCAGAATCTCGGTTTGTTAATAAACCAGCAATAGATCGTTATAGACAGATTGATGGCAGTGTTGCCAACGTATAAAAATAAATGTGCACAGCCGATGGTAAAAATAAACCTAGCTTTCATTCCCTATCTTGGATCTGTACTGATTATGTTTCTGTTTAATGAAAGCCAGTTGTGTGTATTCATACGATTATCAATGATGGGTTGCAATGTTAGTAACAAGTATTGGAACAAGACATAAATAACAGTGATATTTCTATAACGCATTAATGGTGTCTGGATAGGCACTAAATTAACAAAAGCTTTGCTTATGTGGCATTGGAGAAATTAATGCAACATTTTGTTCTACTGATTAAGTTAATAAATTAAATATCTCTTGAAAATCAATATCATGTTTACAAAATATAGCTAAGACAGTGGTGGTTTTAATGGAAAAATTGATTTCAGCTAGCAATAATACAGAAATAATTTGATTACACTTTTTATCCATTGAACACGGATCAATTCATCTAGTAGATGTCGTACAGAGGCGTATCCATGGGTCGGTGGAGGGGTCCCCCCAGAACATTTGAAATTAAACTAGATTGAAGAATGATAAAGTTTGATTTAATTATTTTATAACCATTTTAACTCTCAATATAGTTTAGGAATATATAATTTGCTTTTAGTAATAAAGAATGATCAATTTTGTACGTTTACTGTGCACTATTAGTTTATTCCTTCTCCACAAAAATAACATTCTTTATTTACAATATAAAATGAAAGGCACTTATAATTTAGGAATATTTTCTTAAAAAAAAAAAAAAATGTTTCTTTGTTTAGAGGTAGATGAAATTCTGCGGTTTGTAGGATTCCATCAGATCGTGGATAGCCAGAGGTTCCGAATGTATCACTGGATCACGTCATAGCGCATATGCTGAATCATCTTGATGCTTTGCCCATCTGATGACGTCATAAGTCATAATAGGCCCGCCCTACTGACTCTTTCTCTTCCTCGCCAACCTGCCGTTGTTCCTCCTACAGAGTCTGTAGCCTCCACTGACAACTCGCGCCGGGTTCTTTATACAGACAGCATGTACGGCAGAATCTTGTGCTATTTTCGGCAAAAGCCAATAATTGCGTCTGTTTGCATTTCTGGGGCTTTACCATATCAACGCGATCTAGAATTGAGTCAATATAAAATCAAATATATGGTCCCCGGTCCTGATTTGGCGCCATCTTATTTGTGTCGTGACGATCGTCATTTACTCTTCACCACTGGTCAGTTGTCAGTGGTTGGTTGTTCCGTGCACGCGTATTTATTGGGCATGTATGTGTTAATTTAGTTCAGTGTTATGTAAGCAGTATATAGTTTAATTAAGTCCACGAGTTTAGAGCCAGTGTGCATGCTAGTTGTGGTTTATGACGCCTGAAGTGTTGCAACGCATCGGTATGATGTGTTCACTTTCTTATAGTTCGTAGTCTGTGTGTTGGGTTAAGTATGCTACTGGGTTTTGTTTCGCTCAGTGAACGCAAATGTTCGCAAAACTTGTAAACTAAATACAACTCAACTTCCATCGTCAAAATACAAACTCTAAGCAAAGAATATATTCATTATACAGTATAAAAATAAAAATATACACTAAAATTTAAAATGTTTCGAAAATTCATACTTTTTTCATTTGTCAGATTCTCAGAATGAGTTTTGTATAAAACTTTGATGCACCAAAATACTAATTTACCCATTCTTATACTCGCAGTTGTGTCCAAGTTGAATTTTTATTTGTACGAAAATAATGAAAGAAAACGTTTAACGTTTATAAAAAAGCACATTGTGTACTGTAGTAGCGGAATAATTTAGAGACACAACGCTTATTTCTCTGTATGAAAATACAAGTTAATATTCTTGACGAGTTCACGAAGTTACGGACGAGTACCATCCTATTCACGAGGAAACTTGGAACTCTGAAGGCAGCTAGCCCGACTGTCTGTCTGTCTGTCTGTCTGCGCCCTGCGCCCGATCGATCTAGGGACAGGGTGGTCCGCCAGTACAGTTGATTTCGCGCACCCGTGAGGAGAGGTTGCACCAGACGCAGCGACGTTCCACGTTCTGTTTAGGTTGGCTTTTCTTCGTTTTTCTCTTGTCATTTAATTCCATCTAACAAATTAAATTAGTTTTAATATATCACTAGCCCACATTTGCAGTTGTTGTAATTTTTTTTGAATATTTGTAATCTATCGCATTTTGGTCTCCTTGAATAATATTTTCCACACAGTGGAGTTTTATAAGTGACAATTCCTTGAAATGTAGGCAGTGTAGTTAAGGAGCTAAATTTATGATTTTAAATCATAGTCATACATATTTCACATGGTATTGTATTCATATGTCAGTTTTTTAAATGACAATGTTGTTATTATCGTTGGTGTCATTCCAAACAAAAAACCCTGGCTTGTTTTAGACTAGCCTTTTACGTTGTGGTAAACGGAAATTTATACAAGACTTTAAGAAATATTTTCTTACCAATTAGGACACAATCCCATGAATCCATCGTAGTTCAATTGTTTCTGCAATTAAACGAAGTTTTCTGATAAGGAAATTGTTTAGATGTCCAGTTAAGATTTTCCCATTTATATTATTATGGTTTTTAATATTTTTTTATTACTTAGAACTTGTTATAAGAACATTGAACATTTTAAATTAAAACTAGTATCTTGTATAGTAACTTCTAGTCTCACTGCTAGATTGCAATCTAGTAACGGAATAAAGTTAGTGCTGCAACACCAGGCATTGACGTTTTTATAAACAAAGCTTATCTAGAATGTTTCATAATATGTGTTCAATCGTCAACCTCCTATGATAAGCGTCTCGTTGTTTGTGAAAAAAAATCATTAAACACTAGGTAAAATTGTTTGTTGCAGAATTTTCCACATTTAAATATGCTTGTAATTGAAACAGTGTGAATGTAAGTGTAGTTGATAAATTTGAAATGATTGGACTAAACATTTTACGTAGTTGCCGAGTCTGTGGATTGGAATATTCGTACCGGAAATGTGTAAGCGCTATATGATCACAGATAGCGTATTGCGGACTGACAGTAAGTTACTCGCGGTCCACGTCCACGCTAAGTTTGTACTGGGGAGTGTGCGACTTGGCAACGTTGTGCTAACTCAATAGATCGGATTGTTCGGACCGGAAATTTGTAAGCGCTATATGATCGCAGCTAGCGTATTGCGGACTGACAGTAAGTTACTCGCGGTCCACGTCCACGCTAAGTTTGTACTGGGAAAGTGTGCGACTTGGCAACGTTGTGCTAACTCAATAGATCGGATTGTTCGGACCGGAAATTTGTAAGCGCTATATGATCGCAGCTAGCGTATTGCGGACTGACAGTAAGTTACTCGCGGTCCACGTCCACGCTAAGTTTGCACTGGGGAGTGTGCGACCTGGCAACGTTGTGCCAACTCAATATATCGGATTGTACAGACCGGAAATCTAACCCTCAAGAATTAACCAACCAGAAAATCAAAACATAAAAATTTTGTTTGTAATGGGAAGGCTGGTTGTAGGAGGGAGGGGCGGGTCAAAAGTACCCGGATATCTCATAGTACTCGACGGGATGGCCCGTTTAAAGCTAAATTGCGCACGGAACAGAGAGGGGTACATTCCCCACACATAACTGTGATTCCTGTGATACATTCATACGTTCCTGTGATACATAACTAAGAATTTTACAAGCTCTAAATACCGATATAATAAACGCAGACAACATCAATTTGGAATGGACATTACACTTAGGCGCACATGTTATCAAATATTACTTTTTCTGTATCCAGAGAAGTTATCTAAAATGTCTATGAGTGTAACACGACAAGTATTTTCGAACCTAAAAATAGATTGCGCCACCAGTTCCAGTGCCATGCCCGTGGAAACGAGCGAGCACAGCGAGTGCCCTCGTTTTATAAAACCACTGTGTTGTAAAATGAATAGAAATGAAGTAAAAAAATGATTGAATATGGACAATGGAAACCTAACCAAAAATACAAGATCACCAAAGCACAACAACCCGGATGGTTGCTTCGTAGCCAGCGCCAGTTGACAGAATTTGTTAGTGTTCCACTATGTCCCGACAATGGTAGTACTAGGTCTGGTCGTCGGATCGAGCTGTGAACAATTGCCTCAGTGTGATTGTGTGGTAGTGGGTCACTTCAAGTATATGACTATGACTATAAATTAGCTGGTCAGCACAACTGTTGTATTAGTAGCGTCAATTAGAATATTTTCCTCTTCGATTATATTTTGGTACACTTGTCTGAAACCTCACGGATGAAAGATGCAACCCCTTCTCCACCCCAGAGTATGCCACTGCCTTGGACAGTAGACTACCAGACCGATATTTTACCACTTAAGGGCAATTTCTTGTACTAAGTATTGTATTTTAGGGTCCTAAGTTGGAAAATATACTCCTCCCTGTTCCATGCTCCATTTAGCTTTAAACGGACCATCCTGTCGAGTATAGCACACTTTGTGTTTAGGAGTTTAACTTACTTTTCAGGCTAACCTGGAGAGTAATTTAGTGGATAATCTAAACTGATTGCAGTTGCAACAACCTATAATCCACAACATAGTTTTAAATACTTGTGACTGAATTGGACAAAATAAATAAATCTCTACAATGTGTTTCAGAATAAGTTCTGAGTATTAAGGTTTTTCCTGAAGGACTATATTGGAAGTTTTGGAAGAGCATATAACAGATGACTAGAAATATCTTTGAGCAGTGGCTTATCCTAATCCTCAATTTTTCATTACGGTATAGAGTTTTCTGAATTGATCATATTTAGGATAAGCTGTGAGGTCTTTTGGCTGGAACGACAGTTTTACATCACTTTAATTAAAAAGAAAGAAACATACAGTTTCCAGTTGAAATTTAAATTACATTTTAATTTAACAAACCACATGTTATTTCATTAATCAGTAGGCTGGTGCGAAGGTGTGTAGATAAGAAAGGAGTGTATATTAAATTCTAAATCACGATCAAATTTATTAAATCACTTTATTAACATTAATTTGTTATTAGATGGTAAAATTTATCGCAGTAATAATACAAATTTCACTGAGGAAGCAATATTTTTGAAATGCTTACTTTTATATAATAATACCTTTAATATTGTTCAGGCGACAGATTAAACTGCAGTGTCTAGAATTTCTTCACGGCGAGTCATTAGTTATTTCTATTGAATTTCAGAAATGGGTTTTCTTTGGTTTTTGTTTTTTTACCTGCACTTGTCTACCTTACAATTAACGTCTCATAGTGTGCACCCTTTGCATCTCAAGTGTTGTCCATTTGTAATGAATCTTTTTTCGGTTTTCAGATTTCCTTCCCTATAACCAATCTACTGACATAATCGACAACTCCCTCTTCTTAAAAATGACGCCACCTTTGAACGAGTGACGAATATGATCAGCATCTGCAATATGAATTTAAATATTCAGATGTTAAAAACCTTAAACAAGTATAATTGCTTTCGTCATTACTTACTGGATGTCTACCTAAAACACAATAATGAAGTAAAACGAAAACACAAAGTAATAACAACAAAGTATCTCGGATCTACAGTTTGCTGAAATAATCAGGTTTGCTAGTCGCTTGGACTGCTTTCATAATAAATTTAACGGTTTGGATTTACGTGTCGTTAAATGTGTTAGAATATTAAAATAAAATTACGAATATGATTTTTTTTTTAAATTTAGTACTTTTATGTAAATTGATTTTTTATTATTAATACATTACAAAATAACGTGTCATTAATTTGAAACGACGGAACTAAAATTTAAAATAAATTAAAAAATAGATTAGGTTCTGAATGTATTACTGGGTATACATGAAACCACAGAATGTGTTAACCCACACGATGCAGCTGATTGTTCACTCAGCTGTTTGGTAATAAAGTAGCTATATGAATCTACCATGTAGTAAGCTCTTCAAGAGGCAAAACGATTAATACCGAACCCTTCGAATGGGTTAGGTGGTTTTTGTACCTTTATATGGCACATGATCTGAAAGTTACCATTACACACTGGGCTAAGGTTAACCTAGTTAAAAGATTTGAGTTCTCACATATGACATGATACTTCACAGGCATGCATTTTTTACCTTTACGTTTACAGGTAAATACGAAAAATGGAAATTAACTATACAATTACTGCATATGTATTGACACGCGATGTGTTGTACAGATGTCTTGTAAAAGATCAGTACATCTGGAGAAAAGATAGCTGAGTTATTCTAGAGTGGAGTGGGTAGTTTTTTCAATCAATACCAACTCTTTTACACCTGACCTAGTTCCGTCCTTTGTCTTCCCGTCCACATGAGCCACAAATACTACAAAATGTATTGCATAAGATTAGCATTGTACGCATAACAGGTAGTTGAATTATTGTTGTAGAATCAATATCAAAGTTATTTACTCTTGACCTAGTTCCGTCTTTCGTTTTGAGTCCTTAACAGCCACAAATATTATAGATTTATTGTGTAATATCAGCATTGTACGTAGAACACTCAGCTGAGTTATTATAGTTTAATGATTATTAACTCTTCTACTCCTGACCTAGTTGCGTGCTCTGTCTTTGCGGCGTCACTATACACTAATACTACAGATGTACTCTGTAAGATCAGCATTGTACGTAGAACACGCAGCTGAGTTATTATAGTTTAATGATTATTAACTCTTCTACTCCTAAACCTAGTTCCGTCCTCTGTCTTTGCGGCGTCACTATACACTAATACTACAGATGTACTCTGTAAGATCAGCATTGTACGTAGAACACGCAGCTGAGTTATTATAGTTTAATGATTATTAACTCTTCTACTCCTGACCTAGTTCCGTCCTCTGTCTTTGCGGCGTCACTATACACTAATACTACAGATGTACTCTGTAAGATCAGCATTTTACGTAGAACAGGCAGTTGAGTTATTATAGTTCAATTAATATAAACTCTTTAACTCCTGATTATGTTCCGTCCTTTGTCTTTGCGTCCTTCGAGTTATCGTATGCTTTAGGTGGATTCTGAACTATACCAATATATATTATATATGCTTTGTCCTAAAAGGAATTGACCATTTACAGCCAGATCCCAATCAAAATACTAATCTGATAGATTTAAGAAATGTTGAAATCGCACATTAATTAATTTTAAAATCATGGCAACCAGATGGGTTGAACCTAAGATGATTCTATTTTCTTTCTTATGCAATTTTTAGTTCAATGTAAACATTTAACAAAGATTTTACATACAGCTGATTGGAATCCTGTTGTTTATGGTATTTATTTGCTAAAATTCTATTTTGGTTATGTGTTTAATTCTTGCTTGGGTTCTGTTTCTGTTTTATAATTCAGTGTGTTTCTGATGAAGGGTTCTGAGTACTCGAAAATTAAAACATGAACACTGGATTTTCTGTTTTTGTTTAGACTTTTTAGGAAGAGTATATATATATATATATATGCATAGGTAACGCCTACAACCTTTATACTCTTCAGATAGTTCCAACAATAACGTTTAACAGCTAAAGTCGAAACCAATAGCTTTTCATTTTGAAAACTGTTTTACAATAATATAAACATGTTTAGTACCAGATGTGTATTATCCGCTTAGGATTAAAATCGTGACATTGAAATATGGCAAATAAATATCTTGCTATCAAATATTTTTAGCTTGTGCATATATTTTACTTTTTTAATAAATAATAACGATATAAAGATATTTATTTGTGAATTTTGTTGCAAATTGATGCATCTTTCTGCTGTTTTGATAATTTTTATTTTGTTTCAGGTTATATTTAACTATATTAAAATTTTTAAAGGTTTATTATTTTATTATGGACCCTTTGTGTTGTTAAGTCATTATTTATTTCGTTTCTTTGTTTGTAGATCTGGAAAACGATTGGGCAGTAACGCTTTAGCCAGGTATGTTAATTTATACTTTTGTTCTTTAGTTAAAGTTATTTTAACGTTTCATTACAGTTAATTTATATTAATTTGTGTTTTAGTTATGATTGAAGAAAAAAATCACAAAATGATTTTCTAATTTTTATTTATATTTTTTTTTGTTTTCTTCGTAATTGCACTGTAGTTTGGCAATACTGTTGATTTACGTTTTGTTACGGTTTTGATAGGTTTCACATGGAACATAAAATTTGTCAAACGTCCCATTCTAAGAATATATCATGAGCTTCACAGATTTAATATTCCTTATTCGTTTCCAACAAGTTGCGTGATTTCCCCCAGGAATACTACTCGGGGGTGTAATTACACACGTAATTTCATTAGCAACACCCGCCACCCTACTTAGTTTGCGATTTTAATTAAGTAGACGAATGGATTAGTTGAACACTTCTCGGAAAACCCGAGTTGTCTTTTGATTTTTGGCAAGTTTGGAGATGCTTGTTTTAAAGTTTTATCACAGCCATATATTACTATGTAATAACTCTTTAATAAGGTGTAATGCATGTTATACTGTAAACAACTGTGCGTGGTCTTTGGGTGATAAGTTTATATTTAAAAACGCACGGAAAAATAACGAATTAAGCGTACTAAATGAATTGTCCAGCAAGATATAAAGCTATTCTTGTGTGAGTAATTGTATCCAATTTTTTAGGGTTTTTTTTATAAATGTCTTTGTATAATTTCTACACCTCGATTGGCAAGCGCCTGCACAGCGTTTAATACCACTATAAAAGCACACGCCATTGATTTTGCGAAAAATTTTATCAGGCGAATACTTGAACAATATCTACACCTCGACGGTTGAAGGCAACGCGATACTACCTTAGTGCAGAACCTTGAACAATATCTACACCTCGACGGTTGAAGGCAAGCGCCTGCAGAGCGCTTGATACTACCTTAGTGAACACACGTTAATGATTTTGCGGAAGATTTTATCAGGCGAATACTTTGAACAATATCTACACCTCGACGGTTGAAGGCAAGCGCCTGCAGAGCGCTTGATACTACCTTAGTGAACACACGTTAATGATTTTGCGGAACATTTTAGCAGGTGAATACTTTGTAAAATATCTACGTACACTACACCTCGATGGTTGAAGGCAAGCGTCTGCCGGGTGCTTGATGCTACTTTTGTGAACATGGCGACAGTGGATTTTGCGTAAAATTTGAACAGGGGTTGCTTGACGTTAGAAATCCAAATGTGTGAATCAGTTCTAGCGTGCACCAACATGAAACTAATTCCCTGAAAGGTGTTTCTCTCTATCATTACTATGTAATATTTGGTTCGTAGATGGTCAAAGTTTCAATATTACACATTTCTCACATTGTCGAAAAAAGGGAATGAAGCATTTTCGGAATATCAAGGTACACCAGTATTGTTCGTTTTGTTTGAAATTTATTACAATGCAATTAGTCCTTTAATGATTTCAGCCCATTGCTTTATTAATACTGTATGTTATTTTTAAACGGAACTGTGCGTTTATATGTTTCCAAACTGTTACGTCGTCATATTAAAAACTTTTACGGGTGTCAAAAAGTTAATACAAAAGCATAGTTGTCCTGCTCATAATGTACATTGCGAAAAATAAAGTGTTCTACAATATATTTGAAAAGCGATTGCAAGAAGCGGATTTGTGTGAGGTTTACTGAACGGAATTATTAATTGGATATATTGGTAAATTTGTTGGATAAACTTATTATGTATCCTGCAAATTGAATTTGTTTTGGCCAGTAATTAAAAAATAAATCGTTGCTACGTTATTAAAAAAAATAAAAACTTTAAATATTTATTGTTGTCTAAAGAGAGAAAAGAATATTTCCCAATTATGATTTGAACTAAATTTACTACAAAAAAGTAGTTTTGATAGATAATTTTTAATAAAAATGAGAAAATCGCTTAGACCGAGAAAGGAGTGAGGCTTGTTGCCGCCTTTCTTCAATTAAAACAAATCAATCTTGTCTGTTCACTTTTAGCTTTGCAAGCATTTTATTTTTGTGTTTGGTCTGTGAATGACCGTGAATTGAACAAATTGGAAACAACGTATTAATTCCGTTTACTATTGAGGAGTTTAAAAATGAAAACTAATATTCTGTTAATTTTTACCTTTAACCTGTGTTAAATTAAGACAAAAAGTAACAACCAATCACGGACTAAACAGAATGCTACCTTAAATGATTGTTAGGATATAAATCAAGAAAGCCTTCTATTTTGATTAAACGATTTATGTTTCTGTTTATGTGTATATTCAATTAAAATTACTACTACTTCTACTACTACTACTACTACTACTACTACTACTACTACTACTACTACTACTACTACTACTACTACTACTACTACTACTACTACTACTACTACTACTTCTACTACTACTACTACTACTACTACTAATACTACTACTACTACTACTACTACTACTACTACTACTACTACTACTACTACTACTACTACTACTACTACTACCAATGCCTGGACCGGTAGGTTTTTAGTGGGTGAGAGTCCCACACACCAGGGCGAACACCTGTCCCTGACGGTGCATAATGCATTTTCCTATCGTGAGAAAAAAAAAAAAAAAAAAAAAAAAAAAAAACTACAACTACATAAAGACTACACGGGCCTTTTTCTAAAAAAATAGCAATCAATACGTAAAGCCATTACTACATGTAAGATTTTTGGAATTTTTAGATGAATCGAATTCTTCCCTTGGTGAGAAAAGGAAAAACAGTGTAAAATGTTTAACTCGAATCTTTAAAGTATTTATAAAGTTTGGAATAATCCATTCATACAGTTTGCCATTTCCACTTGCAGTACGGTACTGAAGATTTAACATTATTGTTTTCTTTTGTGATGTAATCGACTTGATACCTTCAAATGTTGACTGGCAATATAATTGCAGTAGCCCGTACTTACAGCGGCCAACTTATTGAAGGCTGTTAAATAATTTTATAAATGACTGTATTAAAAAAAATTAAAAATACATGTTTTTGTATTTTATTTAAATTTTTGAAATCATTTTAAAATTAAAATTTGTAACAATTTTTGTATGAATTGACTTGAATAGTTTATATCTTGTCTTTAAACATCAGGGTTCGAGTAAATTAATGATAAAGGTATATTTTATAATTAATTTACCAAATAAATGATAAATTAATATATTTTATTTCTGACCAAACAAATGTTGGGTGATCAGTGAAAAATGCGTTAACGGTGTTAAATGTGAATCTAATCATTTGAATGCTCGGATTTTCAATTATTTCTCTCCACTTAGATGTGAAAATGAGTTTGAAAATCTCAGTTTGAACCATTGTACCGATCTGATTATAGATGGTTCACGCCTGAGAACTAACTTAGCAGACAACTCCACCACTCTCCACCCTCCACCCACACACCAACACCACCCAGCAGTTACTTGTGTGGGAGGGGGCTGTTGACCCCTGGGATATTATTAACTCGGTGGATCACATGTACCCGTTCACTTCCTAATAAACCGTCGTCAATTTTGTGTTTAACTTTTACTCTTGGTTGCTTGTAAAATCCGATATTATTATCAATTTTTCTAGGATCAAAATGTGTAATTGAGTTTATATTTCGTCTGCGTCAAACATTATTTGTAACCAAAGATACAACACTACGTTTCGAGATCTGCAATCTGATCTCTTCTTCAGGTAAATAACGAACCTTATACATAATTACAAAATATGTTAAAGTAAACAAATCATACCAAAGCGTTGTGACACGCCTAAGTCAGGAATCACAACCACCATGTTGTGTGTCAACTTCACTAACTCTAAAACATGCACTATAAAAAAAACTATACACAACACTAGTCATTTAAACTGAACTACAGAATACAGGTAACAATACGTCTGCATTCGTCTACCAACCACCTACGACCGACCATACCCCAATAGCTAATGGCGATCGTCACGGCAGAAACACGATGGCGGCTATAAAAAAGGAAGGGGGCAGGAATGGGCCTTTTAAAATTATTATTATTATTATTGGTTCATGTTAGATGAACTTCTTAAAACCATTCTGTGACTCCGCATAGGTTTATTACAGATAACTGATCCGTTTCATACTTTGGTTTTCTTTTTTTCCGGACGATGGAAAATGTTCGGATAAATTTTGTTTCCTTCACAATCCTTCCATCGTCAAAAATAAACTTCAAAAAAAGAACAAAGGTATATATTCCGTTTTATGAAAAAATTGTAGTAACCCTCAAATTTAAAGATAATTTAAATTTACTTATTCGTTGGGTTCTCTGCTTGAATTGCCATCAAAGGAATGCAAATATAAGTTCGAGAATGCGAAGTTTAACTAACGTAGCTAGTCGGTTCTGGTACAAGAGGATGGCCCTACAACGTACATAGTGAGTTGAAGTGGGTGGCCCTTTGACTAAGGTTACATTTCCTTTGTAACTTTTAATAGCCAAGTTCCTCCACACCTCCCCCCCTCCCATCACCCGTTCTACGCCGACTTCAGTTTCAAGATGAGAGCTCTTCTCTGTTTGACGAACTCTCAGACTAACCGTTACAAGTTTAAGTTCAACTTGCGGGGCGGTTGCCCAAGGCTACTCTGTGTACACACAGAACGAGTCTGAAAAGTAATAATAAATATCCTTTTATTAAAATGCGACATAAACGGGAGAAATTGTTCTATTGTAAATTATTGAAAAATCTTCATCACGCTTTCAGAAAAATACAGATTAAGAAAAGCTCATGATTGACCGATAAAGCAAGGCTTGTCAAGAGTATGAACCACTGTAAGTAAGATTATGCACCCGGGACCTTTTTAGAACCGGGTGATCAATAAAAGTATTTTTCATTAAGTGCGTGAAATTTCAAAATGGCACCTTCTATCAAAAATGGACATATCACTTACACATTAGCCGCGCTCGTTGATAAAATTGCTGAAGTCTGTAATGCCTTCTGGATCACACCGCTTCGAAACACTGCTTACAAAACTGAATTCTGAAATATTTCGGTATCACTGTGAAAAGTCATTTGCAGTAAACAGGTGTTAACAAAAATATTCACACCTAGTTTCGGGTTTACAGATCACAAAATATGGCTTTTCAAAGCGTGGCAGAAATATTTCGGAATTTAATTGTGTAACCAACTTATCGAAAGGGTTTGAACCAGAAAACTTTGATGTTACTCATGACATCGACCACGTAAGTCTTAAAGAACTAAAAGGTCTAAAGTCTTAATAAGAAGGGAACGCTGTTGGAGACGTTTTTTCAGTTAGGCATTACCTGTCGTAACGCGTAGAAGAAAAGGTAAATATTGTTGCCCTTTGCTTTACTGAGCTCTTGTTTCCATTAATGAAACTTACTCGAAACCAAGTTAAAAAAAAAATTGTTTCTATAAACAGTATGTGATGATATGATGACAAATCATTTTTTAGCGCATAACATTTATAAACTTGTACATGTTGTAATAGAAAATCGGTACCTCGTTTAACTACCATTTACAATAGTTTGAAACCTTTAAAACCTACAATAAACAATTGGTAATATTTACACACTTTCAAAATTGGCTGATTCTAGATATTCATTTACTGAGTAATAGGTCTTATCTAAGAGAAAGTTTTTAATCGTATTATAAAATTATATATTTATTCAATTATTATTCGATTTAAATAATTTTGGTGTCATTAGATTTGTGATAAAATCCTCTAAAAACTGCTATTCTTGTAGTTCTCGAGAAAAATTGCTGGTTTTTAGGATATTCAAAGTTAAAAAGTTTTAATGGCCGCCATTCTGAACATACTAGTTAATTTCAAGATATTTTTTCAGTAACTAGTCTTGCTATCGTAAACTTTTGAGCCAAATTTTGTATAATTTAATTTATAATTTCAAAGGTATTAATTTTTTTTTTTTTAAACACATACAGGCAGACATATGGGAAACCAAGCACCGGAGGCCTATGTTCATTTGGTGAAATATGTTTGTCTTGACCTGAGCAATAATGTGGTATTCCTCTGTCCAGGGAGTTACGGGACACCCTGTATATATAAAACCTCAAAACATAATAAAGTGACGGTACTATAATATATGTACCTTAAAAATAAAATTCTACGTCGTGTCCTGGAGCTGAATTTCGTTGATATGCGTACTGATTTTCTTTCATTTAAATACATACTGCAATTTACATGAACATCCTAATATTATACTACGATTCTTCATTGTGGAGTGGAACCACTCGTAATATATCATTTTAAAAACTTTAAAACTCCCTATATTTTGTAAAAAAATTTATATATAGCAAGCAGAAATCGGTCTTTTTTCTAAAATTTCTGTATGGGAATTACAGCATAAATGTTCATTCAAATTTATACCCAAGAAATAAATAGTTGCACTTTTCTCTAATGTGATTTTATTCAAAATAACTAGGATCAAATCACCTGTATTTTGAAGTGTTCTAAAATGAATTAACTGTGATTTTAAATTGCATTCTCTCCAACAACAGCTCAGTTCACACACTGAAGAGTAAAAGCTTGCACATGAATGATCTTTGAATCGTTAAATGCTTAATGTCAATATGTTTGAACTCCAACGCCTCTCCCACTCCGAGCCAGGGGGGGGGGGGGAAAATCCTGTGTTGACAGAGCGAATCTCGTACTCTGATCCTACTCCAACAGTTCGTCTGTTTATTTGTGTTTAACTCAGCTCGACCGTAGTTATCAGAGGCTATGACATGTCGCAAGCCAGTCCCTTTTACATTATCAGTCACGTTTTTAGTGGCAGCGATTACTCTTAAAACATTTCCTATACCGATATTTTCTGTTCATGGGTGTACTGGATTTAACTGGACATTTAACTTGTAAAATAATTCACAACTATAATTCATAGAGGTTGTTGTAAATGTGATTTACATGCTGGACTTTATCCAATCCATATTATTCCCATGGCTGTAATAAAATTTTGCTAGCTGTAAAATGTAATTGAATTAGAGTAATAGCTTAAATTAGTTGTTGAATCCCCCCAATTTAAGGAGAAGCATGTTATGCCCTTTAGTGTTACGCCCCATTATTACCTAGTGGGTCACTCAAATTGAAATAAAATCGTTAGTTGTTTAGATCTTTTGGGGGGGGTTCTAAGGTTATAACCCATAATTTTAGAAAATAAAAATGTGTCAACACATTCTTCAAGGAGATTTGAAATTTTTTATTTAATTTTTTATGAAAAAGCACTTCCATATTACGGTTTATGATTACATAACACAGTTAAAGTCAAAATTAAATTCGGTTAAAATGAGAATTAAAATTATTCAATCTAAGCAACTCCCAAAATTCCCCATTCCCTTTAACATTTAAAAATGTTGTTCGGAAGCTCGGAGTATTTGTGTACTAGGAATTCAATTTTTATACTCACGTTGACGATTTATGAATTACAAAAAGATTTAATTGCTAATGTTGGACATCATACTAATAAATTGAACTAAGTGTAATATCATTCGCATTTTTATTATATTTGAAATTACTTGTACATTGGTGACTAAATATGATAAATGTGCCATGTCAAATGGAAAACACTGGCAGTATTTTAGCTGCTGAACAAATAATTCAAGCAGAGCATTATGGTCATTCCATGTCAAATCTTCACACTTTAGATAGAAATTTTATCTCACCATTTAAGATTTCATATTTGTTCTGTACCAAAATTATCTTGTGAGTACTGAGGCTAAGCAGAGTATGAATCAATTAAAAAAATACATAGTTTAAAATTTTCAAAAAAATTTCCATAAATGCTTTTGTTAATAACATAAAAAGCCCATTGTAAATATGGGATGAGAATGAGTTCATGTTTAAACGAAAATTTCTGAAACTAGTTTTTTATGGGTAGCTTGTTTTTACCGAGTAATAATACTTACTTATCTTTAGAAAACTGTTCTATTTATATCATTAACAACCATTTAATAACATTATTTTAAACTCCATACTTTTTGAAAAACTGCAGATTAAAAATACAACGTTTTTAAATATACAGGGTGTATATTATGTCTGGAAACACCCAAATATATCCTTTAATAATTTAAATATAAATTTGAAACCTCTTACAATCGTGATAGAGATTGGGCATCTACTTTTTGGAACAATGTTTTGTTATGTCACACCAACGGGGGACGTCCTGCCGAGGGTATCGTGAATATTCTTAATGGAAGCCTATACCTTGTGATACATAATTTTAAAGGTAATAGCTTACTGAATTGAATGCCACAAACCGCATCTCAAAGGAATTATTCTATCAGAAAATAGAGCATTTTTTAGTATTGAAAATTTACTGATGTTCAACAATGTAATTTTTAACATGGTTCTTGCCACAAAATGTGTTACACTAATCTTTTAGCATTTTTTTAAATGTTCAATTAAATAAAACAAAAATTTCATTTTAAGCTGGGTTCTATTAGCACAAATTTGCCAGTTTTTATTACAGTACAATTTATGGAAATACTTATGTTATTGATTTTTCTTATTACAAATAAAAAATAATGTATGCTGTTAGAAAAGTCTTACAACAAACGTTTTACCTGCATTTGGTGTCCAAAGCAATTGTTCGAACTGTGTTCCCTTCTACGGTTTGACAATGAGCCAATCTTGTGTAAAATGATTCGACAGAGTTGCCTAACATTTCTTCAGTTATCAAAGCAATCTCCTCTATAATCCTGTTTCTTAGGTCTTCCAAATTATGAGGCTTTCTTCTATAAACATTGGATTTTTAAATGACCCCATAGGAAAATAATCGATTGGTGTACAAATCTGGAGAATCTTGGAGGCCATTCGATTTCTCCTCTTCGGCCAATCCATTTATGAGGAAACCATCCCAAATACTCTCTTACCTGTCTCCCATAATGGGGTGGAGCACCATCCTGCTGAAACCATACATTATCAAAGTATTCTCTGATGCAATTTGAATAGCTGGGATTATTTCATTTTGGAGCATATTGTAGTAAAGTTCGGGCATTTTAAATTTCCATTGATGAAAAAAGGGTCCAACAATTTTGTTACCTAAAATTCCACACCATACGTTCAGTTTTTGTGGTTGCTGTGAATGGGACTCAGTAATCCAATGTGGGTTTTCACTTAGCCCAGTAACGGCAATTGTGCCTGTTAACATTGCCATTTAGGAAAAAAGTTGCCTCATCAGAAAATAGTATTGTTGGTCAGAAAAATCTCTTATTGTCATCACATTTGCGCATCACAAGTTCACAAAACTCAACTCTTCTGTCGTAATCATCCTCACTTAACTGTTGGACTAAATGAACTTTAAATGGTTTGTATTTATTAATTTTCAAAAATCTTACTCACAGACATAGGGTGCATATCATGTTGCTGTGCAGCTTTTCTGAGCGATGTATGTGGGTCTTCAATAAATGTTTGCAAAACATCTAGTGCATGTTTCTTCATCTGTTGCAGATTGTATCCTACCCGACTTTGGCCGATTACGTACACTCCCTGTCCTTTCAAAACGCTCAATAGTTTTTGATATTGTTGAAACACTTATGGGATTCCTTTCTGGGAAAGTGTCATTAAACAAATTACAAAACTTCCGATAAGATCTTTGGACGATCGCCATATCCTCGCATCATCAACAGAGTAATTCGTTCTCTTCAGACAATTCCATTAAAATGCCAAATAAAAAACTGAACTACTGTAATTAGATAACTTGTTGACAGCAATGCTTCAGAGACACTGATTAAATCGACAGGAATGATATGGACCTTTGTCCATTTGTAATTCCCAAGCTTAGACCTGTCTAGTGAAAGCTCCGTGCTCAACAAACTGAAACCTGTAGACCAGATGATTAATAACACAATAATGTTTTCTCATAGGCTAGTGACCTTTGTCTCTTTAAACATTCCTGCTGACTGGAAAACACCAAAGTACAGATTCATAAGTAATCAGAGAAAGTGACTCATAAGTTTTATTCATTGTAATAAAAACTGGTAAACTTGTACTAATGAAACCAGCTTAAAAATAAATTGTTTATTTTATTTTAATTGAACATTTAAAAAAAAATGCTAAAAAATTAGTGTAACACATTTCTGTGGCAAGAACCATGTTAAAAATTACATTGTTGAACATCAGTAAATTTTCAATACTAAAAAATGCTCTATTTTCTGATAGAATAATTCCTTTGAGATGCGGTTTGTGGCATTCAATTCAGTAAGCTATTACCTTTAAAATTATGTATCACAAGGTTATAGGCTTCCATTAAGAATATTCACGATACCCTCGGCAGGACGTCCCCCGTTGGTGTGTGACATAACAAAACATTGTTCCAAAAAGTAGATGCCCAATCTCTATCACGATTGTAAGAGGTTTCAAATTTTATATTTAAATTATTAAAGGATATATTTGGGTGTTTCCAGACATAATATACACCCTGTATGTATTATTGCTTATAAAAAAACGACTGCCAGATATAGTTTTTGTTAAATCATATACCATTTCTATCCAATATTTTCATTTTGTCATGTTATTTACAAAAGTAATATGGATTCATGAACAATTTTTAAATTATATACTTTTTGAAAAAAAAAAAAAAAAACACACACTTCAGTTGAAACTACACTGGGGAGAGCAAAAATCCAGTGTGTCATTTAAACATGGGCAACCCTATGGATATCCAGGAGCGGCACATCACTAACCGCATATGTAGAGATATTGGGGTAGGAGGGTGGATCGATATGTCTAGTTTAGTGCAAATGATGACTGCTGGAGTGGGTGGAGCTCCCTTAGTAATAGAGGCTGTTGCTGGACATGAGAGAGTGTTGTGTCCTGCCCACGATTACTGGAAAACGAAAAAGAGCTAGCATCCCCTTCTTCCAGAATGGCATGACTGCTAAAGCTTCGATATCCCTCCTCACAGAATCTCGACAGAAGTGGCCTCTACCACCAACTGTACTCGTCCTGAATATTCTGTCATTCCGGAAGCAAAAAGGTTCTTTTATGATTAAGTAAAGTGAGAAGTCTATCAACTTCTTGTTTCAAGTGAACAAAAACATATTTAGAAAACAAAGGGAAAATTACGAATATACAAATATTCATTGGTTTCCTAAAATTTACACTACGTCGACGGGGTCACTCCATCTGATTTCAACTAGATGTTAGCTTCCAAGTATTATGATTGTATGTAGACCAGTTATTATCATTGAATATGCGCATGCTTTTACCAAAGCGGTTCAGTACCTGCATTAAAATACAAGGCTTGTAATACTCTGATCATCGGACAGTTGTGACTGGAGTGATTTGAATTTTTCGGGGCATCCAAACTTGTTCTGTCCACATCACTGGCATCGCAGAAGAAGTTTTTGCTTTTCATGCTTCCTTTAAAAAAGGAATTGTGTGTTAAAACAAAATGGTTAGGATTTATAAGTATTTCGCCCTTGCCCATATTCTAAATGTTGTGCATGATTTACAGCCAACTGTACCGCAGCTCCAGCTTCAACAGTTCGGGCCGGAGCTCCACCTGTGATACAGCGGACGATATCTACTCGGATGTTTCCCTGGAGGAGGACGTACTCGACCTGAATCACAAGGTAAGTCCGAGCACAGCTTCAGTGGATCTGTAGGCATATTTTCTTGGCTTCTTTTTTTATTTACAAGGTTCCACTGTGGAGACATATCGTCTGTGATGTGCATTGCGCTTGTATTCGGTAGTATTATGAATTGTGCTTTACCGGAACTGGCAGTGCACTTCAGGTATACATATACGCTTGATATTTCGTGTAAAACGTCTTCTGTCATCAAGTTGGGCGAGTCCATAGCCGCGTGTTTTTGATTTTTTAATACTTTTTATGCATGCTCATTTTTATATCTTTAGGCTTTGGTACATGAAGAAGAGTACAGATCTGAGCTGTCGAAACTTTGTGTCGATAAAGTTGTTTCTGTACCTTATAATGATGGAAAGTGTCCGAAAACTGTTAACTCAGTGTTTACGCGTTCGGCAGCTTACTAGGTTCCCATCTTAGTCACAACCTACCCAGGTGATGTCTGTGCTATCGATGAGGAAAATTAGGATTTTTAATGAGATAACAAATTTTACCTGGAGGTACCAGGTGTCATCAATGGTTACAGTGAAAGAAATATAAAACTGCCTTATTTGTGGTTCTACTGATTCAAGATATTTCTTGTGTGTGGTGTTAAGCTTCTGGAACGCATTTACTATGCGTGCATTTTAAACATGCTCAAATACAATCGTGATATGCTCAGATCTGTGATTTGTGTATCAATATGTTAGTGGACAAAAATTTAAAATTGTTACAGAATCCCGTCGAGATGCGTTGTTGTGTAGTTTATAATTTACTGTGGACTTTGTAGCTGTCTGTCAAGATAATTGTGTTTAATTTTTTTATATCTAAACATTTAATTAAAGTCTATGTACTTGGGAATGGCTAAAAATATCAGTAGGCATGATGTGCAGTGCAGTTTGTTTTCTGAAACATGAAAAAAGAAATCTGAATAGTGTGGCGTTACTCGTTTGACAAGAAGTTTCGCCTTGATATGGTCAAATTATACACCTGTAAATTGTAGGAGTGTCTGTGTTTACAAAGCCGGCGGCCGCAGCATAGCTTAGTTCCAAGGTCAAATCCCGCTCTGGACAACTATAGCAGAATCGCCGCAGCGTTGTTGGCCAAGCCAGACTTTCTCTGCACGTTCCTGTTGTCTCAAGGCTTGTCTCTGGGGCAGAATGCAGCACAGAGAATGCAGGACGAATCGCTGAGCTGGAAGGCGCGGTGCGGCGCAGAATCCAACCTGGAAAACTCTCGTGTCTTCGAGCAAACAAAGGTGAAATGACCGGAAATGCGGAGTGTGGCAAAGGGGAGAGCCAGAAAGAAGAGATGTAGACAAGACTACATTGAATGCTCGGTAGCTTAGGAGTCCAAAGAGATAAAGGAAGAACATTTGTGCAAAGAAGATGAGGGAATATGAGATGAGCAAAATAAAAATTTAATCCCACATCGAGGTAAGGCGGGATAGAAATCACGCGGAATTGTAAATTATATGGTGGGATAGAGTACGTAAATAATACGCGAAGGTCGTTTCGTAAAATTAATTTAACATTTTTCTTCCACTACTGTAGGGCACGAATTCATTAAATAGCAATAAACGGAACGGAAAAGATATACCGAAAGGATTTATTTTCCAATCGTTCCTCAAAGGGCTGTATTAGTCCGTTTGATAAAGTTCTGGTAAAGGCACAAAAGGCTATCTAGAGAGCGTACAAAGACTCGTCCTTTTTCATTTCTTTCACATCTCTCTATTTGGGCAGTTGAAAGAGTCTGTTGAATTTCAACAACCGATTCGTTTCAATATGAAGCTTCTTTAGAAATAGGGGTGTTTCGCGAAATGGGTAGCTTGATTTGTAATATTAAGGATTGTAATGATTACAGAAATTTGTGTATTTAATGTTTCTAAATTTTTCAAGTGTCACAAAAACGAGTATTGCGAAGAGTTTGTTAAAACATCGGTGTACTTGTACAATTTTATCGATAGTAAACGATAGTTAGGCGCAATTGCTATTGCAGACTAAAATTTTGTATTTTATAAACCGTTTTATATAAAATGAAAAAATTCAAATAGTATTGTTATTTGGTGGACAGGAGAGGTTTTACTTGTTTCTAAATGTTTTATCCATTCCCATGTGTAATAGTGGTCAAATTTGCCTTTCTAACTACAACAGACCTAATTACAGTTCTAGTGAAATGGCACTAGCAGGCAACCAAAATTTCCTATAACCACAAAACTACTAATAGAAGAGTAAATACCAGAAAGAAAGCGTTAATAAAATAATGTACATATTTGTTTTTTTTCACTTTCAAACTTGGAAGTCATGCATTTAATTTTAGTAACAGTATTCTTTCCAACGTAGAAGCAGTCTGAAACAGCGTCGCGTGCCAGGAACGGTGGAACGGATCGGTGCAAATTCCGATTTCGCGAGCCTCCAACACAAACGCACAGATTGGCCAGTTTCTGCGTAGATTGTGGTGGCAGCGAGTTCAGTTTCACGTCCCCGGGATATCACGCGCAACTCCACAGCACCGTGCGGTCGCGGGCCCAGCGTGTATCTGATGACACCGTGGTCGGGCAAGTTGAATTGGTTTTGTCAACAAGGCTTGGAATATTTGGTGGATTGTAGTATTGTATTCGTACAGCTTGTATAATTATAAATTGGAGTATAAAGTAGGTGAAACACGCTATTTATTGTGTGAGGGAAATGTGAATGGGAAGTCTTCTGACAAACAACATATGTTATTAATTTTCCTTTATCGTGTTTCTAGTTTAAGAATCAATGGTGCAAAAGTTGCGTAAGTTTGCGTAAAATTTGTATTTTTACTAGTGAATTGAAATAAATGTATTTGGTATTAAACCGATAGTGCTTGTTTACAGTATGTTATTGACGATGGATGATTGGAAAGGATGACAGGATTTCTGTATTTGCCATTGTTATATGTTCCAAGAAGTAAACCCTATTACATGAACACTAACCAGTATACCTACAGCATTAAATCCAGACTAGTGAGAATTTTCCCAAGCAATGTCACTGCACATAACCAAGAGCACAACACAACATGTCACACGTACAAGCTAAGGTGGAATACTGATAATAAAATCAATGTCGGCATTTCCTGTGGTATCGCGGCGCTTCAAACTCAGAGTTATATTTTGTTAACATATTGATGATGGCAAATGTCCAAAATCATATTATATTTTTAAAATAACATACTGTTTATATTACTGATGATGGTGTTATACATTAATAAAAATTCTGCATTGTCATTACATTCATGTATAGAGAACACAATATTCAATTCGTTAAAATAATTTTTAGACTATTTTATGTATGAACATTTCCAAAATGTCTTTGGCGTAGCAAAATTAAATAATTTTAAATGCTTTTAATATTATGGAAACTTTGATAAATGAATAACTGCACCAAATAATCTCAAACATACTACTTTCACACTGCTTATATATTTGTTCGGACCAATTTATCAATCAAATTGGCGAGCGTGTCCGCTAAAAAAAATGATAACAGACACGATATGATCAACAATGCAAGTATGTGAAAAATGTTATCTAACGTCAGCTAATACTGACTGACGCTGTAGTAGCGCATGCGCAGACGTTACATCATGGCACGGCGCGTGCGCAACACCGTTCTAGTCGCTTTATTGGTTTACGTTGAAATCCGATTTTCTCGGTTATTTCCCCTTTGGTAATCCCACATAGTTCACGGTTGCATACCGCCTGCCAGCAGACCTGTATAAAGCTACTGAAATGTTCGTCTGGAGCTAGTTTTTGCGACAGATAGAAAAACACGTCGGAAATTAAATTTACGTCTTGTTTCGCGTTTAACTGATCTAAAATCAATAATTATTGTTCATAAGCTGTAATATTGTATTGGTTATGGTCAGCAGTTTTAAGTTAATCTGAAAAAAATTCTCAAGAGAAAAATTGAAAATCAAAATTCCTTTATTGCAATGCCTACATTACCCCAACAGACCTCCTAGCAGCAAGTCCCTGACCCTCGCCCAGGAACATTTACTACCCTTAATATTTGTAATATCATCAGTGAGAGCGTTCCAAAGACGACAAGGCAGTGAAAGAAACGACCTATAACAATTATTGTTGATCTACAGGGATCAGTGGAAATTATTTAAATTGATATCCCCATCTTGTAGATCGTTTACTAGTAGGTGGGAGGGGGTGGAATTGAAATTAACGGCCTTGAAAACAGGAGTCAAAGAATCAAGAAGAAAAAAAAAAATTAGTTATAAATGTTCTGATTAAGTTATTGAAAACCCAGATATTTGTGCTTTATCAAAAAATAATTTGGGTTATTTCTGCTTCAGGAAATTGTCTAATATTCCTAAGAATTGTAACGAGTTTAATTTTAGAATTACAGTAGAATTTTTTTACCATTGATGAAACTCTGTTTGTGAAATGGTAATGAAAATTAGATTAAACGTTCAGAAGATAGAATCTAGTGAAAGTAAGTCTAGGATATGTTGCACAGCCGTGGATAATTTCACAGTTGGTTGATCAAACTACTTGTATCCACACTTATCCCGAGATTACGCTGTCGTACTTTCTAATGATTTAATTTTCGTAGTTACATTTGTGCAAACTCATTATTTCATTAATTTTATTTATTTATTTTATTTCTTAATTTAATTTAATTTATTTATCTATTATTTTTATGTTTTATTATTTTTATATATTTAATATTTATATATTTTATATTATTTTATTTATTTATATATTATTATTATTGATTTATTTTATGTATTTTATTGGTATTATTAGGGAATTTGTTGTATTAATTGAGAGTTTGTCATCTTTATTAAGATGTTGTCAACTATGGTTTTGATGTAGTCGTGGTTTGTTTTGAACTTGTTTTGTGATTTAGTTGATTGTCTCGTGTAGTGTGCGTTCCTTGGAGTCCGCTTCTCTGTTTTCTCCATTGTCTGACTTTCTCGGCGCGCGATGCGACCCGGCGGTGGTACTAAAATTGCCATCGGATCAAAATCTGATCGGATCTCCAAACGGCTATCATTTTAGATTGCCGGCTATATCGCAGACGGAAAGGGCGGTCCGATCCCACAGAGTTAATAGTATTGTTTCCGTGACTTGATCGAACCTCCGATCTTTGGTGAAATTTGTTTATATCATTGAAGATGTTCGGCATTGTATCAATTTTAGTCGGAATTACAGTTAAATTTTATCGGAGTTTGTACAATTTTTAACTTGTTGATAATTTTATTTGTTTTGAACGTGGAACAGGCGTTTTCTTGAATCATAGGTCAAAAAGACAATGCTAGTCTAACTGGAGACTTGTTTGCTTTATACAATAATAATAAGTTTCCTTCTTTTAGGGTATTCATAATTTTACACATTTCATGTTGAATCGCAAGAATATTTCACAAAAGGTGTGAAGAATCATTGATTTTAGCACTCTAATATTGATGGATGATGAATTTATCATCAAACGTGGCAAATATTAGTACCATGTATGTAGAAAGGTTGAAGCTATTGAAACATGCCGAAGGAGATTACTATTAAGATTCTGAGGTAGTTAGCTGACCTGGTCGGCGGAATTAGTTAGCCCAGATCTAACAAATCTTTATAAGATCGTTTAGTTTATTTACCTTTGCCTTGCATAGGAGAAGATGAATTGGAAAGGGATCACTTTTAGTAAAAACAATGTCCTCTTTCGTCTAATTGACTTCCTGACATTAATTTAAAGTCAGTTCACCATCTTCTCATTTACAAGCTGAACTGGTCGGCGGAATTAGTTAATGCTGATTTAAAAATTCCGCGGTAGGCGGAATTAGTTAACCCAGATTCAACAATTCTTTATAAGATCCTTTAGTTCATTTACCTATAACTTACCATGCACGGGAGAAGATATTTTAAAGGGACCGCTTTTACTAAAAACAATGTCCTCTTGTACCTAATTGACTTCCAAACAAACATTAATTTAAAGCCAGTTCACAATCTTTCTCATTTATACGCTAGGTTATTTGGTAGCTGTTTCGAAAAAAATTCAATTTTTTATTAAGAGATCCTTTCAGTCCAATTGGAATCAATAGCATGAATCTATAGTTATATACGATAGTAAGGTTTTTACCCTATACCGCCACTATCGCAGGATCGTACAACTTGTCGGAAGTCCCACAACCGTAGAACGTTGATCTGTCGTTAACGAGATTTCCACGCTGAAGACAGATTCGCAGACGTTGCGTAAACGTTTCGTAATAGAAGCCGGGCAACTATGGGTGCCCAGTGCGGCGCGCGGCGGCTCTGCTCAGCGCGGGAGCGTCCACTGACAGTCTTCGTCACGCCGTTTGACGCCGTTGATTGGATATTATCATGGAAATGTGCAAAATGGCGGCCCTTCAGAGTTGTGGCGGTACAGACTTATACGAGTGGAGAAATGTCTCAGTTAACGCTGAAAGTGGGTTTCTCGTCGTGTCGTTTGCATTTTCTGCTTGGGCGCCTCCTAACACTTTTCCTTGGCCCTCCTGTTTGTCCTTTCTAAATTCTTTTCTTCGTTCATAAAAAAGTTATATTTCTATACTCATTTATTTAGTTGAAATTACCTCCAATGGTGACAAGAACGTAGCCAAGAAAAAAATATGGCGGGGGGGTCCAGACAACTGATATTTTCCCTTAGTAGACAGAGAGTAAGGCCCCATTTGTTCGTTAAAAGGTTCTTGACTCGTTTCTTTGTTGCGAACGATCTTAATTACTTCAATAATAATAATAGTTTACTTAAAAAGCAATTGAAAAAAATTGAAAATTTGGAGGAGGGGTGCGGACCCTTTGGACCCCTCGCTGGCTACGCCCTTACATGGTGACGAATCGTTATTGCAAATTAAATGGAAGTTTATAGATACTATTCTTCAAAGCTAATAGTTCTTTAGATAGCAAAGAGGGAATTGGGTGTCCTGATACCTTGTTATATAGTTTCAGTTAAATTTTATTCTTACTAATTTTCATCTTTATTCGTTCGTAAAGAACTATAGTTGTATACTCCGGTCAATCAGCATGCAATACTGAGCTTTTTCTTATTTTAAAATCACTTCTGATGAACATATGTGGACGCCACAGTGGAATTTTGAAATGTACACAAATAATGGCAACCTTCGTGCGGCAAATATTAGAAGGACAGGACTCTTCTGGCCTCATTTTGTCCTCTGTGACTTACTTTCCCCCTCCGTAGATGGTTTAGGTGGTCTCGATATCTTCATGTGATAGTCTAATTGTACAAGTTCATATGATGAGTTAAAGTTCGTTATATGAAATTGCTGTACAAAACAATAACGTGAAGCAGTAGAAGGTTAGTAAATAATACATACATTTTATGCTTTGTTGATTTCAAACTGTAACGGTCCGATTCATGTGTATTTAAATTATAAAACTATTTCCTAGAAAGATCTAGAAACTATTTTTAAGTAGTTCCTGTCAAATTAATCGCCACAGCAACCGCAATTTCAGGCCTGTTCTGCCTTATAATTTCAACCATGTTTAACGACAATAAACCTATTAGACTGTGCGGTTTTAAACTGTTGGAAAGTTTTTCCGACCCTGGCTGAAACTGATTTAATATAGGCATCGGCATCTCCTTTCCAGCGCGAAGTGAATGTGAATCACTCACATCGATAGAAACACCTGTTAATTACATTTTTTTATAGTGTGCGGCCAATTCCGCTCTACTTTTCCCGTTTTCACTATTCCAATAATCTATTTCAGGCCTAATAAACGGCCATAAAACTTTCAAAACTTATTAATAAGAGTGAATAGTGTATTTTAACTCAGAACCCTTCTTAAGTACGTTATCATAAAACTAATAATATTGAAACGTGTATTTTAACAAAGAACAGTTCTGAAGTACGTTATCATAAAAATTTCAAGACTTCTTAATAAGAATGAATCGTGTATGTTAACCGAGCACGTTCTAAAGTATGTTGTCATAAAACTTTCAACACTTCTTAATAATATTGAGTCGTGTATTTTAATCCAGAACATTTCTGAAGTACGTTATCATAAAACTTTCATAATTTATTAATAAGAGTGAATAATGTATTTTAACCCAGGACGTTTTGAAGTATGTTGTCATAAAACTTTCAACACTTCTTAACAATAATAAAAAGTGTATTTTAATATAGGACAGTTCTGAAGTACGTTGTCATAAAACTTTCAACACTTCTTACTAATATTGAGTCGTATATTTTAACCCAGAACAGTTCTAAAGTACATTATCAAAGCTTTGCTCCTGGGCGAGGAATGTATCCACCTGTAGAACCCAAATTGCCCAGTGTCGTGACCCCGACCCTTAAATCATTCTTATTTAGATCTTCTTATGCGATAAGGTATTTAAAGTGAATAATTTCTTAATGTAAATATTTAAGTTACTTTGTGTTAATAATCTATTTTCCAATTTTTAAGGATGAAAAATTTATCATTATATTTTGTAATTTGGCGCCTCCCTGGTCTTATGTATAGTGAATTAATGAGGAAGGTAATGTGAAGTACCTGATCCCCGTGTGTGTTTGTCTGTTCATAGATCCCCCTTTGGCCACTAATTGTGTTTGCAAAGATAGTGCGATTTTGATTTACTTAAATTTAGCACGTAGTTTTACATTTTAAATACCTTTATTTCCAGACTTTTTAAAGATATTGTTTATTTCTATTATTTAGAATATGTCCAGCGCACAGGTTCAACTTTTAAGTAAAAAACTTTCATTTCCACGAATTGTAACGTGTTTTGCTCAATTTTCAATGCTAAAAGCCCGTTAAATGCTTTACATGATGACTCAAACCAGATCCGTACAAAAGGTTCCTAGTTTTACAACTTTATCATATTGAACTTACATTTTGTCTGGAAATACAATACAACTCTTGGTAGAGAGGCCTATCGAATGGTACAATTAAAAATCCTCTAGTTCTATTTCGTGAACCAATACAAAGTTGTTTTACTGTACATTTCCATGGGTTTTAACTTATTTCGATAGATCCTATTTGTGATCTAAGGGAAACGTATTCAGTAAAAACGCGTTTTGTTCTATGAAAAGATACAGATTATCACTGTATAAGCTTACCAAACTATTATAAAGTTTTAAATATATTTATATGTATATCAATGTAATAAGTGGTCGCACGCTCTCACTGTGTGTTTGATATTAAAGAAAATTATAAATATAAACTCAAAATTTATTACCGTACTAGTGTTGCCACTTAAATAACTGGCTGAGTGTTAGCCAAGTCGTGGGACTAAACAAATATTTTCTGGCTGTTGGTCTATCTATTTGACTGTCTGCACGATCTCTCGAAAAAGAGCTACCTATACACTTTAAATTTTGCGCGAAGCTTCATTCATATAATAGCAAAACTGAGTTCGATGATTTTGCGTGTTATTCCATGGGATTTGGCTGAGCGTTAGCAAATATTTTTACATACGGCCATGCTTTCAATGATTTCTCTCGTACTATAGCACCTTAATGAATGAGTCTTGTTGTGTAGTAATGACCCTTTTCTTAACATTGACGGGTTCTTAGTACATAGAAGACCAGATCAGTGTATACTTTTGTTAACTAAGTTATTTTTAATTAGAGATATACAATTATATTTTAAAATTTCTAACAAATATTAAAAACCTCAAACAAATATTAAAAACCTCAAAATTAGATGCTACTTCTTGAAGACATTTTCCTTAATATGTTGAGTTTATAATGAGGGTGCAATTAAAATATGATTATAGGATTGTAAGAAGTAGAAATATTTACCAGGAGAATGGATAAGCACAGTGGGGGTAATTGTGCGCACATGTATGGTCATTAATCTGTGCTTAATCATAACAGCACCTTCTGTTCTATAACTATAACTAGTAGGGTGGTTGGCAATTACCTGAACTGCATGGCTACCGCAGCTCTAGCAGCTCATCCTCTTCCTGTTAGTGAAGACTATGCGGCAGCCTCGGAGATAATGGTGATCCTTGAAGAGTCCCGCTCTGCCATCTCATCCTGTTCCTCTTTGTGAAATCCATATGGAAGCCGTGGAGATAATTATAACCCTTGAACAGATTAGGGGATTAGGGGGAACATAGTTTGCAAGCTCATAAGTTCAGCTTTGGCAGCTTATCCTGTATCTCTTTGTAAAGTTTATATGGGAGTCGTGGTGATAAAGGTGATTATTGAACATTCCGTCCTGGCAGTTCATCTTGTTCCTCTTTGTACAGTCTATGGGTGACGAGAAGATATAGGTTATCCTTGAACTTTCCTTTCTGGCAACTTCTGGCAACAACTTTCCTTGTTAATCTTTGTGCAGTCTATATGGGAGCCGGGGAGATAATGGTGATCCTTGAACATTCCGTTCTGGCAGTCCATCTTGTTCCTCTTTGTGCTGTCTATATGGGAGCCGAGAAGATATAGGTTATCCTCGAACTTTCCGTTCTGGCAGTTCGTCTTGTTAATCTTTGTGCAGTCTATATGGGAGCCGGGGAGATAATGGTGATCCTTGAACATTCCGTCCTGGCAGTTCATCTTGTTCCTCTTTGTACAGTCTATGGGTGCCGAGAAGATATAGGTTATCCTTGAACTTTCCTTTCTGGCAGTTCGTCTTGTTAATCTTTGTGCAGTCTATATGGGAGCGGGGGAGATAATTGTGATCCTTGAACATTCCGTTCTGGCAGTTCATCTTGTTCCTCTTTGTGCTGTCTATATGGGAGCCGAGAAGATATAGGTTATCCTTGAACTTTTCGTTCTGGCAGTTCGTCTTGTTAATCTTTATGCAGTCTATATGGGAGCCGGGGAGATAATGGTGATCCTTGAACATTCCGTCCTGGCAGTTCATCTTGTTCCTCTTTGTACAGTCTATGGGTGCCGAGAAGATATAGGTTATCCTTGAACTTTCCTTTCTGGCAGTTCGTCTTGTTAATCTTTGTGCAGTCTATATGGGAGCCGGGGAGATAATGGTGATCCTTGAACATTTCGTTCTGGCAGTCCATCTTGTTCCTCTTTGTGCAGTCTATATGGGAGCCGGGAAGATATAGGTTATCCTTGAACTTTCCGTTATAGCAGTTCGTCTTGTTAATCTTTGTGCAGTCTATATGGGAGCCGAGAAGATATAGGTTATCCTTGAACATTCCGTTCTGGCAGTCCATCTTGTTCCTCTTTGTGCAGTCTATAAGGGAGCCAAGGAGATAATGGTGATCCTTGAACATTCCGTTCTGGCAGTTCATCTTGTTCCTCTTTGTAAAGTCTATATGCTAGGAGATGATAATAGTAATTCTTGAACAATCTAGACTACTATGCGCTCCTGTATGTATCTCGAGAATGGATCCACCTATAGACACATATATATATTTTGTATTGAACTTTATTTATAAATAGGGAACATAGAGTCGCTAAGAGATTTATTCGTTCTAAGTTAATGGACAGACTGTAACAATTACATGATGATCCGTTGATACTTTAGTGAACGTGTTCAATGTTCAAATACACATTGTATGGTGTACTGTTGCGGCAGTAAATAAGCTGCATTGGTATTTTAAACTGTTTTAACTGATATTTAAATGTGTGATTTTGTATTCTTCTGTCTAGTATTAATCGGTTCTATAATATCTGACCGTGTTCCATGCATGTATCATGTCAATGAACAGTAAAGAATTTGATTTGATTGATTCGTTTCTAGTGTCCAGTTGATCTGGGCAAGTTACAAAGTATGTCATGTTTTTATAAAGAAGCGCGTATGCATAAAGAAACGACAAAACTTTTAAAGATATATTGTTATCTGTCTTTGCAGAAGCTCAGAATTTACTCCGTGGGTTTTTATCACCCGAACAGGAAGCGATAGTTTAGGAGAGGAAGGACCGAAAAATGATATAACCTCACAGTTCAGATAGTGAGAACAAAAGTCCGAATGTTTCGGCGGACACGGACCAGAACGGGTTTGCAGGAGCGGGCGGTGCTCCCGGGCAACTGCAAGGACACGAGATGACCCTGAGATGTCCTTGAACTATTCTATCTCTCTGGTCGGAAATGCGGGCGTGCAGACGCACTTTTGCTGGTGCGAATATCGATGTGATTAGAGAAGTTGCGAATTGTTGTGTGAAAACGGGCGGATCAGCAGCAGGATTACTTGACTCCGATAACATCAAATTTGACTTTGAATTAAAACTTGTGATGTTTTTGGAGAGGCGGAATGTATGTTTATCCACAAATTGACACTTTAGAAGTAGTTGGGAAAAGGGCTTACCAAATACCAACACTTGTGAATGTTGCATTTTTTATTGTTTGACGGAGGTAAAAGTCAAGAGTACCTAAACATTAAGTTTACCGAATTTTTCATCTAATTAAACGCGTCTTAGAAAGCGTTACAAGGAGTCTACATGCGAAGCTATACTAAAATTGGTATGCTTGTTCTTCAGAGTGAATTGCGAATAACAAAAAGTTAAAAAAATTATATTTACTCGTATTGTGAAAAATGTCTATTTACAACTGCCAAAAATTTTAAATTTTATAAAGTATTTTAATTTTTCAAAGAGTTCTTAAAATTTAGTTTTCCCTATATGTATTTAGTTTTCTAAATCTAAATACAGGAAGTGCGGGTGGTCGAGTAGTCTAAGACGTTAGACTTTGGGTCTGAGTTAGAGATAACGCAGGTTCAAATCCTGTCTGTGACCTAAAGTATTTTGATCAGTATAATCGACCTTGTACTGTATCGTTCCTCTCCCTTATTCTGTTTGATAAGATCCTCGCACCAACATGAGGACGGACAGAATAAAGCTTAAAAGGGGATCGGCCTCCCCTTTGAAAAAAAAACTTTTGTTTTATTATTTTTATATTATGAAAGCCAATAATCATTATATTGGATCTTGAAGTATATTTGGAATATAAATAAGTTAGCCAGTTAGTTAAGTGATAAACTGAGATTTTCTCCACGCCTTTTTCGACTTCAACAGTGAAGTAGACTGCTTCCACACTCGCGCGTCTCTCTTAGTATAGCAAATTTAAGCGGTGCTCCCGTTTTGTTACTGGTAGAAGTTAACATCTGTTAGCAGTTGCTCACATGCAGTACGAAGCAGTACTCAAATTTAATTTGATTGAGGACTTTCCTTACCGTGTGAAGTACTGTACTTCAATTCCAAATGCAAAGAAGTTACAGTTTGTCACAGTTGCTACATTTGATATGCTACACATTTTTCGGAAAATTTTTAGAAAATTACTCTTTGTTGGAACCGGCTTATGGTCTAATTATTTAAAAACTCGATAAATTCAACTCTTCGTATGAACTTGAATTTTAAGTCTTCTAGAAACCATGGATTTATGATGATTTGAATATTGGAGGATGTCAAAGATCAAAAGATGTTTTGAAAAGTAAAACTTAAATTTAGTGACTTAACACCTCAATTGAACAAGCACAGAATGACTTAACCACAACCCTCTTCATCTTATCCGATACCCATAGCTTATTCCACCGACTCATCTCCAAAGTCGAGGTGTCCATTTTGCCAGCCAAGTCGGGAAAGTGAGAAGCACTTCAAGAAATGACAATTCAAACACCCTGACTGTTCTGAAAGTGACAGAGGCTGCAGTAAATAACCCGTGTTTGTTGTTAAACGGTCACTTGAGTGGGGCGCGAACAATTTTCTGCGAGAGGAGAGGAGAGCTGCGTGTTTTACCGCGGTCATCCGACTTAATGGATCCCGCTCTCTCGCATACTTGGGGCAGGATTCCTCCATTACTGGCCGCATTATGGAAATCCTTTCTTTCCATTCGGTCCGTCCGTATCTCCTTTCCGGGCGTCAGCGGTGACCGTTCTTAATTGCGAACTCCTTCCGAGTACAGCGGAGTACGCCACACCACGTGTCGCGTAGCAGGCTTCGCTGAGGTAGTATGCAGAATGTCTAATCTGTAACTCATCAAATTAGGTTATATGTGTTACAGTGTCACGTGTCAAAAAGTCATATGTTGTACTCCGTTTATTTAAAAATGTATTTACTCTGTAATTTCTCGTTGTTATTATTATTGTTGCGGTATAAGACCAATGTAAAAATGATCGCTAACGCTTAGCCAAATCTCGTGCAATAACATGCACCATTAGGGAACTCGATGTTGCTTATATAGAAATGAAGCTTAATGCAAATTTAACGTCTATGGTTAGTTAGTACTCGAGATATCGTGCGGATAGACAGACAGACAGGAATGAGATGTGTTCAGTCCATCGAATGGTAGGCTTTGCTAACGCTCAGCCAATTACAAAGTGTAAATACACGCAAATCATAATAACCGGATTCTCAAAGTTTGTTGATTAAGAAGTGCAATATATGTGGTAAGAGATAGTTGGACTGCTAAAAAACAACCTTGCTCATCTAGGTTACTATTTTGTATTTCTTGTATTAAAAATGTATTATACGTTACATTTTATGGAATGAAGAGTTCTTAAAATAAAAATATCAATCGTTTGACCTGCAAGTCTGAAAAGGATGCCATATCTTTAGTAATCCCACTTACAACAGTAAAACTCTATGCATCATCACCCTACGGCATAAGGTGTTAATCATTATTTCATCAGCAGTGTGAGTCCGTGTGTACGAAGTATGTAAGAGTGTAATGTAAACACAAGTCAAGTTGGGCATTGTCTGAAGATATGAAAACAGTAATGTACAATTTAAAATTTGATGAAACTAAAAAAATAACTTGCTTATAAATATTTTGTGTTATTTCATCAACATAAAAAAACTAATCAGTGTTGATAATAAATAACATATATGTCTTGATTTGGATTTCATTAGCAATAAATTGCATATTTTTGTGAGTATTGGTTACTTCTTTTGCATGAACTGCGTAATAAAATGGTAAGGTATTGTTAACACCCAACACTCACAAACTTTGTAAGGCCGTGACTTTTTAGAGGTGCGGTCTAAAATTTATTGGTTGTGGCGCAGAATTTCTTAATAATGGCGTGAAAATAATAGCAACAATGAGACAGCTAGTCAGCGTCTAAATAAAAGTCCCGCGGGTTTCTAAAAACCAGTTGATGAGAACAGTAAAAACGTGACTACTTCTTGATGTTGCGTTCCTTACTCACGTTATTCCTCGTACCCAGATCATGAATGGGTGCTCGGATTTAGCAGGGACCCACGCCATGATCGGGAGGAGGAAGCCCGGTAAATTTAGCGCCGAGTGGCGAGAACGCGGAGTGGGGGACCGCGGCTTCACTCAGTTGGTGAACGGAGACCGGTCGCGCTGGTGGATTACTGCCGTCGGTCAAGTGAAAAGTGGAGTGTTTTGTGTTGGATAACGCCCTGGTGGAGAGGTTTGAGTCGTAGGCTAAGGCTCTCGAGTGGTTATTGTTCAATTGTTTCACCCTTTTACTAATCTGGAGTCACGGTTCTGTTTTAGACCACAATTTGTTACGATTATTTTATTTACGTTTAGACGAATTAATCCCATGCACCATATGAATAATTTTTATATATTGGCAGAAATAAATATCGTGGCACTCTAGAGTTTTTCTCGGTATCTATACCTTGTAAACTGTACGCGTTGCTTAACAAATTAGAGTTTACACAAGATATATATATTTAATAATTATACTAAGAATATATTATAACTAATGTTATTGAGTGAAAAAACCGTACTAGATAATTGGACATAAATCTGAAATCTGTAACATTGTTAAATTTTTATCATAATTTAATAGTTTTTTCCGTATTAAATCTAAGTTGACCAAGCATGATTTAAGTACAAGTTTAATAGAAATCTAAAGTTTGTTGCTTTTACATTGTCTTTATGACGCAAACATACAAAAAATTAAGATGATTACAAAAGCATTAATCTATTACGATATGAATTATTATTTGGATATAAATAAGTATTTTATTAAGAATGTTGTTTTTATTGTTTTATGCTTTACTCGTAGAGTATGATTGTCACGAGTGCTCGTCGTGTAATCCGAGATCCTTAGGAAATCTGACGAAATTTGCGATAACCATGGCTTTCAAATCTTTATCTAATACGATGTTGGTTTGCGATACCGTGCCAAACAGTAGACCTACCTTCAGACCAAGTGTAAACGATAATGTGCACAGTATTAAACAGTAATTGTCATTTTGTTTTTAAATTTTTGTGAGCTCTATAACAGAAATTGTATCAGGCTGAGTGCTATATTATATATATATATATATATATATATATATATATAAAAAGTATTTAGCCTTTCAGAATTTTGGTGTTCTGCGTTAAAGAATTCTAGAAACTTTGAGAGAAACATATTAAAACTTTTGGAAAATTTCGTGTAACCAATACTAGGGTTACGGGATACGGGTAAAAACTGCGCATTTTCTTAGAGAGCCATAATTTTGGAAGGCGCACAATCCAGTTTATTTTAATGTAGGGTATATTATTCAGTTATGACTATCTTTCCAATAAGTTTCCAATGTTCAACGCTATTTTGTGATCCGTTAATTAAAAGAAGTAAAAAAGGCCAACTCAAGGCTAAAATTTAAATTTTGAACGTTTTGTAAGTGGGCTAGGATTCCATTTTTAAATAATCTTGCAAGAATGATATGTTACAAGAATTTGCTACTCCAAAGTTTCAAGTTATCCTGTAAAGTCAAAACAAACATCACCCAACGAAATTGGATATGCCCAAGTAACTATTTATTCTTACAATTAATATAATTGTATAATGTGGTCATTTGATTTTAATCAGGTAAACCCTGTATTTTAAATGAACGTAGACTATAAAAGAGGCAGGATACATACAACTTTTTGTAAACGAAATCGAATTTACTTTTGGGTTTTAAAAATTTGAGTTGCCTCTTCCCGTTTGTTTTATTTAAAAATCTGGCATTCTACAATATTTCGCAATCCCGTTACAATCCGTGTTGTTACATTGTTAATTACCCCTCCGTTATTAACAACAGTAATTAATTAAGCCTACCACATCAGGGTTTCACCGTAATATATATCATATATATTAAAAAATGCTAATTATTTCGTGTTTTTTAAGCTCATTAAGGAACCTGCCTTGTGTATGGACCAGCCCCAAATTGTATATGTAGTATGTGTAACTCAAGTGCCTATTGTGTAATGCTCTCTCGCAGGCATCTGTTATTGCTTCCTGCCGCGGGGCTGGTCGACATGGTGCACTAATTGTTTTTATTGTTATAACGTGGGACATGGCTAATTTACTTTGGTGAAAAAATCTTGGTTTCTTACACCGGACTCAATTACAAAATTAGTTTCCGTGCGCGTTTTACTCTCATATGTCAGTCGGTCTGCTGAAATTCGGCAGCGATGTAATATGATAGGCTCCGTATGTCGTATCTGTATGTGTGGCATTCGTTTGAGTACAATTCAAATCATCTTTAAAATCATATTATTACCTGTGTGAAAATTGTAAGGGGAACACCGTCTCTACATTCTTCCAGCATTTAAATATTCTACAAATAAATCAATTAGCTAGTGATATGTTAGTGTTTTTAAAGAGATATCCGTAACATTGCTGAGGACTAGGAAAGAATAAACATGGACATAAATATATAGACGTGTGGTATTTGCACTGACACAAATGACTCACACATGACTCATGTGTGGCTCGTTTAGGACTCGTAATTGCTATTATTATTTATCTTTAAGACCCGGACGTCACGTCGTGGTTGTCAAGTTCGAATATGAAATAACTGGTGAGTAGAATGAGTGAGGGTTCCATGAGAGTAGTCTTCTATAATATTTCGATATCTGCCATGATGAACACTCACCACAGTTAATTTGTCCTAATGTTAGGCTGTTGTAAAATGAAATGATACTGTTCGTTTTAAAATAAAATTCCCACAAACACATACGGGGGAAAACGAAACTGCTCTTCTTATGTGGTATTTCAAGTTAGTTTGGAGTCAAAGACCACCAAAATAACTAACAAGAGTTACGTTTGGGACGATTAAATGAGGGTAAAGACTCCCTTGATATTGTTTAAGTTTCAGATTGCTATCTAAGTACTGAATGAAGTGTTATATACAACACGTTATATATATGCAGATCATGCTTTTGAGGCCTGTTACTAGGGTTACATTTTCTATTGCGTAGGCCTTAGTCTGCAAGTAAATGTAAGGATCAGGTTTGTACGCAATCATATGGCGCTCAGTCCCCAAGGACTAGCGTCATGCCATGAGGGTTGACTCGTTGTTATTCAGCAACTCATACCATTCAGAAACCTGTGTCATTCAGAAGCCCATATTATTTAACAACCCACAGGATCAGAGTAATCTACAACATTCAAGAACCCTGAGAATGTTGTAACCCACATCATTCGGTAACTTCATCATTCGGCAACACACACACCATTTAGCCAGTCAAAAGGTAGTCTGAAATTCTGACCAAGAAATCCTTATCAGGTATCACCAGATGGCACGTCTCTTGATGTCATGAAGACCAAAGAGGTCGTCTGTTGATCGTTGAATAGCCAGTGCGGGAACATTACTACCCACCTTAGTGACTGCCTCATTTGGGAAGGTAACAACTATCTAGAAAACAGAACCTGGTAGGAATATCGTGAGCATTAGCCGGAAATTAGTTCTTAGTTTTCATCAGAATGTTTTTTCCTATTTTCCTATGCTCTCCGCCTTGGTTGTGGGACCTTGTCTCTTTTATGTTTCGAACCTGGAGAGAGAACCAATCTTCGCTCAATATTTCAGTGAGCAATATCAAAACCAATGTTAAAGTACAAACACCTCTCTGGTACATACGCGTCTGACCAACTCTGAATAGTTGTGCTGTTTAAACTTATGTCCTGGAGCATGATCATGGCCATACCATAGCTACGTTCCAAATAGGTAGTTTCTATTATGACATGAAATAATTAATGGAGGATGATTTGGTAAATTTTATGTCCATCACGATTGAGTTTGTGAAGAAGAGAAATGCATTCTTTTCATAGTGTTTTTTCGGAGAACCGTGAACAGACGAAAGATTTTCTCTTTAAGAGATAGTCGACCTGTTATAAGCTATACAGGGTGTCCCGTAACCGTTTGCTACAAAGGTATACTGTGTTATTGTTCAGAAGCATGGGTCTCAGATGCTTAGTTTCCCATCTTTATGTATGTGTTTTTATAACAAAATGAATATTTTAAAAACTAATAAATTAAATTATACCGGATTTGGCTCAAATGTTTATGATAACAAGGCCGGTTACTGAAAAGAATACCATGAAAATTAGAGCCAAATTTGGTATAATTTCATTTATTAGTTTTGAATATAATACTTTTGTATAAAAACACATACAAACAGACAGGTAGGAAATTAAGCCATTCATGTTCATATGGTGAAATTTGTTTGTCTTGAACTGAGTAATAACGTGGTATACCTTTGTCCAGATAGTTACGGGACATTCTGTATATTTTGCTGCAGGAATAAAGTTTCCGTTAGCCTATATATCCTGTATTTTCCAACTCATTAATTACCACCTTATCATTGATATAGTAGGTTAAACAATGCCCATTTAACGTACAGTTAAGTAATGCCTTTGTCTATAACGCAGACTATTTTTATGTTCGGTTACAAGATAACTTATCAGTACAAGGGTTAACCCAGATCCCTAAGTGGCCTTTGTACTAGTAAAGTTGTATTTGCTGTCGGTTGATATTGAATATTTGTAGAAAATTTGATTAGTAATTTTCCATTCATTGGCAAATCTTTCAGTTTTAGAGTCTTGCACTCAGTTTCGATTTTGTTAGATTATTTTAATTATAATCATAGCCAGTTAAAACTACCAACCGGAGAAAGTAAACACTTGTATTACTCTATGAGGAATTAAAGGCATAATTTAATGTTTTGTGCAGTCAGGTCCAAGCAAAAATGGCTAAAGACACACACACACACACATACATACATATATATGAATGTTTACAGCACATATATGAATTATGTCTTAAGGGAGTGACATATAAAAAACATTTGACGTAAATAAATTAAATAGTTTTATTAAATGATATTTGAAAAATGACTTTTTCAAATAATTAAATAAATAGGAAAAGAGTATAGGTATATTTATTTTACCTGTAAATCCTCCAGCTCTCTTCATACACGTGGTCTAAAAAATCCTTTCTTATCCTGAACGTTTATGTCAAATTTCAAGATGGCGCCGGTTACTTGTTTAAATACCAACAATTCCTCATGGCTTGATGTAATACAGTTTTCTACTTGCCTGCTTTCATGAAGCTGGCCTGGCCGTGATAAAACAATAAAAGCATTAATCTTTTACACCACTTTAAGTACGGAAAATTCTCGTTTATTACGCAAATAATAGTATTTTAAACTAAAACAATGTTGGAAACATTGCATGTAGACGCCCAAATTGGTTGAAAACGAGGCATCTGGATTAACAATAACAATACGGCCATTAATTTAGGGTCTGCTTCTTAACGTGTTTATTTTCGTTCCCTCCCCTTTACACACTGTTACAGAAAATTTAAAACATCATCTTAGAAATGAAAGCTATAAGTGTCGTTAGGATAAAAAATATACATTACTAATACATAGCTAAAGCAATGTGTACTTAAAAATGTTATTACTCTAAATACTTGTTATGTCTTCTATTACCTTTTACTTCTTTTGATAAAAATAATTATATATTATAATTAAAATGCAGTTTTAAAAGCTCGTGTGAACTTTCTGTTGGGTATCGTGCACTAAACCTGTATTTGAACTAGAAAACCAACTCTAGTATATATATAATAGACAGTCATGGACATCGTGTAAGCGAGTAAAGAATTAGCATCGGTTTCGCAAAGAATGCTAGAATGAAGTAGTGGTGGAAGCGAGTAAAGCATTACCATCGGTTTTGCAAAGAATGCTAGAATGAAGTAGTGGTGGAGGCGAGTAAAGAATTAGCATCCATTTCGTAAAGAGTGCAGAATGAAGTAGTGGTGGACGCGAGTGAAGAATTACCATCGATTTGCTGTTAAACCAGAAAACTCGGCGCTTTCGAGTGTCGAGCTTCAATAAACGCTCGGCTCACGCGACATGGAAATGAGCTGCTGTTGCTGTGCGAGCGTACGCGCCGTCACGCCAGGGTGTACGTCTCCCTCCCCCGCACTACCGTGGCCACGGGCGTGGCGCTCAACAGTCCAATTATGATATACGCCCCCAGGCGGCGCGGCGTGGCGTGGTGTTACTGTTGCATGAAAGTCCTGTCTGCGTTCGTGTTACGTGAATTATTGTTACAGCAGTCGTGTCGTGGTGACACTGAACAGATAAACATGGCAGGGAATAGCTGTGCTTCAGAGTATGTTAATATCACTATGTGAAATTAAGAGCGACCTGCACTGATAGTCGTCTTGATTTTAGTAAATTAAGGACATCATCAAACTTTATACGGTTCCATTCATCTGACTGAGGCTGTCGTGTTACGGAAATATCCCCTTTCAAAAGTGTAATTTATACGCATCCTTCAGCTATTTATTTCCCAAATATTACCATCGGCAACGGCACTCAAGAACTATAACAACATCAATGTTATTTACGACGCCACATTATGGGAACACAACTATTTCCGCGCATTTCACAAAAATTCCCGTCGTATGCGCCTGGTGTGTGAACTGTGCGTTAAAAATTACATACCTTGCAAAACTTTACTACCAAACTTAAAGTTTTACTGTAGTAAAACCTCGAGTTTCCCCCATAAGAACAATGTTATCATGAAGGAAACAGGGGTTTTCCGGACATGTGATATCGTTCAGTGATACAATACACTCAGTAATAACGTTTCGAAATCTGCAATCTGACATATTCTTCAGGCGAATGACTAACCTAATACATAACTGCAATGTAGGTTAAAGTGAAGAAAACATACTAGAGCGTTGTGACACGCATAAGTCAGGAACCACAACAATCATGTTTATGGCTATTCCTTGAACAGTAACTCTTAAAACATGCTCTTAATAAAAACACAACACATTAATTATTAAAAATGAACTGCAGAGTTCAGGTCACAATAGGTCTGCACTCACCGGCCAACCAAGTAGAACAGTGTTATACAATTGATATTTCTTTAAACAACGACAACGATAACAGTTGATATTTCTGGTAAAATTTTAGAAGCGTATTAGTTTTAGCTTTAAAATGAGACATTTCCCCTAATTCCTCGACTGAAAATCAAGGACATAAAACTGCCTTTTGAGTTGCTAAATAGGTTTGATCACTTTATTGTCGATAGGTTTGGTGATAGTATAGCCCGAGGTGTAATCCTCGGTTACTACTCGATTATTCAGGTTGGAATTAAACGTCGCAATGGGCAGTTCATCTGTTTTTAAACAAACTACAATCAAAATACAAAATTCCTCACAGCATATCACGTACTCAAGTAACCGAGATGCAAGCGCTTCAGTGACATAAACCGACTTGTATCGGAGATATTGTTTGTGTACTGGTGTAAAGTTTTGAGTAATTTACACCAAATAGGCTAACGAGAATTTTCGTGTGTGACTTTTACAATGAGGAATTACCAAATCATTAAAATGTACGTGAACTAGATGTGTCGCTATGGTCACAACACGAGGTACTTGAGAGTCCACCGCCGCTGCTTGGACCTATGTTACGCGCAAGGTATTGTACTTTTATGGCCGACTTCCTGATTATGGGCTCACGACACATGGACCCACAGCGGGCCGAGCTCCTGTCATTATACCTGTATTAATTATCCCCTGGGCAGGCGGTACTGCGCTGTCCGCTCCGGGATGCCGGGTCGGGGGAAAGTCGGGACGAATTTCGCAAAACTGCTTGAGTCGTGGGAATTCTCGTCCATATTGTCGATAGGTTTTGAAAAATCCTTCAAAGGGATGCCTTCAACACAAAGCGTTAAAATTAGGTGTGCACAACACAAAGTTTAGACCTCTGATTAATTGATATTTAAAAAATAACGTTCGTTAAAATCAGTGAGTAAGAACTATTTCGGTCGAGTAAAAAACACATCAGTCTTTTATCGTAAGACGTGTAAACTCGTTACAGCCTAGTGGTGCCATGTGGACACATCAAACCATAAAGTTTTTGAGTACTCCCGAGTGTGGTACTCTTTTTTTCACTATCTGGGATGAAAAGATTTTATTAACGATTTTTGTTTTTCAAACCAAGACAACAAAACATTATTCACACATTAACATTATTATTATTTATTGTTATTATTATTATGTTATTTATAACATCATAATAATAGATAAAACACAGTACAGAAGAGTGTTCCCCCTTCAAAATTAGCTTAAAGAAAATTATATTTCTAGCGGTTTGTAGTTTCTCCAAAAACGTACATGTTGTATTTCCTGATGTATAGGTATACATATTTAGTATTTTACTTGACAACACCCACTTTGAAATATTAAAGCAAAAAACATGATGCAAATATTCCTCCATAGCGTTTACCAGATACCTAAATTTCTCATATTTATATTATTGTTGTCACCTGTTTCATTTAAATTGTATAACTGTATATTTATTTCATTATAAAACCATTCTGAATTTATATACATCATAATAACAATATACTACTAGAAATATAATTTTCTTTAAGCTAATTTTGAAGGGGGAACACTCTTCTGTACTGTGTTTTATCTATTATTATGATGTTATAAATAACATAATAATAACAACAATAAATAATAATAATGTTAATGTGTAAATAATGTTTTGTTGTCTTGGTTTGAAAAACAAAAATCGTAAATTAAATCTTTTCATCCCAGATAGTGAAAAAAGAGTACCACACTCGAGAGTACTCAAAAATGTTATCATAAAGTTGTTCATGATTAACTGTACATTACGAGACAGGTACTCCGTTTCTATTAATTTATTTTGTATTGATTGTTTTAATAAGGTAACTTTTTAGTGATGTAAGAAGGAAACTTTTTAAAAGTTATTTAATCAAATCAATAACTATATTAAAAAGATGAACTATAAGAAATAGGCTACTTATTCTGGATTATTGCTCGAGTAAGATGGAGTTGCAAAAAGCATTTAAAATTACTATTAAAATTTAATTATATTTTTAAGGTAAGAAGAGAATAGGATTATTAAAAACAATGGTTCGGAACGTGTGCAGTTCTGCATTGCTCTGCAGTGCTCAAGGTCAATGCACGTGTGGTTCTGCGTATGCGTTCTGCCCAGGGAAAGTGAGAAGGAAAGCCGGCCGATCTGCGCATGACCAGAATTCTTCAAAGACAGTCTAGTCTCTCAGCGTTTCTGCAACTGCTCAACCACTTTCCTTAGGTGACCGCGAACCTTGACGCTGTTGTTCATTTTAATATCTTTGACTGTAACGCGTTTGTTGTGTATCTTCTGTATGGTATGTTTCTGAAATGATAATGATCAGCTATATCAACGCGAAAGTTGGATGAGATAATATCTCGTGACTGGTGCATAAATAAGTTCACGATGTGCGCTTTGTTAATTTGGAAATATTCAAGAAGGAAACTTTTTTTACTTAAATTATAAGTTCCTTTTCAAGCAAGAACTAATTCAAGTAGACGATCCCTATTCAATACACCGATTCTCGAAATGTAAAGGTTTTGGTCCAGTAACAAATAGTCTATTGTCGACAAAATTAAATAATTATAAGTAAATTTTTATTACAGTTGAGCTATATTTAATTAATCATCTCCATAACCCATTGGTCATCGTGAATCACTGGACAGCTCTGAATCATCAATACAAAGTTGAGAGTCGCATTAGAAGGGAACAGTATAAATAGTTTCAAGGCGGCCCGTCTCCATTGGCACAAGTAATGGGAACAAGTGGACGCCATATTTCTGTCTCTAACCGTCCATTACAAGACTGATGGCTCCAGAAACATCATCTTGATCATTTTAATGATAAGCAGTGCCCTGATTAATTAGTTATTTCCTGTTTTTATGTGTTATGGTTCTTTTTTGTTGGAACACATGTTGGAACAGTCTGAAGCAATTAATTATGAAATTTGTGACTCATCCGACTCATCAGATTTTATTGCGCGGATTAAACCCATGAGAAACTTATCTAAGTTATTCGATTTTCCTATGATTACATTCCACGAGGGATGCTCCCCCGACACAGTACGCCGTTTGGATTTTGACAACAAATATTTGTAAACGTAACTCCTTCTTCACATAGTGTTTAGACTGATCTAGAAGGGGATGGGGAGATGGGGAAGAATGTTCTGGAGATGGACCATCTGTTTGAAGGGAAGACTACGGGGATGGGGTGTTGGTACGCTTCTTTGCACGTATACAACCATGCGTTTGGGAACACGTGTTTTTGGAAGCCACGCCTAGTCTCACATTTGTTCTCAGTAGAAAAGGAGGAACAATCTTCTTCAGTGTAACCAGCTGCAACAGCAATATTTTGTGTTGTCTACGCCTTCATCGGATATTAAGTACTGGTAGTGCATTGAACTAATTACCAGTCAATGCTTAATAACTTACTAAATTCATCAGTTTACTCGTCTTCTATGAATGACCCCCTCATGTGGTCGACCAGAAGTTCGCTCCTTAATGGCTCTTGGTACAATTCTGTCCAATTGGTACAAACGACATCTCCAATTGGGAGACATCTGTAGGGTCCGTTCAGAGTTCAAATGGTCTGCATCATTAGGACCAACATCGCTCCACTATTAAACTGAAAACTCGTTCAATTGCAGATGCTGCTTCGTTGTTTGATTCTGTCTTTAAGTTGAGCTTAAGAGAATGATTCCAAACTACTTGAACGGCCTTATCAAAATCTGTACGAACGGTGAATGCAGACGTACGTTGTCTAGACAACGCAACGAGTGCACACATCTGCTTGTGAAACAGACCATGGTCGGGTGATAGGGGCAGAGGCCATGTGTCCGTGATAACCTGTTCACGTGGCTACCAAGCACATGTCTGAGTGTGTGGAGGAGCTGACCTAACTGGAAATTTGTTTACACAACATGATCTAAATATTTGTGAACACTTATAGAAACGCCTCAAGTCTTGCAACATTATCATTACTTACTTATCTCTTATTATTTATCGTAGTTTGTTCATTCTTTGAAATTTTAAGCAATACAAACAGAAACAGATAATTACAGAAGAGGAGACATCCAGTATCGACTCTTATTTATCTGGCATCAATCCACAAAAAGGTTTACAGTAGAAATTGCCATAAATAAAATAGTTCATTATCAAAATCTGACAATCCTAAATAACTAGTCAGATTCATATCGATTGTATAAAAAGCATTTGCCTCGAACAGCCAGTTAGATATAACTAAAAACGTTACTTTTCTTCAGAATGAGAACTGTTTTACAGTTACGTGAATACGTAATAATGTGAACTTATTCGGTCTAATGCAAGATTTCGTTAAATTTCTTTTTTTATCTCTATACATTGAACACCGATCGTAAAGAATCATCAATATTATGCTTTACTAAGATAGTATTAATATTTATATAAATACATGTCTGAGTCATGACGTTCAATAAGTTGCGGGAAGACGTTGTTCTGTATTAGTCCGTTGGGGTGAACCAACAATAGTTGTAAGTGTCTTTTTGCCTCGTGAAATCTATTTTGGCTGAAGGTATGGGGCAGTCCAAAATATACGACCATTAGAAGTCTTTAGTTTAAAACAAATGTATTAAGAGTTGAATGGCTGTACGGGGTCTATTTCGTTAACCCATACCAACGTCTTGTACATGAAACCACCAATTTAATTCTTATTAATAAGGTTTAATATTCTGCGAAAGTAATATTTACCCTGTGTCACATAAATGGAGTCGGTAACGTCCTAACCCAATCTTACGTACGAATGTTCTGGTCATCATTATAGTCAGCATTGAAGGCGAAAGAAGAAAAATATCTGTCGAGGTAGTGCATGTCTTATAACAGAATAACATTCTATAGGATCTGGTTACAGATCATTGAGATGCTGCCGTATTTTGATGGATACGAAAGAACACATCCCTCGAGATCACGTAACAGAATCTAGAATTCTAGAGGAACTGATCACAAATGATTGAGGTGCTGCAGTATTCTGGAGGCGACGAAAGAAACAAATGCCTCGAGATCACGTAACAGAATAGAATTCTAGAGGATCTAAGCCTGAGAGAGCAATCATATATTCGAAAGTATACAGACCTATTGAAAGGTTTGAGTGGTTTTGTGTGGGCTAATAAAAATGGTCCATCGAAGACTTAGGGCTTTTTCCTAGTTTTTATATTAAGGAGCTGAAGAAGTCAGTCCTTCGGTGAGAACTGTGACGGAACTGACCGGCCTAGGAAGTTTCAAGATGACCCCAGACGTTCTCGTGAGAGCCATCGCTTTGTGCATTGTACTGTAGTAGCTGGCAGCTCTCATATTCATTATTCGTGTCCTGCAACTCCTCTAATGGGCTGCGTTCAGGTTAATTAAGCACATTAAAATTCACCCACTAATGGCGTTTCATCTAGATATGTTTCAGCTTGTTTCAGTTACAACCATTAATGTGTGTCGTGTTTTTATATTAAATAGTTTATTATTAGTCCACTATCCTGTGATGAAGAATAGAAGAGATGGTACTTCGATTTGCAATGTATTCTGTGCTGCTAAGTCTTTTTAAACTGCGGGGTTCGTTAATTTAGCTCTCTTTAAAAGGCTTAAACGATATTATTAAACTATAAATGTTGTTATAAGTTTAGAAGCCTTTCATAGGATTAGTGGACCTTCGATTATATATCAGATAATGACAGTCAATCTAAAATTATTTTATTTTGTGAACATGGGTTAGATTAGGCCTACTCTCTATTTAACATTTTACATCACGACGAAGTTAAGAACAAAACAGTGTTGCAAAATATTAAACAAAGATGTCAAACATTTGTGCGTAAAAGGATTAATCCAAAAGAAGATATTACGTGACTATTATATAAACAGTTATTTGCTGTTTCTCTCTACTGTGCCAAACATATTTTAATGCTGACGTTGCTCTTTACTACGTGATAAAATACATCCGGTTTATTTTGACCCACGTATGTTTCATTCTCGTTTTATTACTCCGTGGTGTGAAGGCACGCAGAACTTATCGTTAATTGGAGCCAAGATGTCGGGCTCTTTATGTCTAGCATCCTTCCTCGGAGTGCCACTAGTTGTATGGTGTTCTTGTAGACCATTTCTTGCTTCTCTTACCACTGATGTAACAATACATCAAGGTTTAGCATATGGCAACATCCAAGGAATGGGAGCTTCTTTGGATTGGTACAAACGATTCACCATTCTGTAAAGATTTGGTAACACCAAATACCAGTGAACTATATTTAGAATGAGTGTGGGGGTTCTTTGTAGTCGTCTAAATGAATCGGCTATAAGTATCCCGATGGCATAGTAATAGTTGGATCGCTCCTGAAGGCAATACAAAATTTGTAATGATCGTGGGCTGAATCGAACCCGGGATAATCATAAAGTAGTGTAAATTACAAACCAATATCATTATTCGGTTACTTTTGATCCGACAACATTAGTCCGCAAAGCATTTTCTCCTCGATTATGCGAAAAAAGTTCATAACGAATAAAGCGCACACATAGATATTTGTGAAAAAAGCGCACAAGGGCCAATGTGATATTTTAGGGTAGGTTAATGAAGAAATGAATACTTGGAGATGTGTCATCACGTAATACAATAGCTAGAGGCATTTCCGAATGGTACTTCCCGACCTCAGTTCATGTGCCAGATCCTCCAACATTTCCGACGTGAGATCACGTTTAAGAAAGGGGGGAAAGTGCCGATATGAAATGCCCCTGGCCATCAGTGCGGGCTTCGGTGGTGCTTCCCGCACCTCTGGCGGAAAAAGAAAAACATTCCTCGAGATAGTATCCAAAGTAAAGCTCAGATTACCTGAGTGCTCTTTGAGCGTAAAATTCCTTATTTCTAAGAACACCCATTGTCTAAACAGTGCTTTTTTCGCGACACCTTTGTCCTCATGTTAGTTACTTGTAATTCGCGCACAAGCATTCAGACTTTCATATTTTTAAATTTAGTTAGCTTTTATACCATTTTGACAATTTATTGCACCATACATTTTGCAAGGAATTCTCTTCGTCCGCTCTGTCCTTTACTACTCAAGCACACTTGAAACTCTGCAGGATATTTTATGTTATATTTATGTAGAAAGTGACGCGTGAAATTTTGTGTATTGTCACTAATTTGTTCGTTAAATATCGTGTGGAGATAGAGTTAGCAGTAAAAGTCGAATTTTCAGTACATGTGTCGAATATTAAAAAGGCTGATCGTATTTAAAAATTGATAAAAAAGGACGATGAGCCATGAAAAATATACTCATCTTCATGTTTTACAGCCAGCATTGAAGTGTTGGTAGCAACTAAACGAGTGGTGATAATTTGTCACAATGTACGGTAAGTATAATGGTCGTACGTACGACCTTTGCTGTGTGCATCGCACCTATAGGCTCTTGAGTCCGTTGGTAGCCGGTGAGCTCCGGTTAACACTAACTCGTCACTTGTTATCACCGCTGTTATCACCTTCCGCTGTATGACTTAATACAGGAAGTGACGTCATTGTAGCGTTGGAGTTACCGATTCTTCGAGAGTGTTCTCGAACTGTAGTGGGAAATTAACTCGGGTTTTCTGCTCTCTGACACATACCGTTAAGTAAAGGTTTCTGGCGGAGATCGTTCTCGTTGGGCTAGTATTGTGGAGGTACTGGGGTATTTCAAAAATATCTATGTGATGGAGCACTTGGGAATATATCATATGTACTTACTTAACTCATACTTGAAATGGTTTTAACTTGAATTGAGCGTAAATAAGTATTTATAGGAACGTTTTTTCTTCTTTAGGCAAGATGCTTAGCTGTCCCTCTTACCCTATAAGAGTACAACATGATGATAACGGTATGACTATTAGAAACTTCTCATACCATACTTAAACTGATCTGTATTAGGAACAATGGCAAGGAGAAAAATAAAGATTGGGGCTTAATGCTGGAGTTGACAACAAAAACTTTTAGTTTTTGATTCCATCGTTCTTTAAATAATATTGATAAAAGTGAAGTATTTAATAGATATCAGTTTTTGTTTAAATCCAAATTCCTCTGATGGGAAATATTGTTGATCAAAATAAGAAAGAAGGCTCGAGATTTAATATAATCTTGGAACAATTGTTCTCAAACACTTGATTTGAGAAAGGCAGGGATGCAACTGTTTGTATCTATTACCAATGTTTATTACCATTGTAAAAATGCAACTAAATGCCCTTGTTGTTGATAATGCAACTTCCGTACAGTTATGGCAGTGATGAATAGGGTGAAAGAAATCCAAAGAGGGATAACGTTTATAGGTCAACATACATAATAAAGTCCAAGAATTTATCCCAATATCAAACTCTTAACAGCTTGAATGTGAATGAATCACTGGAGTTTGACCTCGCAAATATTTACTCAGGAACGTCGATGTGGTGTAAAACCGCTGAAATCGGATAGTTTCAGTTGGTAGTTTCCTTTTGTTGAACTATTCTGTTGTAAACAAGCCGATGAATTAGTTGTTGAGCGATTTTTTGCACCTCTTATTTAGAGTGCAAATCTGCTGCTCTTCACCATATTCTCATGGGAATACCCAGTCAGTATAATGTCTCCAGGCTTCCTACGTCCAGCCTAGTCCAGCGTGGAACAGTTAGATGGAATTAGATTCGCTGACCGACGCGAGGCAACACACATTCCCCGTTAGGTGTTACTGTAATAATGCAGATGTTAAAATTGGCTGTTTCAAGAGTTTGGTATTATCATTTCATGATGCACGTAAATTTCATTGTGTATTACAATTGATTTTGATTAGTGACAATGTTTGCATTAGTATTCCACGTGGATTTATCAGTTAAACGTGACATTCAATATTTGATACCTTATCCGATGTGTCATTGATATTGTCATAACTATAACACTAGTAGATGACTTGCAGCTGTGGTGCGGTAGCAAGAAAATCCTTGTAACTTTTTGGCAATCTAGAACGTTTTCAAATAGAATTTGAAAATTAACTACACTGCTGAAAATAGTACAATAATACATTCAGGTTTTATCTATTGTCCTGACAAGTGGATTATTTATTTGCTGTACGTTTAATTTTACTATCAATCTTATGTTCCGTAAAGGATATTATTCAATGTCAATTTATTAGCTACATCTGATTGAAGGCCCCCCCTTCAATTTTGGGGGGAGTTGTGCCCTTTTCCTAAAATTGACCAGATGTGTTGTGATCTGGCGTTGTTCCAGCATTAGACAGAGAGGACCTAAGCGAAGATGGGACTTGTATCGAAATAGACGTTACGTTTGTGACAAGTGTGACACGGATCGTAGCTCATCAGCTTGGCCGCAGGCTGCACACTGTCACTTGTGTCGGTGACGTAATGTTAACCTTGTGACATGTGACATTCCGTGTCAATATTTGACAGAGATAGTAGACAAGGCTTTGTGTCTCTTGTCATTCCAGTGTTCTTCCGTTAATTATAAAATCGTGCTTTGCTCTGAAATGTTACCAATGTTGCTATAGAGAGCGGGTCGAGTTACTAGATGTTGACCAAAGGACAGTCCGTTTAGTAATGAACTCAATCGAATTGCTAATATTTATGATTCTAAATTTTGCGTTAACGGGAAGTAACTGAACACTTGGGTGTAAAAATATGAAGAATATTTAATGTTTTGGTAGTGTGTATATTATTTAAAAATATTGAAACATGCGCCTTAGTGAAACTTTACGACATACGTAGATAGTTAATTTTAAATAGAATTGATTTCGAAAAATGTATAGTATTTTGAAGCACCATATTTTTTGTTTGCTATCATATAACCTACATAAAATTGTGGCAAAAATAGGTGACATATTTACACAAATATCTTTTTAAACTTAGAATTGAACTGAGATGATGTTCAAGACCCCACAAAACACATTAAGAATAACAGTTTTCATCGTATTAAATCGTGTAGAATATACATTTTTTTAAATGTATTTTTGTGAACTTTGGGGGAAATCACGAAATTTAAATGAAACTGTAAACTAGGCGAGAAATGGAAAAGTGGTTTTCAATTTTATTCTACAAGTATAATTTTGAAACTTAGGGTAAGCTCTCAAGATTAAAATATTTGTTGTATGGAATAATATTTAAAGGTTTCTAAAAGTCTAAAAAGTTTCTATTCAACGTTTTACTCTTGTATTTGTTATATCCGAGGTAAGTATTTTTCAAAAATAGAAGTAGCAGCCATCTTGTCACTATTGAATGTGTAAATATAATAATGGCCACATCGTATTTGGGTCTGAAGCAGTAAAATTTATATGAAGTATCGGTAAAATATGTAGAAATTAGCGGTTAAGGTGTTATTCTCAAGTATTTAACTGAGCTTGTATTTTGTAGTTTGATAGTGTTGGAATGTAACTTCGTTTTTTTTTGGCTTGATAATGGATTTGGATTTACGTTTATATGAGTCCTAAGATGGCTAATATTACCAAAATAATTTGTCTGAGTTGTAAGGAAGTGGTTAAACAATCAGCAGTATACTTTTGAAGCTCGTTTATTCAGTTGCTGCAGAGATAAAAGTAAGACTTTGGCCGATAATGGCTCTGTTTGGTGAAAAGCACAGAAATTTATGAAGATTTATCACGCTTTGAGCAAGTGGGTCGGGAGATGTTCATCTTCAGAGAGAAGTGACAGACAGCCTTTGGAACCCTGTGGTTTGGGAAGATAAAACACAGCAATTGCCGATGGAAAAGTCACATGGCAATTTGAGCTGCTTCGTTTGGTTAATGCATGGGTTGACAAGAAAGCCGTGGTCAAATTATTGAGTGCGTTTTTTTGGCATAGTGGGAAATTATTGATCTTCGTGATTCAGCAATTACCAGGACATTGTGTTCTCAGAGCAGTCGTGTTTGGGGCAAGCGCTTTCCACTGGAATTGATTATGATCTATGAAACTAGCTCAAACATTTCCATTGGATCGTAGTAAAGTTCATGTTGCAACTTTGAAGATTTAACGATTTGATACAAATACAAAATGTGTGTTCAGTAATTAATTCTACATCCTATAAGTTGTAACGATCTGTTTAAAATTCACCACAGTTTTAATGGTGATTTGGTAATCCTGAAGTAGAGCGAAGGTGGAAATAGTGCACCACTCCCATAAAGACAATGTAACATTGTATTACCATACAACACTCAATATCGCATGGACCATTTAGTAGAGTTCGTAGAATTAATACCCGTGGAAAATTTGAAATTAAAATTAGTGCAGCAATTCGAAGACGCAATTTTGAATGCGGATAAGAGACAAGGTTAGTGATCTTTTCCAACTTGTAGAACATAGAGCTGGCTTCTTGGATGAGGCGTCCTTGGATATCCCTTTGATGGTGGTGCCATACTGGGCGTGTGCCTTGTTGTAACCCACCCAGCCATGCTTCCCACTCTCGAGAGACAGATGGTCTTGCGAGACTGCAGTTAAGTCGGGCTCAGCACTCAAAACAGTATCCCTCTCATCATGATCAGCACAGCGAGTGAACGAACCGAATATTTACCTTTTGGAACTGCCTGGGAGTTTTTTTATCACTGGAAGAGCTTATAATCTGGTTACAGCGAACGATGGGTAATTCAGGACCGCTCCAGTATTCCACTTGAGTCGCCGACAAACGGTCCCTATAATTCAGGCTTCCGGTGACCATCATCGCTTGGTCTTTAAATTAACTGAAGCGTGTAACTAGAGGCGATCAACGCGTTTCACTTATTACTCCAATAAATTCTCTCATTAATGACGCTTAATTTGTGGAGATTGCATTCGTTCCTTTCTGTTAAAGAACTATCATTGACAACTCAGGCGTTTTTTGTACCCCCATGTTTACTTTTTAGATGGGTATTTTCAGCTGCAAGATGAAACAGAATAAAGTTGAACGATTTTCAAGCTGTTGACCATGATTAGAGTTAAGTAAAACCCAAGCTTCCCACGTTAAATTAATGTCATTGGGAAAGGTTTGGATTACCCTCCTCTTTTTTAATGAATGACCTGGAACATGCAGACCAAACATTAGATAAAAGTGGTTAAATGAATTTAATTAAAAAAAAATCAAGTCTCACCTACTGCGGATGTTGAGTTTAGCACTAGTTTACCTTCCTCTTACGTGCAGCATCTGAAATCGGACGCTGTTGCAGATTTGAGTCCTGAAATCTGAAGTCATTTCATCTGAAGGGATCCAAAAACAGTCGGCGACGAAGAACGAAGAAGCTCAAAAAGAAACCTCCCGCATCGTTCCGACACCAGAGACACCCAGACTACAAAAAGTCGTGCAATCTAGGTGAAGAAAAGTGTTCTCATTGTCTCATCAGGTGCACAATTGAGTGCACTACGATAACGATTCCAAAGCACGGTGGATCAACCTAGTCTTCCGCACATAACGCAACTATGGTGGGAAGGGTTGATTCAATGCGAATGTTGAGTTTAGCACCAGTTCACTTTACTCTTACGTCCAGCAACTGAATATGATGTTTTTTTTTTTTTTTGTAGTCTGGGTGTCTTTGATACCGAAACGATGCGGGTGATTTCGTTTTGAGCTTCTTCGTTCTTCATCGCCGACTGTTTTTGGATCCCTTCATACGTTCATGACTTCAGATTTCAAGAGTCAAGTCTGCAACAGAATCAGATTTCAGATGCTGCACGTAAGAGGAAGGTGGACTGGAGCTAAACTCAACATCCGCATTGAATCAAACCTTCCCATTTCTTTTATTGTTATGAAGTGTTATTTTCTTGAATAAAATAGTAGTATTTCGATATATTTATTGCCTTCAAATGTCACGATTCGACTCTGGAGCCAAAAGCCCCGCTGTTTGCAACACTACCGGTTAGTTATCTTGCGTATTCTAGGAATGAGAAATTTAAGTGTGTTACTCACTCATATACCATTATGTTTGTTATTTGAGTTTTTACTATGAACAATTCATGAAATGTATATCATTTAGTAATAATGTTATAAAAATATATCCTTCATAGGAGATTTTATTTTTTGTCAGATACTTTGAGAAGGCATCCAAGAACGCCATTACGCATCACAATCTGAGGGATCCTAAATTAGATTTAAATCTATTGGATAACTGGTACAAGTTTGTCACTTCTAGTTACCACTTGTCCATGTGATTACTGATTAGCCACATTTAAGGTTTCAGCAGTTTTTCAGTCAGGTGGTGAAAGGATGAAAGCTACTTTTGCGGGCGATTCTACAGTTTCCCGCCGGCTCGACGGTTTCGTCAGATGGCGTTGTCGGTAATGGTATTGGCACTGGTGGAGCTTCCCGGACACGCGGTGGCTTTATTTATCTGGCCTACAACAAGCTAACAAGGTTCACCTCACCGCTTCCTGCCATTCATGGGTTCGCTGCTTACTGCATTTACTTGCATTATACCACCCACCCCCCTGCAGTCGTGGTTACACCAGAACCTTTCTGGTGTTTGTACACACAAAAACACAGAAATACCCCTTGATTGTTCGGTCCACCCCCTTTGTCAAATCGTGGATTAACTCTTTGCCTAGAAGTGACATTAAAAGGGCCATGAAAATAGACAGGAAACAGAATCGAATTGTGTTACTATCATTGAACCCTGCTTACACGACAGCCAACTTGAGGTTGAATTAAATACCAACAATCCGTACTATTGTTTGAAATAGGCTATGTGTCTTCTTTCTAGAGTCTTGAACCTTTGAGTTTTCAATAAATAGTCAAATGAATAAAAGTAACTAAATAGTAGCTAGTTCACAGTACGTAGCGAATGTTATAATATAACGTGATGACGGATATAAAAACATGTTTAGTTCACTTACTTATTTTACTCCTATAGTCTGTCGATGATCTTTTTGCAATTGGCAGGATTCAGTTAGTGAACTATCCAGGAAATTAGCCTACTGTTAATTATTTTTAAAAGCCTAAGGGTTTCTTATTTTACCAGACGAAGTTGGGGCTAATTAACAAACACTCTCTAACGCTTAAACTGTAACGCTTAAAGTGGCTTAAGTGTTGTGGCTTTCGAACCACCGCCAATGGCCGGGAGGCGGACAGCTTGCAAGGACACAATCGCTCAGCGGCCACCCATCCAAGCAGCAGCCAGCTCGAAGTTGTTGATTCGTTTATCGTGCGATAACCGCCGTACCCGTTATTGGCCTAAATTATGTGATAGGTAAATCCAAAATTGAAGGAGTTCACTCTGAGTGTTTCCAGACCGATAATCGTTTCGGACTTGGTAGCCAAGTGAATAAGATTCAAGATCTTTATAAGTAAATGCAAAATACATTTTTACATTACACGATGTTTAATGTTGTGTGTAATGCATTTTAAAACTTTAATTAAGCTAAAATCTAGCCGTTGAAATGAAAAGTAGAACGTTTTAAAAGTAAGCAGGGAAATATTTATATCAACATACCTCCGTTTCTTCTGATAAACGTTGTTGTTCTAAGCAGCGTAGAAAACTTGTTTTTCATGGGAGTTTCCTTTGGACTATAGGACACGTAGACCAAGGTTAAGCGAAGCATTGTGTATTTTTCTCACAATTCGATGGATAATTTGCGCCATGACAAAAGTCCAGGCTATGTGGTCAGTTGCGCCAGTTGCTCGCTTCGCTCGGGCCGGCTGGACGCGGCTGGTGAGTACAAGATTTAACACATTTTAACTCTGATCTGTGTTTATCGTCTGCCACATCCGGTCGTTTGTCGGTGAAGGAAAATTCTGTTAGAAGTCAAATGGGTTGTAAATAATGTAGAATGCCTGCTTTGTTCTTCTCGAGAACGCTTAGAGCTGTATATTCACACTCGCGCTTCCGTTGCTTCGTCATGACATTTGTCCAGTTTCCAGTTGTTAATTTCAACATTTTACTTACATAATGCGCACTTTAAATGATTTATAGGTACATCCTAACTGTTTAGTTTCCATTTACATTATATAACGTGTGGAAATTAATTCATAGTTAAGAAAAGAGTAAGTCGCATACTATCGAGATGCTGTCGATAATTTTATTTTATGGTTTGGAAAACAGAAAAGATTAGATTTATTAGATCACATTAAGGTCGTCTCGTATTTTCTTCACTCGGTAGTGAATTGAGATTTTGATAATGCATCCAAGACATTTATAGCGCAAGTTTTGGAAGACTGGTTGGCCACTGAAATGTGGTTGATTGTAAGTCCTTAAAAGCGGACAAGGTCTCTTTCCGAGTGTTGTTGACTCTGTACATGAGTTGGATTGTCGATTTCGCATCCGCTTCGTGGCCACATCCGGCACACAGCCACCTCGTCCGGCATGTCAATAAGAGATTTCTGTTGGAAGATGGGGAACAGTTTCGCATTTAAAACATCCGATCTTTGATGTAATGCCTATTCGTTTTGTTAACGTTCACAAACAGAATCAATATTATTTATAATTTTTGGATTATTGCTGGACATTTTCAATTTTGATTCTATGTGAGGTATGATTTAAAAAAAAAAAAACGTACGACGTGAAATACGCTATTATTACATGGGATTGATTAGTTCAACACTGCTTTCTTAAGTGACGGAAGAGTAGTGACTATCATATGATGCTGTAAATCACATGATCCTTTGTACAGGACATGGAAGGGCGTAGTCCCGGTGTACATTGTGCTGTTGGCAGCTGATCGTACATCGTCCAAAGGAAGTGGCGCGGCGCCACCGCGACTAACCAACTGGAAAATCAGCTGTGTTTACATCCGGAAACTTATTCACCCTATTCAAGCGAGCGGTCCACTCGGTGAATTGATAAAATGTTTTCACTTGTAAAAATGTTCGTTAGCGTTCAAGGTGCTTTGGGTGTGGTCCGCGGAGAGCCACGCTCCAATGGATTACGTACACTCGGTGTAAACACAGAGAGTATTTGTTTACTTGCGAATCACACGGTTCCACACAAGTTATGTTGTGGTATGCCGCAAGGATCGTTCTTGGTCCCCGCGATATTCCCCCCCCGGCTAACCACTGACCGCGCGACCACACGTGGACAGACAGACAGACAGACAGACATTATAATGCTCTCGGTTATGTAGTGCTGAGCTGGCGGTCATCTTCGCGCCTCGTGTGGGGCGAGCCTGCGCCTCTTCTTATCTTGATAGCCGCCATTATCTTGAGCTGTGCCCGCGATAACGCTGGGCTCATGCTCATTATTTTCAGCCGGGTGTCGGTTTTGTTGCGCGCTGTTTGCTCTTCTGGTTGAACAATTATGTGCTTTCAGTTGCAGTTAGTGTCAGTGTTCAGAAATGTTATAGAGGTTTAATTCGGTATGGAAGTTATGTAGAGGACAACCCTTTACTGTTTTAAATTAACACTAGGAATTAATGCTACTAATAGTATAATTTAATTATCTTGTTCACACAATTGTGTTGTTAGTTGTTATATACATTATTTCGTTTTCGAATACTGTCAACACGAAAAGTTTCAATACTAAATCAATATTTTATCTTCTATGTTTTCGTTTGTCGCCAACCCCGTGTTATAGATTCATTCGATAAAGGAAACGTCGATAATTCTAATTCATAATATCAGTATAATTGGAATTTTTAAAATAATTAACTTTTATTCGGAATAGAATATTTACAGTGAATTATAAACATTCAATCTAAGATTTACTATAAAGTTCAGTGCGTTTTCATTAAAATCAGTACAGAATGAACCAAAAGTAGTAATAAGTGTATAATTGAGTTACTACTGAATTTTGTAATAGTCTTGGCATTTATCTGGCGATGTTTGCAGCTCGTATCAATATCTTATCACTGGGAGATAGCGCTTAAGACTAACGCCTTGAGAAGCCGCGAAATGTGCAGAGATAACTGGCTGAAAAACAAAACAATTTTCACTACTAAGGAGAACAATTTTGCTGTCCTCATCAAAATTATCACCCACTAAATTATAGTACAGAGAAATGTTGTGCAAAAATGAATCTTTTAAGTTTAATAATTTTGTCTTAAGTAACTACTACTGATATACTAAACTCTTTGTAAAAAATACATAAAGACGGAAAACGGAGTGAGATTATTCTACATTAATATTGTACTTAAAAGACTAAATATTTAAATTGATTACTGTTATCAGCGCTCAGCAAATCAATGTAGTGACTTCCAAGTTGAATGTTCTAAACCCGAATCAGGTATTGAGGACGTGACGTTCATGTGGTGGAGCACATTTCCAATTAGTCATAACAATAGTTTCAGCATCAGTCATGTGTTACATATGCACCAAGTAGTCGATGCTTCATTGTTACAAGTGATGATGTATACATTGTGTCATACTCACTTGTGTTGCACATTGGGTATTTGTTAGTCATAGCTGTTGGCAAGCGTGTGTTTTTCCTTTTTTTGTTACAGGAAAATATATCGTTCTATGTTTTGGCGTTTTTGATCAAATATAAAATTTTATGATGAAACAGTGAAGTTTTCACTAAGAAAAGTTGACTTTTTTATATTTATAATACATTTATTGTTGAGCCGTGGAAACCAGTTCCTCTCCTGGCATTTCAACTATTTTTTCTGCAACTTGTTGTTTGTCGATACTTTTATACATGCACAATTTAAGAAAATTAATCGTCAACATTCATCTGACCTAACCTTGACTTATTTATTGAAAATTAATGGTAAGATTTAACAGAACTAGTTGAAATAATCCAAGGATGCCCTACAAATATTTTATGTGAACACTATTAAGCCTACAAATTTAATTAATAGTAACGTTTAGTTTGTTTTTATTAACTTGCTTTAACTTGAATAGCTTTATTATATTCAATACTGTACTGCAAAATACCAAAACATTTACGTAATTTTTCTCTCTTTTGGTTTTGGGGGCTTTATTTGCACTGAATCACGTAAAAATATTCTATTCAATTTTAGATCCCTTCTTAAATTAACCTGACAATTGAATAACTGCATGGACTATTAAGGTAAACGCGCAATGTTTTACGCATCTTTGGGCGCATAGTAAAAAAAATTGGTAATACATTATTGGTTTCGGATGTGGAAGAATTTCTCACAAAGAAAATGTTTTACAGTATATAAAAGTACATGCTCGGAATACAGATAAGGCAGTTGAGTTTAACCTTGGGAATGTTACTTTCCGTGGTCACTATTATTTTAGTTTAACGTTGTATAAACCAACGTAGTCCTTATTGACTCCATGATAGGTAGTTTCCTATTTGACCTAAAGTTAGTTATATTTATAAGAATGAATTACCACCAATAACCACTAGAGCCAAAAAAGCTTTGTTCGCCAATCAAACCTCAATTTCACAATTAGCAGAAGAGACCGAAGAAGTGACCTTTCCTAAGTGGAACCAATTAGTGGTGGGAGTGACATCGACGTGTGGGAACAAGACCAGAAATGTCGGATAGCCACCGTGTGTGCGAGTGAGACAGACATAGCGCCCCAAGTAAGTGCGAGTGAGAGCGAGCGACAGAGAGGACAATGTGAGGTCATCCCGAGGATGAGCGTCAGCGAAGATGAGGGGCCGCAGGAGTTGGAATTCGACATGTGGGAGGGTCAGTTTGAGTTTGTGGGGGGGACCCACCCACCGTACAATGGTAACAGTGAACAGGACAGCAACGGCAACCAGGGCTTCGGTCAGGGTGGGTACGACCCCACGGTAGACCTCTTCGAGACCCCCCGGCGGCGCAATGGGTTCAAGAAACACAACGTGCAGCTGTGGTACGAGGATTTGGCCGGTCATGTGAGTATCAGAAGACTTTAAGATTGAGAAATTTCAGGCTATCCTAAATAGTTATGGACCAATTGTGGGATGCCTTGCTAAGTTGTGGATTTTTTTAAAGTTTTTTGGATTCTAAAAAGCCTTGTACGATTTTAGTGAGCATTCTATCACTATAGAATGTTTTCAAAGGTTTAGAGGTATTTTGTAAATTTTAAAATACCTTGTACATTTTTTGTTTCATTATAAAATGTTAAATTTTTGAGAATTTTGGCACTATTATATAGAGAAAAAATGTGGATATTGTAAACATTTTTAAAACATGAGGAAATCAATATTCGGAGCTTCGCAATGATTTGGCATCAGCCTTTTCTGTTATTGCAAGTTAGATATAAAGTTAATTTCAAGTTACCTTATCAACTCGACAGCCATTTAAAATTGAAACAAAACTTATATGTGATCAGTATAAAGTTGTATAAATACTTTCATCACCAATAATGAACGTTAACTTCTGTATAACGTGGCATTATGCCACAGTGGTCTCTGATTTAAGCACTAGAAAAAATAAACTGTTGCAATAACTTATCTTGAACTATAAATTATTAACTACCAGCTAACAATACATCATTTAAGAAGTAAGTCGCAACATTCGAATCGTAACCAACTACTAATTTATATTATGGAATATAACCAGTGTTGAGTGCTGAGTAATGTATATAGAGAAATCAAAAACTTACGTCTTTTATAAGCTGCTCTTTTCTCTGTTTCTCTTTCTTATGTATGTTTAAGAGAGAAACAAGTTCTTTGGTTCTGGTCCCATATAAAGTACGTGTATTCAACTAGTATGGTATATTATTTCATAACTAAATATTGCAGTGCACATAAAGTGTTTTAATTTGTTTTTGTTTCTTGTCGAATAGAACATTTGTAGTTCGTTTGTTAGTGATTTAGTCATTTGAAATAAACTCAATTCAGTTAAGTTTTTAATTTTTATTGTACATGTATGTAGTTTTTAAGTAATTGATTAATAATCGAAATAATCAACTTTCGAAACAGCAATGTTTGGTGTTAAGTACACTTTTACCACCGCAATTAATAGCCTCTTCACAAACTAACTACATAAAAGGTCGCAGGCTGAGTTTAAAAGTAAGCTTTAGGCTACTAAGCTCTCAACTGTAAAGAGCTAGAATAGTAGTATTATTTGTGTGAGTTCTGTTTTTAATCTCAGTCCTTTTGGAATCGACATGTAATTATGTAACTGGAGAAATCGGAAGTATGATTGTTCTTGCGAGAGATTGTATGGGTCTAGGACATATAATAATGGGTAATTCGTTTTTGGATGTGAAATAATACACAAGTACATAGGTTAAAAAAATAATAAAGTCGTTGGGTTTTACCTAATATTAGTGTAGCTCGTGAGTTGAAATAGCTTCCTGTCGTATTTTGATGGAAACGTAGTAGTATTTAATGGTTTTGGTGATGATGAGGGTTGGGGAAGAAAGTCAGGTAATTCGAATTTAACCGTAAAAACGATTAAAATTGAAAATGGTAAAACTCATAATAAATTGTTGCCCTAAATAGTGACTACCTCCTTTTTATAAATTTTCATTTGTAAATATAACAATTTGTGTGAAAAAAATTATCATGACCTAGCATCCGTGATGGCTTAGTTTGGGAATACTCCCGGCTCCGGCACGTTTTGAGGGTTTTTGTGGCAATTTCACACACCGGGAATAATTTTATTAAATGCAATATTTCACATGTCCGGTACGACAAATTTACCGGCCCGGCAACTCGTGATTGGAAACGCAGTCCGGGTGCATCAAAACCTACCGGGAGCCGAGCCGCCATCCGGCAGCCGGAGACAATGCTTTCTTACGTGCATGTTCGCATGTTCGTTCACACAGGGTACGTCCGATTCTCCGGAAAAGGCGGTGCCGGGGAGTGTATTTTTAGTATTGTTAGTACGTATAGACTAGATTGTATAGTTGTTATGAAACTTAGTTATGATGTTGTACACATAAGTGATCTTGTGGAAGTAACATCTTGTTTGTGGAAAATAATAATCACGAAATATATTGTTGCCTCCTTTCAATTTATCAAAGGGTTGTAGAAATTATCCTCCAAGTAATTCTTAATTACCCAGTAAATTATGTTTTCTCTTCGGTGCCTTATCCTCCAATAATGTCCTCCTGGGGTAGGGGAAACGTGTACCACATATAGAAATGTTCAAATGCCAATTTTCATTTATGCAGAATAGTTAAAAAGCTAAAGGAGAGCCACTATGAATTGGCAATCAACTAATTGCATTGACTGTATTGGTTTATAAAAATAAAAATATTACACATTTCTGGTTGCAATATCATATGGGGGCGTAGCCCTCGCACTTAATGAGTTGAACGATTCTAATTTTGTGGAACACTTATGTTCTTCTTTAGATATTCTCAGTTAGTTTTTTTGCTCCAAAAGACTGTTCTTGAAATGTGTCTAATTCGTTGGGCGGATGGGGAGACATGGGTGGGGCTTGTTTCCGCTATTTTGAAGCCAGCCGCCTTGAAAACATGTAGGTGTTCCAACAATTTAAAGAGCAGTTTCAAATTCGAGCTTCTTGACCTGAAACACCCCCAAATACCAATGTTAATATTTAAATCTGCTGAAAAATTACCAGGATACGAATGATAACCATTTTTTTTTCATGATGTCATCTTGGAATTGAGGGGGTAATTTGTAAAACTGATATCAGGTACATCACCTGATATGACCTGAAAATCACCACTAACCAAGTTTTGTGCAATCCATTCCTAAATAGCTGAAAACCCCATTTTCCGTCAGTTAACAGCCGCCATCTTTGAACGGTGATAGGTAGTGGCTTTTTTCTTAACTTTCCAACAATGTGTCTCATGTGGGTTGTTGGCATTTGAACATTTTGAGTCAGGGTTCGTCTCCCTTTGGAAGGGTTGCCCCCAACTGTTTTGATACACCAAAAAGTAGGTCTCATCAACCTAAAACAATTCTCAAATTTTTATTTCAAGAGGTCAAACCATCTAGAAATGACGGGTTGGCCTCTGACTTTCCAATGGCTCTGAATAAATATCTTATCTTTCAATAGATTTGGTTGAGTAATTGAGATATAAAAGCAACTTTTGTTATGCAACACCATTATCAGAGCCAATGCAATGACTGTGAGCCAATTTGAGGAAAATAACTGACATACCCTGATCATTACCTAAAATGATGTGCAATAAAATATACTCAAGAGAATGTGAGTTCCATACAAAATAGTTTGAAACAAGAGCTAAATACGAGTATATTAGACTATATCATGGGATGCCCCAAATTTCCGTTTCCAAAATTGACTAGACGGGCGCTATTAAAACCTTCACCAATTAAACTGATTCAACAGGATATATGTTTATGAGAGACTAAGAACAATAGACTTATATTTTGAGGATCAACCTACATGGCATGTAAATTTGTAAAGCGCCTTGACGTTCTCCAAGAGCTTAGTCTTTCTTCGACTGAAATATGTTCGAACAGAGTGAAGTACGTTCTGACCTGATTTTGGTATGTTCCAGGTGCAGATGTTGCAGCAACAAATGAGTGTCTTAGCTGACAATCAGAGTCACACTGACGAGCGATACACACGAGCGAAGCAGGATAATGCTACTCTGCAAGCCAGGTACGGAGCATCATAGCAAGTATTTTAGAGATTGAGAGAGAGATGATGGACTAAAGTTACAGAGGTTCAAATAATTAATGATTGCATTTAAAATTTATTAATTTAAGAAACAAAATGGTTTTGTGAAAAATTTGTTGGAAAAACAAGTTTTTTGTTTCAAGGACTTTGAGTTGGCATTATTATAGTTCTTTCAAAGTATGTATCAGATGTAAAAAAAGGTAGTGTGTTTTGGAGCCAAGAGCCAATTTCCACCTGCCAAAAGAGAACCTCACGTCATTCATTAATGAGTGATTACTTTTGTACTTAAATTTGATGAATCATAATCATGAGTATAGCATGGGACTAAGTATTTAAGCTCTTAATATATTTCCTCAGTGAGGCTTTTTGTTACTGGCTCAGAAACATATCATAAGGCAGTATTCCTTAAGCTCAGCTGATTGACAGCAAGCAGAAGGATATTAGAAGCACCATTTGCAAAAAGTTAAGGATGCCCCTGTAGGAAACTAAGTATGAATTGCTATGCAGTGAAGATTGTCTGTCTACTTTCATCATCAGAAGAAATAGAAAGAGGTTGTAGCATCAACTTCTCCTCCAGGATGCAATTACAATTATGGTTTCTGACAGATTGTTGACAGCCCAGACAAGAAAGTTAGTTGTGTTTCTTCAGTGTAGTGCTCGCCAATTTAAAGTTACTTTTGTTAAGATTTATTTATACTAAAGTGAATTACTGTTCTAGTAGACATGTGCCCTTATCATTAAATTATTAAGAGTGCTTATTAAAATTATGTAAGATATAAACAAAATTGTAAATTTTAGGTAGTGTTTTTTCTTTTCTTCCCATTATAGACCTAAGGGAGAGGTTAATAATTCGGCTATGATAAACTTTATATTTGAATATTCACAAACAAATTTAAAGACAGAATAAAATCCGGCAAATTCCAATAGGATAGGTAAATAATTAATTGCTTATTTATTATATTGAAATAGTTGTACATATATGTTCTTAAAAATGTGTAGTCTCTTGTTTTCTTTTCTTTTCATTTCGGACTAAAATTTGACTCTAATAAACATCATATTTATATATACATGGTTAAATTCAAAGACGGAGAAAAATATATAGCAATTCTGGTAGAAGATTGGTAAATGAATTAATTCATTTCTTATATCTTAAGTTGAAATAGGTGAATATAAGACAGTTCTTAACGAATTGTAGACTGTACGTAGATGTTTTCTTTCCTTTCCTTTATAGACTAAATGAAAGAGCCAAACTTTTGGCTTTAATAAACTTTATATTGAATATACATAGTTAAATTCAAGCACACAGAAAATTATCTAAAAAAATTACACTATTGTTAGATATTGGGTACCTATATAGATATGAGGTGTCATAGTAAAATTTTAGAAATTTCCACTATATGAGATTTTCATTTGTCACTACACTGTAATCTCATTGCATTTATTTGGAATAAAGTAGAACGTTTTCATGTTTGAAAGAATTGCAATGTATTTTGTATTCATAAATGTATTACCCACAAAACCAATACCTTTTCATAACCATTGTGTTGATTTGGGTGTGATCTCTTTCCCACATCTTTGTTATTTTACAGGTATTTTTAGCATAAAACTTGTTTAAACATAAAAATTTTATTATTTCTCCTTTATTTTTGTACTACTGTACCTATAAATTTGTTACATGTCTCTCTTCTGAAATAATTTAAGTAAAATGCTATCCTGAACTAATATCTGCAACAAGTGTATAAGATTCATTGAATAAAACTTCCAGTTGTTCAACAATAATTAATTTACTGCCCATGAATGTAGTTTTATTTACAAATGTAATGTTTCATATTAATGCTGCAATTTATTTGATATTTATGACATTCTCCATGGAAAATTGAAAAATTTAATTAATACTATAAGGTATGCTATCACACAGGACATGAAACAAGTGAACTGCAACATTATGTCTGGCGTGGAATGCAATGTCGAGCCGATACCGGAGAGAAAGTGGCTAGGCAAGACTGGAACCAATGTCAGGCTTGCTTATCACCTTCCACCTTGCAGCAACTTCTGCTTTCTCCCCTTCAGTCCAAGCTGGTGTTATCTTATACACTTGTTGCAGATATTAGTTCAGGATAGCATTTTGCCAAGGACTTGTTGCTAGCTGAGATTAGATACATGTTATACTGAGTTCTTATCAAATCTTTGTTTTTTATGCAGATATGTGTGTGAATTGTCCACAGATTAATTTCTGTTTCAAATAATATTTTCATTATCGACATTGGGTATCATGTTTTGGTTGATAATATATTTGGTTGCTAAGAGAATTCCATAGTTCATGAGATGAGATAAACGATTATATCCCCATATTCCAACCACTTCCGCAGATTTCCAGTTAGCTCAGTTGTCCAATGACCACTTGTATTCTGCTACTCTTCCCATTCCCTCATGCTGCCATGCGAGTAAGGTGTCCATTTGAGTAATATATCCAGTTGATGCACCTAGGAATTCATTACATCATCGTTATATAATGTATTAAGTTCATTGATGCATTCTTGTTGTGATAATCCATGTCAAAAGTTATGAAAAATAATAGCACAAGTGTTCAAGGGGCAACTAAATTTTTTATTAAGGACTGCACTTTTCAATTACTTGCAATCAGCACTATTCGCACTCAAATGACAAAATATTGTGGTTGAGGTTACGTTCAACAATGTAAAGTTTACACAGGAAGTGTCACCTGATGCCCGGAAATGGTCAGTGTCGCCAAGCACAAAAATATATATAGGAACCCATGTACAAGATTCTGTGCTTTCTTCATGTTCTCATGTATAGATTTTTCCACTATAATTTTGATTTTTAACATTGCAAGATAAACAAAATGTTTGATGTTTATTTTTGACAATGGAAGGATTGTGAAGGAAAAATCCTGTTTCCTCCATAAACAAAATATATTTTTACATTTTAGAAAACCCCTTTGTTATAAGTGCCTAAAGGATTATCCAAAATCTTTCCTTCATGTTACCATAAGATGGGGAAGGAAAGAGCCAGAGAAGGAACGAGTAGAGATGGCAACTCTAGCCATCTAAAGCTGCGATGGGAAAGCAGTTCACAAAGGTTTATTAACAATTGTTTATATACTGTCAGGCATAAAATCAGGGAAAAAGCCAGAGAAGAAAAATCTAGTGCACTATCATACACTGTATCATGGAAAAGCCAATAGTCACATCTTAACATCTTCGAATGGCAACAGCCTAGATTGCTAGTCAAGAATAGAGCAATACAACAGCCTTAATGTTCCTAATTTAACTTTACCAATCATAAAGATGAAGAAAAAGAATGAGCATAAAATGTTTAAGTGTTGCCCAAACTTTAGCGAGGTATTTGTCACAAGACATAAGTGAATGTCCTTGACCACCTAATTTGGTCCAAACTCAGCTTTGAAGTCTGTGCTGAATTAATACCATTATCGACATTCAGACTTCTAAAGAGTGAACATACTTTATCCATGAATACGGGTTTTGAAACTACTTTCGTCTTTATCAGCCAGGACAAGAAGTACTTAACCACATATAAAAAATTTCCATCTCTACCTGCTCCACCACAGTTGTGTGAAGAATTCACTTTCATTCGTCATATATAAAAAATTTTCCAACTCTCCCTGCTCCATCACAATTGTGTGAAAAACTCACTTTCATTATGTAACAGACGGAATGTGAACATTTGTTATTAATAACATATGATACAACTACTGCCACTTTCTTCATTGGCTCTCTCAGGATGTAGTAGGGTAAAAATACACCACCCAACAAAAAATCTAGTGATCCTATTGTAGTTTGAATAACAACTAAAATTGTGTATGTATTCCTTTAAAGATTGTTTCCCTGTAAGTTTTTGTTTATATTGCCTTCAAAAATTAACACAACTTTTGAAGCAACTTTTAGACAGTTTAATTTGGTGCTTGTGAATCAATATCAGCCCTGTACACAAACACAATTCGAAAGTATATTTGATCTTAAAAATGCTAAACTCGACTTTACTGGTTTTTACAAATAAACTAAAAATCTAGTACTTTTACATTCAACTTCACAACTTAAAAAATAACTTTAACTAATACAGCATTTATGTACATTGTTATTATTTACAAGAAAATGGTGTGTAGTTTTAAGGTGCATTTTGGGTTTTGATTTTGTGGGGGTTTATCAAGGCGCATGGTTTATATGCGTGTGACGAGAGTCAGTTAAAACGTAGTTGTTTTGAAATACTTGTAAGGCAACTTGCCAGAAGTGAAGTGGCGTATATGTGTCCTCTTGGCTTTATCCCAATGAAAACGTATTGAATAACGTAGTTTGTTTCAATATTTTTATTTAAATTTTAGAAAAATAAACCTATTAACTCAAATCTTTTCATGGATTTTTAACTGACAAGTTTTTATGTTGCTGAACTTAAAGACCTTATTTTACAAATTTGCTCAATTATTAAGTCAGATAATCAGCATTATGTTTTTCTGAATGCTGAATTGTTTTCTTATTAAATAACAAAAACACAATTTATTAGTTAAACTGTTATTCTTACAGTTTTAAATATGTAAAGTTTTCAAAAAGATATATGAGAATAATTGTAATTGTAAGCAAAACTATCGGTCTTTGATTGAAATAGATGTCGATTTACCATTATTAAGAGAAATAAAGAATCTTTGATACCCTTGAACACCACCTCCATACATAGACACACGTGACATTAATTTTCTACACTATTTATTCCAATCTATGTAAGGATCAATCCCTGTTTAAGATTCAAGATTTTACTGTTGAAAATTTTACAATAAGTATGATAACTTCTAAGGCTTTAATCTGCAAATTATTCACTTACATTGTAATTAATACAGTTTTAAATAAGTATTTCTTCAGCAATATTTTTAATTTTCATTTAGGCAGTCCTTTGACATTATTTGGCATTCAATTATTTTGAGTGACAGTATACAAACACCTTTTTGTGATTAAGTTTGTCTTATGCCTAGTGTTTGTCCTTAGTGTCTGCCGTTGATATTTTCTTTGATGTACAATAGCAAAAAGGTGAAATAACATAATCATGTAGCAAAGATAGTAGTGACACAACACCCAGACTTATAATGAGTAGCTTACAGTGGGTACTCTGCTTATCAGTCTGGTATCTGTTCTTCTAACAAAGAATTTAGTTCAGCATCTTGTATTTCCCCACAACTGCATGCCATTATTGGCTATGTATATAGACATAGTGTACGCAAAGTAGGATGGTCAGTAGTAAAATTTCCTACAAGTAAACGAATGATGAAAAGATTCCTTGTTAATTTGGCTGAGTCATTGTTATTATGTGTTAAACCACTTTAAGTATGGTTGCTTAGAAATGCCCAAAAACTTTAATTATATGCTGCCCTTTGTCCACAGTGTAAGACTTGAATCTTCAAAGATCTAAAGATAACTTTCCATTGCATCAATCTTGAACTATTTTAGTCTTATTTTCTAGGATTGAAACATATTTGAATGATGAAATTAGCCTTACTTCTGAATTTTAAAGCCCTGTAAAGTTTAAAGTCTGTTTAGTTTAAGGATTAATTTTATTATAATACACTTCTTTAAGAACTATTAAACTTCATTAAAAACATAAATCTAAAGTGATATTTAAGAAGAGTTTGAAAAAGAATAGGGAAGCAATTAATTGTTGCAATGTCATTAAAATCTAAAATACGATGTCATTTTATGAAAATTTAAATAAAAAGTATGTTACAGTGTTGTTGAAAATAATGATCTTTATACAAACAGTCTAAATTATAATGAGTATTGTGTTGTTGATAGTACTGCGATAAAAAAAACCATATGGGTCTTGCATTTATGCACACATGGTCATTTAAGTTAGACATAACTGTTCTTTTAAGTATTACTTTATACGAATAAGGTTACTTAGCATTATTTCTATCCCTTATTTAATTTTATTAATATTTGGATGAATATATATATTTTTAGGTATACAATCAAATCAATGAAAAAGTAATTTTCAAGGCTATTTTACAGATCATTAATTCTTTATGATGAAGAGGTAACATTCTCCTGTAATCTGTCTGACCTGTGGTCACAGCGATGTGGTATTGAAGTAATAATAGCCTTTCTATGTTTTCACAATCAGTCTCCAAGCTAATAATTGACCCCCAAATCAACAAAATAACTGTATAATAATACTATCTAACAGTATGCCACAGATAATTTATTTGATATGAAATATTACAATACAAGTTTTCAAGTGTGGAATTACAACCTGAGAACTTTGTTTGTTTATCTACTTCACAGATTCATTATGGGTTCTTGTAGATTCATTATTTACGTACTAAAAAACCTGATAATAATTATACAGGGTGTCCCATAACTCTCTGGACAAAGGTATACGTTATTGCTCAGGTCAAGACAAACATATTTCACCAATGCTTAGTTTCCTATCTGTCTGTCTATATGTGTTTTTTATTAAAAAGATTATATCTTAAAAAGTAATAAATTAAATTATACCAAATTTGTTTCAGTGTTTATAATAACAAGGCCAGTTACTGAAAAAATATAATGAAAATTATCTTTAGTATTTTCAAAATGGCGGCCATTAAAACTTTTAAATTTTGAATATCTTAAAAATTAGCAGTTTCTCTCAAGAATTGCTAGAATAACAGTTTTTAGTGAATTTTATCACAAATCTAATGGCACCAAAATTATGTAAATCAAATAATACATAACTGATTTAGAGCAGATTTACTGTGACAAGACATGGCCCACATTGAGGTTCTTAGTAAATAGCCAACATTACAAAAACTGCATAAACTAGCCATGAATGTGATGGTTCTAACTAGGTGTTACAAGCTTATATGTAGTACAGGGGTTTAAAGAAATTCTTAAAGAGAATTCAAAGACTGCTTTACAAACATTTTGTGTTTTTTCCCTAAAGCTTCTAAATAATGCAAGTCCAGCAGATGCAGGAAAATTAAAGAAATATTTATACACTGTCCTCTGGAAGAATGTGTATCAAAGCAAGCCTGTGCTGTGGTATGTCTCTTATTTGCAGTTCTCTCTTGAAAAGTAATTGAGGAATTTGGCTTATGATGAAAGAGTTTGCGTTTTTATGTAGATAAGTAGTTAACAAATTTAATCATGAAATTTAATCATTCTTAATTAATAGTAAACTTAATTACAGATTTTCATTGTTCCAGATAACAATGTACACCACAGTGTATTCAAGTGACTTTTTAATCAGTAGGCAATCTTTAGTTTCTTCAAAATGTCTCTCTATAAAAGTACCAAATTAGACTCAGGAATAAAAGGGAAGAACATGTATCATTATTAAGCACTTTTCAGCAAAAACGTTTTCAAAAATATAAATAAACCTTGGTAATGTTTCTGTATGTATTTTGAACACAATACAATTTAATTTATTACCATTGTTTGCACCAATCAATGTTATTGATCAACATTTTCGATTTTTATTCAGATTTGAAAAAATGCCAGTAAAACTGTGTTGTCAGTGCTATAAACCAGTTATGTGAAGAAACAAAGCTTGATCCTGTCCAAGGTCATTTTGTATAGTTTTCAATAGAGCAGTAGAATTTGTATGTGATACAAGCAAAACATACGTGTATACCATATTTCACTAATTCAACATTAATGTAAACTGGTATACCATTAATTAAAACCAGAATGAAGCACAAAAGAGATTCTTAGGGGACACCTTAGAAAATATTTGTACATTTGGACAACCTGTTTCTTTTATTGAATTTTTTTTCTTGTTTGTATAGTATAGTTTGATTAGTGACCAGGATTCTTAAGGTAAATCATAAAACTTTCCTTTTTAAGTAATATACCAGAATGGACCCTATCAACTCTTTAATTGAAGTAGAAAACTCAAGCATTTTGTTGTTTTCAAATGAATTTAATGCTGAAATGATGTTGAAACATGAACAGATGATTATATAATACAATCGCTTTGAAAGCCGCATATCACGCTCTGTTCGAATCACATGTTCGATATGGAATAACTCTGTGGGGAAGTTCATCTGCCGGCAACCTTCATCGTGTCCTGGTATTACAGAAGCGGGTTATGCGGATCATGGCAGGACTACAGCCACAAGAATCTTGTAGAGAGGCTTTTAAATCTTTTGAGATACTCACAGTAGTGTCCATATACATCATCGAGGTAATCACCCACGCCTCAAGAGAAAGATTACCAAGGGTTGGTGACGTCAACAGCTACACAACGAGACGGGCAAATGATATATCCCTTCCAGCGCATAGAACAACCCTTTACACCAAGAAGCCTTCCTATAGCGGTGCAAGACTCTTTAACATGCCTCCAGAAAACTTCAAAACATGTGACTCTAAAACTCTGAAGAAAAGACTGCACAGCCTGTTGATAAACTCTACAATTTATAGTTTGAATGAGTTTTTTAATTCTGTTAATGCTATTATTTAAGACATGTATGTGTATGTATATGCATTCATATATTTTCTCCTCATATATATTTTATTTTACAGAAATGTTAGTTAATATCAAATTTTAAAGATATTTTCTCTTTGCATTTATAATAGTTTTAAACTAGTTTACCTACTTCTTGATGACATCAATTTTTACTACATGTGTTGACTCTGTAACCATTCTTGATGAATGTGTGAATAAAGATATTATTGAATTGAATTGAATTGAATATAAGAGATAGTAAGCAGTAAGAAAACAGTTGAACTGTTAAAACTTATTTACTCGAACTATATTTCTACAGTAGATTGTATACTATTAAGTTTTTGCAGCCCTGTTTATCAATTAAAAAAGGGAATTATTTTAAATATTTAAAGCAGATAAGAACATTAACCTTTTTTTAGATACTAATAAAATACCAAATAAGAGTTCAATTAATTATGAATAATTTTTAAAATAATTTAATTAGACAGTTAATACTCTGTCACCAACTAGGAAAAGAAACCTAAATCAACAAAACGACAGAGTTGGTAAAAATGTTTTCAACATATCCCTTCAGGTTGGAAAGAGTACAGTAACAAATGTAATGAAGTAGAACATTTAACATCAAGGAACCAAGGCACAATCACTATCCAACACAGCCAAGAATGAATCTCACTAACGGAGATCCTCTCTCAATGCAAAATTAAGGAACACGGAAGAAAATTACAATGGCTTTTTCAGTAATAGGATTAATTTTTATAAAGAGAACATGACAAATCATTATGAATTTACTACAATGTTCAACTTATATCTGTTTGATGTTGTCCCTGTTACACCATCATCACTTGACCCTGCACAACCAGTACTGCAGACCATGATGTAAGATATGACTCATCAGTTTGACTCATTTTAAAACAATACTACCATAAAAGTCACATTGACATAGCCGATTTAAAATTAACAACAGCACAAGAACAAAATACAGACACACAAAACGGCCTAAATCCTAAAAAAATATCTGTTTTTCAAAATCGCCAGAAAGAACCGTCGTAAGCTCATAATAGCACATCAAAATATCGATGGCATACAGAAAAAAATGAGAGACTTACTCATTTTCTGCACAACAAATTTGCTAATGCTTATTGAACATGGCTTGGACAATGAAAATCTGAAAAACACCAGAATACAAGGCTACAGACTTGTAGGTACTTTTAGTAGAAACAACACAGAATTGGTGGAGTTGCTGAGTTTGCAAACAAAACTTTTGGTAATGTATATATTTTATGTGGTTCCAATTGCTAGCAAGTTTTATTGGATAAATTAAGCAAGTCCTCATGAAGGTCAGAGAGAGTTATCGTTAATTTAGCTTCGTTGACATCAGTGTCTCATTGACTTGCAAGGTGACTTGAGGTATGTCTAATATGGTGTAGCTCATGTATAAACAATTTTTACAAGTAACTTGGGAGTTAGTCAAATGTAGAATACATTTTTGAACAGAAAAATGTGTCAAATCTCATTTGTATTTAGAGGAATGTAAATTTTAATTTTGAAGTTCAAGTTTAAAATTTCTCTCAATTACGAAACTCTTGTTGTAAGAATCAATGAAATTAAATAGGACAATACAGTTTAATTGGCAATATAAATTTAAGCAGTATAATTAAAAGAAGAAAGTAAAACTAAAAATTGATTGAAACCAATATAACTGTGAGATTGAAATTTATTTTTGTAGAAGTTATAAGAAACAAATTCATAACCTGTAGAATTATTGAATATGCTATGCACTGTTTCAACTTGTCCAGGAAAATTGTAACCTCTATGGCTCAAGGTGGGCTGCAAACCTAATAATTATCCACTCTGACTGACTGATTAACAATTATCAGTTGTAATTGACAATTTAATTACAATTGCCTAACTATGAGTGTAATAAATGAATGAGGTACAGTCTGGCTATGAGCTAAAACTGGGTCATAGCTACTGTTTTAAAGTAATAGTCCATTAACTCATATCGGCCAAGGGAGGGCTATTTTAACAGAGGCAGGTCTGTACGGATTTCTTAGCCTAAAGAAATATAGTTTCAATTACTTCCATTCGTCACCTAATCAATTACTGAACACATTTTATAAAGGGCAATATATTATTTTCTAATTAATTGAATAATACTAAATTACTATTAATATATTCATAATACACTTTAGTTGTTCATTCTAAATAAACAATTTCATGATATACTAGGATCAGTCAATCTATAGAAATAAACTTCAATGAACCAATATCCAGAACTTTTGCAACCATTTTCATACAATATAATAATAAGTCTCATTTTTTATTTGTTAAGATAAGTAATTTTTAGTCAATCTAGGTATAACAGAATAGAACATTTTCCAATAAAGCGTATATTCAGAAATTTTTGAAAAAGCCCACAGCACTCATGCCTCCTCCTATTTGGGAGAAATAGGAACCTGAGCTATTTCTTATATTGAAACTACACATTTTTTGTGTGCAAACTTCCTACTGTAGATATGAAAAGAATGGCTAAAAATCGTGACAGGATTATTGTCCACTATGTGCTTCATCCATAAGAAGAAAATCTGGCCTAAGTCATACTGTGCTTCATCCATAAGAAGAAAATCTCTGACTCTAAGTCATACTCTGCTTCATCCATAAGAAGAAAATCTCTGACCTAAGTCATACTCTGCTTCATCCATAAGAAGAAAATCTCTGACCTAAGTCATACTGTGCTTCATCCATAAGAAGAAAGTCTCTGGCCTAAGTCATACTGGAGGAATGAAGAGACATTTGCTGCTTTATTCAATTGGAGGGATGATATTCAGGTCTATAAATTCAATGTACAAAACCTGCAAGTCTTTAATTTTAAGTGCTTTTTTTGAACAAAACCGTAAGACTGCGATTTGTCAGTCATGAGCATCCATTAGATCGCCACAAAGTGTTGTAACGTCCATGTGCCCAAGTTAGTTCAACTGAGCAGGCAAGTAGTTTACAGGTTGTAGTATAGTGTCAGTGATGCAGTTTGTCACATTTGTCTGCGGTCTGTTGCAGAGTTATGATGCTGGAGGAACAGTTGCGAGAGGTGGAACTGCGATCTGAGGAACGTCTCGCCGAGGAAGAGCGGAGACACAGAGAGCTTGTAGCCAGAGTGGACCGAGAGAAGCAACTGCAAGTGGAGAACTGTGCAATAAGGTAAATACTTGCAATGCGTTACATTGTTTATCATGGATATACAATAAATTAGATAAACTATAGAAAATGTCACATAGCCTACTTTTTATAGAAACATGCTTGTTAAAACTTACCAACATATCAATATTTTTTATATCACAATTTTTATATGATAAGGCTTTAAAGATATATAGTAAATCTTAAACCTCCCACTATACGATCATGCGTGCTTGGCCAATAAGGTTGGTGATGTATTTCTCAACCAGGAGTGGAAACGACTAAAAAGTGATGAGTTGGGCTTGCAGTTGGGTAGATATTGCTGTTTAGCCGAACATACCAAATAAAACACAAAACAAACAAATATATTTTAAGTTTTGCATATTTTTTCTATACATCAGTATACATATACATACTTAAATGTATTTGATTTAAATTTTAGAAGAAAATTAATTAGAATACCTTAAGTAGGCTAAATGCCTGTGTGAATGTAGGCTAAATGAAGGTGAGTCTACTAGAGCTTAGTAATAGAAAAATGATAAAGCTTGGGATCACAAAATATGAGTAATTCAAATGGATATCCATTTCCTACTTCCAATTGGACGCAGTTTGTAGTGCAAATGGTTACAGACAGACCCACCAGGATCCACTCTCCTCCACACTTTCCTACTCGCAATCTCCAACACCCTCTCCTCTCCACATTTGGTAGTAACCAATCTGCAAGCTGGACCAAACATTTGAGTTTAGTTGTGATTTATCCATTAAGAAGTTCACTGTGTCACGCAAGTTGGAAAATTTTTGGAAAGAGCTTATTATTTACTGTATTAACGTGTTGTATTTGTTTATATTCCATAACAAAAGTAATTTCAGATTCAAAATCACCAAAGTTTAATTTTATCTTAACAAAATTACATAGTAAAATAGGAATTCTTGTGATTAAGCTTTAGTTGATAAACTATTTCGTTTTTGCATTTATCCGCTAGGGACCATTCACCATTCAGATCTCCAAATTTACTTTTGTTAAACGTATTTATTATTACATATTTTTTAGCTGAACAGCTAAAAATAAAAATGAGAGGTAATAAATTTGAAAAAGTACATAGAACAACAAATAATAAACACTCTGTTCAAAAGACAAAAAGAATAAAAATAAAAAAAATTTAAATAGGGAAAGCATTTTTAAACTATATAAATTTCTATTCATCCTATGAAACCAAACTTGAAACTTTATTAGAGAATCGGCAAAATAGTTTTAATATAATTTTAACAAAGATAATACTGGTGTAAATAATACTTTCGAAGTAGTTGACATTTTTTATCACCTCTTCAACGATATTGTTGACAATAAAATATTGTACTTAAATATATAGGATAATTACAATTCTGTCACTTTCAACAACTCATACAACTTCCTCCAATTGCAATACAGGAAGTAAAAAAAATTAATAATCATCTCTGGTCTAATGAATACAAAAATATCACATTAACATTGTGTAAATAAATTATAGTGTAATTTAAATTTTACTTTGTCTAGCTTTTTTTAACCATTTAACCCTGAGAGACTACTTTTGTAAAATAAATTGTTTTTTCCAATACAAGTTCTTAAATATTATATATTCTAAATTATTTCACAATAATTTTAATGTATGTACGTTAATGCTAAGTAATATGGAACTATCATTGTATGTACAGTAAAACATTCAAATAATTTACAATGACAAATAAATGAGGAAATCATTAGTTCCCAGATAATCAATTTGTTATTCTCAAACACCTAGAAAATTTATTTGATCATGTTTGTGGTGCATTTTGCAAATTTAACACTTTTCCTTATGACATTGTCAGTGGTACCCTTGAAAAAGTGTTGTTTATACAGTTTACAGTATTGGCACTGATACCTTATCGTATTTAAACACTGATGCCTGTTCGTGACTCTCATTTCTTGGCGAGATGTCAAAACCGAAGAAAGGGCTTTATTATTTCCTTGAGTGGTTTGTACTCATTAATTTTTAGAATAATCCTAACTAGTTTTACTATCATTAAATCACATGTCATTAACACTTAAGGCTTACAACTCACAGTCTATAGTCCTAAAACTTAAGTTGTTTTCATTGATGTTGCATGATGTTCTACTACATATCAATTTCAAGTTGTCATTTGCATATATTTTAAATTGACTGGTAATTTAAGTGATTTGAGTTAGCTTCTTATTTATAAAACTTTATTGTTATAATCATACATTAATGCATAATCTCAAAGATTTTAAAGTAATTTTACATTAGTAGTAGATTAAAAAAATAATCAATTTCACAAAACAGTATAAAAATCATCTCTACATAAATGATTTTATCTTGTCTAACTTGAAGTTTTGTGTGGTTTTTAATCAAGTAAAACAATTTTAAACACTTATATAAAAACTAATGTATACAAACTTTTTATGAAAATGTATTTCTTAATATGAATTTTTAAAATCAAAAAATGCTTTTTCCTTTGTACACAAGGATTTAGTGGTATAATACTTACATTTTCAATGTATTTGATTTTCCTTGTTTTACTTAATTGGATTTTTATTGAGGAATCTTGTCAGTTTAATTAGAAAACAAGAGTTTCAATCCTGACAATGCATGAATATGACAACTTCTGTTAAGAGAAATTGCTTTTTATTTATCAATTATCACAATTGCACCTTATTCCTTTTATGATTTTGAGTTTTGTAGTGAACAATAACATTGAAAAAATGAAAAACATGTGATTTACGTAAAAGTGTGTAAAACAATGACTTAGAAGGTTGCAGTAAGCTTGCAAAATTATGTGCCTGAAGACTAATGCTTGACTACGAAACATAGGCAGAGAGAATGAAATAATTAAAAGGAAGGCCTGGATTGAATCAATGTTAGTAAGAATCAGGGGATGTGGCCGAAAATATCTGAAGATGATGGAAAAACAAGGGTGTCAAAGATACATGAAAGGAGAATATAAGGAAGGAGGTCAATAGTATGACCTAGAAACAGTTTTTTCAAGGAAACGAAGGAAACTGTATAGGAATGAGGAGTAATGTTAGTGAGTACATGGAAGATTGTAAAAAATCTTCCACATATTTTTACACCTCAGCAATCTATAAAACGTTCCCAGAAAAAGAGAGATGGGACTTTACTAGGACATATAAATAAATACAATTTGAAAAGGGGGATTTAAAATAATTTGTAACAAAATTAGTTGTACTTAAAAAGTTGAATATTATAATGTGTTCTTAAAACCTACATTATCATTGAAGAAGGAGTTTTCTTTATAAAAAAAACTATTGTATTAGAAAGATTACAGAAGATTTCCATAATTGAAATTTGTTCCAAGTATTAATTTAAGTTATCTGACATTTTATTTTTCTACTATACCTCCATTATTAGTTCAATTATAAAAATGGTCACGAGTTAAAAGGTTTGATATTGATCTATTCCTAACATATACCCGGATAAAAATCTATTTTATCTGAGACCATCTGTTTCTGCACAGGCTGCAGACACTGGAGTTGGAGAACACAAGTCTGCGTGAGGAGGCTGCCAGATGCCGTGCGCAAGCAGAGAGGCTTCGTGCTGAGAAGTCTGCGGTGACAGAGCAGCTGGGAGAGGCGGAAAGTGTAGTCAGTTCACTTCAAGATGAGGTGGCAGCACTGCGAGACCAAGAGAGGCGACAGAAGGAGTGCGCCCACGCAAATCAGCAGGTTCGTACTGCAACTTTTTCATCACTATTTTTTATGGTTTTTTAGGGATTCTACGGTCATCAAAGTTAAGTTAGACAGAATCAATCTAAGTTAAGTTAGATAGAAAGTCGCTTAGTCACAATTTTTGTCAATTGTAAGAACAATTAAAAATCTCCACTACACGAAGCATGTTATATTATCTGTCAGATCATTACACTTTAATGCAATTGACATTGCACTTAGCTTTATTGTTCATTCTTTATGTACAGCCTCAATTTATGGAATGAGAGTTTTATATCTATTGTACTTTTATAAAGTAGATGATTTTTATGAATTTATGTTAAAATAACTTAACTTTATTTTCTGACGTAGCCTATACAAATCTTCTGTATAGCAAAGCAATCATAGTGCAGTTGTTTAGGTTTTGCTTGTTTGGTGCAACTATCTCGTGGAATCATATAAAACCTTGTTGTTTTGTGTGTGGCACAAAAAGCCCGCATGACAGCCTTGGCAGTCATGTGATGTTTAAAGATGGAACGACATCATCTCTGCGTCATAACAAAGTTTTATGATGCTTTTGAAGCTCACCTAACACTATAGGAAAGTAAAATTAGTTTTGAGACATGTCTTACCCCGAGTGCAGGTGACATGTACTCATAATAATTCCACGGGCGTAAATGCATCATTTCACTTTGTGTATTGCTTTTTAAGCGTTTTCAAAAAAAATATAAAATTATTTATGATATTTAATTAATACAGCATATTAAGTGTGTGTCTGAAAGTGAACTTGTAAATGAACAAGCCCCTTTAGTTAAAAAAATGATATATATTGTAATAATTTTAAAATATTTTCAAATTCCCAATTTTAAAATTATAAATCTTGTTCACATAGAGATTCAAGGTAAACTTGAAGTTCTTTTCTTGCTGTCTCCAGGTTCATAAAATGAGTGACAGTATGTAAAATATAATTAAAATATAAAAATTGTTACAGCATTGTGGCTGACATTAGCTTTAGGTAAATGCATGATATATTGGTCAAACTTGTTTTGAAAATGCTCTTTCGCCTTATTCTAAAGTTTGATTTAATTAATTGTTGTTAAACTATTACAGATTGAGAGATAGGGTTTACTTTGGAACGTTCTCATGTTATTGATACAAAATATCAAAAGGAAGTTCATAAAAATAGTTTTAGTTTCTTTGGTGGTAGCTAAATTTATAATGATCGTATCTTTTAGATCTTATGTAGTAAAATAGTGAAGTTATATATGTGATAAATGTTGACAGCTGGTTGAGGAGCTGACCTTGGAAGTAGACAGGCTGCGGAGGGAGGTGCAGACATTACAAGAGCTTAACCAAAACTCCCAAGAGCCACAGACGCAGCTGCAAGCCCAGCTCGATTCCTTACGTCAGGAGCATAGAAGTCAGTATTTATGCCAGGGGCATTTTGTAACAATTATGGATTGGCTAAACCTTTTTGAATGCAATTTATTGATGAGAGTGTGAGAAGAATGAGTGCGAGAGTGTTCACTGATCAGAGTTCACTGATACTTAGATAGGACTGTTAATATCACAAAGACCACGGAACTATGAGATCTTCTACTTGACATGAGTTCAGAATTAACTAACTAAGTTTAGGCATGATTGTACGGACAAATTTACAGCAATATTTGGACTGTCAATTCTCTCACTTAGCAAGTTTCAAAAGATCCCCACAAGTTGTACATTTAATGAGTAGATTAACCTGTACATTGTTCTATGAGATATATTGATGGGCATCCAACTTGTATTGCTGAAGAGGTTGATCATTATGGTGTTAAAATCGCTTGTTCATTTTAGTACGGTTTTCATAATACAATTTGTAAAAAAGTAATTTGTAAAGATACATTTTGACGAATTTGGTAGAATTTAAAAGCAATTTCATATTAATTTTTCATAATTAATTTTTTATTTTAAATAAAATATATTTATAGAAAAGTGGAAGGTGAACTGTTGTGGCTATCTTATCAAGTTCACATTAATATTCCAATCACAACATCAGTTTGTTGAAGAAGCAATCCTTCTGAGTTTGAATAAGCAGATTTCCTCACATCAGCAGCCTAACTGCTTAATCTGTGGTTTCAATAATCTCTGGAGATGACTCAAATATCCAATTACTCTTGTCCAGTATAAGGTTGCTGTTACACTGATGTGGTCCTATAAGCCAGTCACAAGTTTAAAGATTAAATCAAGTATTGAAATTGGTCGTTCTATGCTACCTGCTGATTGCACTAAACATTTTGGTTGATATCAGGTCATATGATGAGGGAATAGATTTTGTCATTGGAATTAGATTCAGCAGGTGGTTTTCTTAGTTTAATTCAAAGAGGAGACTTTGCCGTCCTAACTTCAACTAAAATAAAGATATTTTATTTTGTTTATCAGCACATATACGATCAGAACCCACTTACTGTTTTGAAAGTTGTATGTGAAAATGTGTGATTCTTTTGAATGCTATTAGTTTGAATATCACTTATGAAATTAACTAAGAAAAAGTCAGTCTTAGCTAGTTAAAAGGAACAAGTTATTCATATTATGCAGTCACATATTTATTCACAATTTATATTAAATATGAACATACCTGTTTATATCTTGTGCTGTTAACTGGTAAATGAAATCAAAATTAATTTGATTTTTCTGGTTTATTTAATTGTATGTATTTTTAACTAGGAATATATTCATTGTATTTTATTTCAGATCTAAAACAAAATTAAAAAAGAAAAATTTTTTGTTAAAAAGGAAAGAATATATATTTTATTTCTTATTTATTGCTTTTGATAGATTTATAAATTTGAATGGGCCTATAATTATATTAGTATTTGATCATGAAATCCAGTGGTTTTGTTAGACATGTTTAAGCCCACCCTACAGTGGGGTTTAGCATCCCCGAGCCCAAATCTTGTTATAGGCAATTGTATTCATCCAACAATATTCATTCTGTGTGTATAAACATAAATTTAAATAGGTAAAAAGTTTTATGAAACTGCCATGACATCATCAGTATTAACCCTTCAACGCGTTTTGCCGTACTAGGTACGTCATGACACTTTTACTTGAGATCGCGTTTTTGCCGTACTGAGTACGTCATGGAGTAGTCGGTTATTTTTGTAGCTGTAACATACGACTATCGAATGTTTTCAATGAAAAATGTATACCAATCGAAAGGAGAAGATTCAAACTTTCGATTAATTGAGTCGATATCTCGAAAAATCGATCTTTAGAAAAAATATCTGAGAAATCAGCTGCATTCAAGACGACGTCATTGCCGTGCAGCCGATCGTTTGTCAGCTTACGTTTGTTGTTGTTTACAGTCATTGTTAGTGTGATGGTTATGTTCAACTGACATATTCTTATGTGTTTTACGTTCCTTTGTTTAGTTATTATTATTAGTTTTTACAAGCTAACTATATTGTTTTGAAGAAGGAAAATCCCGTTTTGACAGGAACAATTTGTTGTGTTTTATAAACATGAGTTGGGGATGGTTTGTAGGTTAGCTAGCTTTTAGGGAAATTAACCTAAAGTAGGTTTAATTTTGTTTAATTTGGCTAATTTTAAACACTAACAACATAGAAGTATAATAAAATAATTATAAACTTGGGTAATTTGCTTATATTATTTATAAAACACAAAATCTTTAAAAAGCTATCAGAAAAATCAACGCAGGAGGGAGTATGACCATGAAAAAAAAATAACGCGTTGAAGGGTTAACAGTTATGTCATGCTTCATACTGACCAAATAATAAGGATTAAATTATCAACATAGAATGTACATAGAGCTATAACTTTTTAACAAATTATATTTACACAAGAAGTACTATGACAGCATTATGTCATCATTGGTTCTAGTTATGATGAAATGCTTCACGGTGAACTGGCATTACAGACACTGAAACATAAGAAACACATTCCACAAGAAACAATTCAGCAATCCCACTCGTTATAGAGCAAAACATCTTAGAAAATGGCGGCAATACGAATCAGATGATTTATAGATGCTGAGACTTCATTTTGAAATAACTTGCAATACTTTAAGATTTAATCTATGGAAACCAACGTTACTTTATGATTCTTAGAACTCATATAAACATTTTTTATAGTGATTCCAAGACCTAAAAAACATCAAACTGCAATAGCCAGAAACAAGCCAACGACTTTTTGTTTTTTTTCAATATGTTGTGTGCATTCCAACAGTGAATTGCGTAACTAATATCCCGATTGACATCACAGATTAAGCAGAACCCGTAAAAATACAGATTATGCAATATAATGTAATCACGTAAAACTATGCGAGCCATTTTTTTCTTGAGTTTTGCCATTCCATAAAAGTACAAAATCCGTGTTTATACTGTTATGTTATTAGAAGCATTGCTGTTAACAACCTACAGCGTGTTAACTGTTCATTAGTAAAGTTAGTGTTCATTCCTATGCTTCTAATGTTTTTGAAATCATTTATCGAGCATGACAGAAATGAGATAATCGTTTCAATGCGAGAAGCTGATATAAAATAGCAAGAATTTCGGTACTGATTGCAAGATGTTGGCAGGCCTGCAAGAAGCCCACGAGGAGCTCCAAGCTATGATCCTGAGTCGAGGGGTGGAGGAGGGACGTAACCTGCTGTCTTCGGCCAATGAGTCCCACAGTCTTGCAGCTGAGCTGGATGACATGTCACATGATGACGTGAGTATATACTTGCACTAGCTGTAACAAGAGAAATGCTTGGTTTGTAAACTCGTCATGTGATAACGCTGTGCTTAGAACTGTTGGGTGTCTAACCATCTCACTCAATAATACCCAAGATCAAGATAGTAATGAATGGAAATACTTTTGACGATGTTGAGAATTTTGTTTCGATGCTGGTTTTAAAATTGAAGATTCCTTAATAATTTTTTTCTTATCATTAGTAAATATCACAAAATTTAAAATAACAAATAAAAAACAACACAACAGTGGAAAACATGTTTACTTTTTTGAAGTGTTTTATGAAGACAGCTTTGCGTGTCAAAAGGCCTTATGTAATAAAAAAATGTGAATTATTTGTTTTTTATGATTTTAAATTTTGAATATTTTACAAATATAAACCAATATGAGCTCCATCTTCAAGATTTTCTTATACAATGATGTTAGATCATAATTACTATAATGATGTTGTAAGGTTAAAACATACAACATCATTAACAATGTGGTGCTATTGGTATTGATTGCGTTAATATTTTTGAGTTTCAGACCTATAGTCCTAAAGATAGAAATGAATTGCGTCACATAGAACAATTAAATTAATACTTTGGGCAATTTTGTAACTAGGCTCAAGGTAATCTAGCTGACTTTAATTTTAATATCTTCAATGTTTTTCTAGAATAAAAGAACATTTTTGTTCTCTTTTCTTTTCTCCAGATAAGTTATTTTAAAAGATTGTGACTGTGAAAACAAGAAACCAACTGAATTAGGCCATCTTAAAATTGGTTGATTAAATATTACATTTTCAATTTATTGCAAAATTGATTTCCATATTTTTTTAGCTTAATTAAATATAACCACTTAATTAAATTTTCAATAAAATTTAGATTACTTTGAAAATCCTTGCCTGATATTCTATAATTCCCATTTGTAAAAGGAATAGGATACAGAGTCAAATAAATCTAGCTGAAGATTCAATATATAGTAGTGTCATGATGTAGATAAATCAAATGAATTCAGAATTTAATTTTAGAATCAATCCATCTTTATGGTCTATAAAGCACCAAAGCTTATTATATTTGTTTTGTGGACTTGGCATGGGTAACTCAAGGTATATCTAGAAAATGTTTTGATGCTATAATAATAATAGCTCTCTCTAAACAAATTTTTCTTCTGTTTGCTCCTTATTTAATTGTTTAATTCACAAGTCTTTAAGTTCAATATTTAGTTTATTTTAGACTAAGTGAATTCTGTTCTTTTTTATGAATTGCTCTGCATATATGAAAGTTGCTTCTGAAGGTTAAGGATTCTATTTAGTTTTAGTTTTACAGTAAATAACAAGAAAATAACCTAAAATGCCTACCATATTTGTAGGCATTTTTGTGTAAAATCTATAAGATTGTTTAATTGCAATAGTTTTTGTTGAGCAGTTAGTTTCCAAAATAACCATTTTAATTCTCCATAAACTAAGTCTTGATTTACTTGAAATTCAATGAATAATTATATACCATACTAAATAATTTTTTATTTTAAAAGGAAAATTTAACAGGTAACAGTGTTAAAAATGTGGTTAAGATAAATAGAGGAATCAATACTGTCATCACTTTATGATGTAATAAATACTTTTAAAGATAATAAATTGGACAAAAAATTCATCACTCTATGGAAATGTAACTTTTAATATTCTTATTTTGTGAAATATTTACATTATATTTCTATTGGTTTTTGTGTACAATACTATCAACACTGCTACTGTGCACTTCTATCTTTGCAATTCGTAAGCACCATCAACAGGATTTTGTACATACACATTCTCATTTTCTTCTAGTAGATAGGACCAAGCCAAGTGTGTACATAAATGAAAATGGTGAAGGTCTTAGTAGTAAATAATTTATTCTCCTTTCTTTTCAACATTTGCTTTTGTGAAATCAAACTGAAGACCAAATAAAGAAGGACACAGAACGCTCCGAGTATCAGGTATGTTTGTAGAGAAAGAGATACGACTGTGGATGAAATTGTTGTAGATCCTTGGAGTGATTTGTTCTACTGGGAATGGGTAGATATGGTATTACAGTATTAGGAGAACCAACCAAAGCTGGGCGCCAATGAGACTGAGATTTTATTCCAAACAGGTAAACAGTGAACATTGTCCATGTGAGATTTTGGAAAATATGAAAATTGGGATTGTTTTTAAGCAGCTTAAGCAAATAGACTAACAATGGCTGGTGTCCATGTTCTTTTGACAAGAAAAGAAAAATAGAAGTTCTTTTGATAACATGATGCCTTCCACAAAAAGTGAACAAATCGTGTTGTCTGCCACAAACTGCCCTATTAGTTATAATGAACCCTCTAGTGCCTCTGTTCATCTCTACTCAACCTCAAAATTTGGTTTTTTTACATCATCAATCATGCAAATGGAAATGAAGGTGAAGGATATAAATAGGAAAGGAATGATAAATAGGTACTGCTACCCATGGAACCCTGTTTAATTTACCTTACTCCCAGATGTATGTTGGATGAATTATTTATATTTAATCTTGTATAGCCCCCGCAGCTCTTGTGGTTGTTGTAATTTCACTTCACCCACTATAGTTTGTATTGCTACCTAGGAAAACTTTTGTTGTGATTCCTTTCAGTAGCCGAGATACAAGAGTCAAACCTACCAAGATTCCATGTCAGGTGATTGTGTATGACAATAAGATGATGTGTTGGTCATTACATTGTATTTCTGGGACAGAGCCATTCTTGTTGAGACGCTGAGAGGCAGGTGATTTGAGCATAAGGAACTGAACTTTCAGGACTCCAAGAGAAGTAGAGTCCAACCATGAATTTGAGGCAGGACAGTTTTAATTTTTGTTGTGTTTAAAACATTTGCTGAACATAAGCCTATGTTTTCTAACATAAATACTTTGTAAATAGATGTTGGCCACCATCATAAATGAGGGCAAACAACCTCAAGCAATCTGCTTCTTGAATCACTTGGAATGGGGAACAAACTTGATAACGATTGGAATGATACAAACTTTACAACCCATCAAGTATCAAATCAAGGATGGTAAAGCCAGAGAGAGGATACCTAGTATACCGTATTGTGCAGTATCATGGAGTACATCCCTCTTAACATCCTTAACAGTTTCAGTCATCATCAAACGAAAGCAATTACCAAGTAATCAGATGATCTCAACTCTTAACATTATTTTAACTGGTACAAAACTTCCGCACTGACGTAAAATGAAAAGTTAGTTTAAAGCTTTAAGCACTGCTGGAATTTCAAAGGAGCTTCTGCTCTCTGATTAAGACAAGAGGGAATATCTCCATCCACCTCTTTAGAATAACATCTTTAATTCTCACATCAAAGACGGATGCCATTTCCCAGAAACGAGCATTTCATAAATAAATATATGTTTAAAAATATGGCAGCTAAAGTAATTTTGTTTCCTGTATGTTTGCCAGTGAGAAAAATATAAAAGTACTGGAATTGGCTGGATTGAAAGTAAGCCTCTGTGCTAATGTTGTCTGCTCCATCTGATTCAGAGTTGATCGATGATCTCGCTTCGAGTGAGCAAACAAGGTTGTAAAATAGGGGGGAATAAATAGGGTTTTCTTCCACAAGTAACTTTTTTTGAGAAAATTGTGCTTTTGGTTTAATAACTCTCATCATAGTGCAGACAAACTAAAATATCCAACAATTTATACATAATTATTTTGGATTCTAATAGTTATGAAAAGAGAACCAAGATAAACACAAATAAAACTACTACTTTTACCTCCATAATAACTACTGAAAGCTTTTACAGTTTTTTTTGTTCACTGGAAAATATACTAATACAATGCTTGAGTTTAAGAACTCTTGTTAATGTTAGCCAAGCCTTTTATAACTCTGTACTTACATTGATTGGTCACATGTACAATGAATATTGTTATTTCAAATTGTAGATTTCTTTGTGAGCATTTGAAACAATTTCAACCTATACACATATTTTAGGAGTATGGTTAAATTTCTGACCAAAATAATTGACCGGCCATGTTTGTTCCACAGCCCGAGCAAGACATAGCAGGCGATCTGAAGGTACGTTAGGCATGGGATGCTGCATGCTCGATGTTGCTCTGTACATGCTTTCCTTCAAGTTTCAAAACTCTTTTGTGTCTGTCACTTAAATTGTTCGATTCTTCTCTTTCTCTATCTGTTCTCTTCATTTGCTTAGAATCCAAGCATGTAAAATGGAATGTGAGATGTCTGACTGCAGTATAAAGTCAGCAACAAAAATCATACTGCAAGAACCGTGGAGCAATCTTGGTGTTATTGAATACCGTTGATCCTTACCCAAGAGTATAACCTATAAAGGCCCAACTTTCCAACTCACAAATACACTTCAACATGTAATAACTTAGAGAATGTATACAGTACTTCTATCGTAGATAAAAGATGAAATGCTGTTCGGTGTGACATAAATAGGATAGAAGATTCTAGGCTTCGAGGCAGAGTTACTAGTAATGTGTTATTATTCACTCTTGACATAACCAGTTGGTTACATTAATACGATCTTGGTTTAACATGAAAAGTCCTCTTAGCTGGAATAAAAATGTACAACTGCACTAATAAAACATATACCTATAAAATTAACGTGAGTTTACTTCAAAATAAGCGGAAATTACTATAAACACATGACTAATGGATTGTTTAGTGTCTCCCCCTGTTTTTTTTGTATCTATTACAAATTTATAAATCATGAACGATTTAACTTATCTTGTCAACAGATCCAGAATTCGCTTTTGTAGAATGGTTGCTACTGGTTTTGAGACCAAAGTCTCATCGTCAGGTGTAAAAAAAAAAACACGGAAGTCAACTGAAGATAAAAGCATATCAAAATAACAAAACATTTAATTCAATAAATAAGACATATGCATAATAAATATTGTATGGTACACATAGATTGTGGTACATAACCACGGATCTGGGATCTGAACCCGCTGGTCGGTAGCGTAGACACTGAGGGCTGAAGGTTATGTCACCCCTTTACCCTTACTTCCTGTCGTTCTTGGCGTAACATATTTATCATGTTTATGTCTTATTTATTGAATATTATGTATTATTTATATGTAATTCTTACGTGTTTTAAAATTCTTTGAACTTTTGTCCCAAAAAATATAATGACAATTCTACAAAAACAAATTTTAGAACTGTTGACAAGGTAAACAAGGTAATACCATACGTTTATCTAGAATTACAGTTTCGTTACCAATGCAAGTATGCATGTTCGTTTTTCGTTTTAGAACCAAACTTATTGCAAACTTTGTCTCAGATTTCACAAAGATGTACATAAATGTAAAATAAGTTATGGTAGTAATACAATGTTTTAATAACTTTTAAAATAGGTAATAATGAAATAAATTAAATTTTAGTTTAGGAAACATTTATCTTGTAAAATTTTTTTGACACCTTTCATTTGAATTTCTTATATCCTGCCTGTTTGGAGTTAGATCTCTTTATTCATCAGTTTGCACAATTTACAATGAATAGCGTATGAATAAGACTATATAACTATGCTATACAATCCAAGTTAGGCCAAACAATGCAACATGTACAAATAACATAAAGTAAACAACATTATAACATAATATAATTCATTAATGTTTGATCCTTGTTCTTGCATTTATTTTTTAGCAAATGCATGACTTTAGATTGAATATAGTTTTGCACTTATTTGCATCACTACATTAAGTTTTGCTTATATATTTTGCTCAGGCATTGTAGTTAGCACATATTAGGTATTAAAAATATAAAGTTAAAATTTACATTTTTTATCAAGTGTAAATGAAAAATGAAAAAAATGTTTTCTAAAAGCAACAGATGTATGTGATAAAAAATATTTGATTAGTTTACATATGGTATCATATATGTGACAGTACATGAATTATCAATTTTAAATATGGCTTCCTGGCTCCCCCCCCACAAAAAAGTACTGCAAGATTTAGATCCCATCAAAATGCAATAGGAAGTGAATTCAACTCGCAAAACACAATACATTGCAACCACATAACCTTAATTTACAACAAATAATATTTTTTGTCAAAGCTCAAACCCCCCACGTCTTTATTATTTGTAATATATTATGTACTTGTATATAATATCAAAATCGACAAAGAAATACCTCTTATAATATAACCTGGGCCTGTACTTCCTCGCAAGAACATACACACTAATACATGTCGATTCCTCAGACAAAAAATTTAAAACAGAACTCACAAACTCTAGTTATGTAGCTCTTTACTGTTAATTGCCCAACATTCTTATGAAATATTTTTATGTATGCATGGAAGGTCTGAACTTATTTTTGGCCCTTTGCTTGCGATCTTATACACAGTTTGAGGAGATGCTATTGATTAAGGCAGTAAACATAGTTGCTTAATATGTACTAATAAAGATTGCTCTTTGATGCAGTTGTTAAGTTTATGCTACACGACAATCAAGGACTGCAGGAGGTTTGGTGTGATAGCGGTGGCACATAGCTGGCAAGAGATAAATACTGGAAATTATGAAAACTATTCTAACTGAACTATTCAACTGATTTTAAGAGTGCAAATTTGAAAGTTCATAAAAACCAATTTCCTACAAAATATGGCTACCTGTAAATTTTTTATTTTAAAATTTAAAATAAAAGTTCTGTACAGTAATTTTGTTATTTCAAATAAAATAATTTTTCTGCCGCTATGCATCAAATTCTATGATTATTTAGTTTGCAAATCTGCTTTCAAAATTGTAAAATCGGAAACTAAAGGCAAAACCAGAAAAACAAATTTACCTACAGAGGTGCTGCCATCCATTGGATAAGTTTCATAACACATTCTTGTATGTTTAGCCTTAACTTAAGTAAGAAAAATGTTAATATCAAAATGTGTTAGGTGGAATAAGTTTGTCAATTAGATCATAATTCTTCTGTAATTTAGTAACGTGGTAGCCAATTTAAGGACACAACAAGGTGTAAAATGTGAAAGGAACCTCATAATTAATCGCTTGAAACTAAGAAAAAAGTAAAATAAAAATTTGTTTATGGCCTAAGTTACTTGATTACTTGAATTAATTATGTGAAAGGTGTTCTCTGAGGTTTTAAAGATCTACCATACAAAACGCCATTGAGCAAGTCAGTTGAATACACTATAGAATTAATCTGACAGTGACGTGAGATAATGACTGACAAGCCTTAAAATTTCATATTTTCAATCTTTCCGATTATACATTTTAATGTTGAGATATACTACACAAGTCCCTTATATAGTTAGGTTATGTATGGTAATGTTAACTGGTTTCTCAGTGAAAACTTTGTGAATGTTTTGAAAGCTTTATTAATGTTCAAAAACAACTATGGTATATTAAATCACCCCTCACTCCTCTGTAAATTGACTGAATCTGAGCCTAACAATAGCTGCGCATATTCCTGTCAGAAAATAATTAACGCATGGCTGCATGTTTCATCCTTGCCAAGACATATCGAAGACTGCTGAGATTTTGGTAGAGTAGGAAAGTACCATTTTCCCTGTATGATACAGTTTTCATTCTTGTATGAAGTTGTACATAAAAAATGTTTGTCAGCTTCTGTAAAATTACATTTTAGCAATCTACTTGACATTTAGTGATATGCAGCAAGTTCAGGCTTTTCCATCAAATTCCATAGGGAATCAAAAGTACTTAGGTATCATAGGTAGTTTTCTGTTGTATTTTTTTCTATATTCTTTATACCTTCTTATTTTGTGTTGTACAATCTCTTCTCTTCTGACTCTAAAACCTGTCCTTTATAGCTGTACACAATAAAAAACGTATCTTTAAAATACTTAATTTTATTGTATGTTATTATTATCATGATACATTTATTTTACTAACCAATTTGTATTACGTTCTTGCTTTTAGGTATCAATTGCATATTTTTTATAACATTTCTTTGATACTAGTAAGTTGTAATAAACAAATATTTAAAGCATTGCATTATGTTATTTTAAACTATAACCCTTCAAGAAACAAAGTTTTTTTGTTCTTATAAATTTTTAAAAATATAAGAAACTGTATTTTTGCAACATTTAATAGCTATAAAAATTCTTCCACAATGTGGATAAAAATTTAAGTTTCTTATACAATATAAGAGTTTGTTCATTAATATTTTCTTTTTTAAATGTTCTATTATAAAATATTTACTCTCTTAAAGTTTAACACCTTATAAAGAATTAATACATTTTTGATTAGGGTTTAAGATCTCCTGCTTAGTATTACACTTTTTATAGATGGATTCAAAATTAAATAGTTGAAACATTATTTAAATTAGCCCAAATGTGATAAATTGACATATTAATTTTATCCTCGCATGATGCTCTAACTCATAGTACCACATTTGTTCATATTTTGAGATCTATTTTAGATAGTGAGAATAAGTGACACTTTCATAATAAATCATGAGGAACCCCAAAATATATTAGTAGAAGTCAAATTATGTTTTCTAACAAAATAACTGTTGTTATTATTTAACTATTTATATTCTTTGTTGTTGTGTATAATATTATTTCAGTTAATTGTATTCCTTTTCTCTCATATTAAATAATTCTCAATTGTAAATAATGTTGAGTGACAAACGATATTAAATTTATGCTGAACATCTAAAAAACATGTGAATGTGTTGTTTATCAATTAGAATTAAAGAAAGACAATTTTTGCAACAACAATTTTTTGTCATTTAGAAGAGCTTTGATTTTTTATTAAAGGACTATACAGGGTCATCGAAAGTCAGTAGTCACCCTGTTATTTTCAAACGATTTGACCAGTTGAAATAAAAAATTGGGATCCTTGTAGGTTAATAAGACCTACTTTTTGGCATATGAAAACATTTTTGGGAGTGATCCCCTGGACGGGCACTCTCCAACTCAAAATCTTCAAATTGAGTTTCCCACATATGACACATTATTAGAAAGGAAACTAAATATATTACTAAACTAAAGGAAAATAACATTTTGGCACAAACTGTAAGTTGCTATCAATAACCATTCCAAGATGGTGGATAATAGGGTTACATGTATTTACAAATGGATTAGCACAAACCTTGGTCTGTGGGGGTTTTTTCGGGTCAAGAAACACGTACCTGATATCAGTTTTACAAATTACCTACTCATTTTGAATATGACAGAATCAAACCATGGGAAAAAGGAGTTATACTTCGTCCCTTAACACATTTTTGGCGGTTTTGTATGAAAATCGGAGGGTTTTTCAGGTCCAGAAGCACGAATTTAACATCGGTTTTCAAGAATATCGACACGTTTTCAAGGTGGCTGCATCAAAATGGCAGAAAACGAGCCCCACTCATACATGAAACACTAAAAAATTACTAAAATGACAATTATCTATTATTTTAATATACATAACTAATTTCAGTATGTCTTTAACATGTCTATTCTGATAATTACAAATAAAGTAATAAACATGTTTTCTCTTCACTATTTTTGTAAAGTTAGATAATGTAAGAACAATATTCAAAACACACTTGGCTACTGATGGCGCAGTTCATTTTTATAATGTAAGGTGTGAATAATGCAAATAAAGAATGTCATATTTATGATTTATGCTAATAGTTTTTGATGCTCCAGATTCGGTCTGCCTACAAGGAGTCTCAGGAAGTGATCTCACACCTGCGCACATACATTGACGGCATTCTCCTTCTCATCGTGGAGAACTGCCCCAGACTTCTAGAGGTGAAGCCGGCCGACCCCGCTCCTTGATTGACGCAGACCCCTGGGCTCCGCGTGCGCGGACATGTCTCCCCTGTGCAGTTCCTCAACACACTCCACGCCACACATGTAGTCTTGTGCCAGTTCCTACTGCAGGGTCATTTGTGGCCGGACTGTTTCGATCATGGTTGGGAAGAGTCTCCATTGATGTCCCGATATTAACTTCAAATTGATAAATCATTCTCATATGCCTTGCTGCACGAGAGAACTCAAAATTTGCTCTGATAGTGGTATTTTATTGTTTAAAAAGTCTGCAAAATTCATAAATAAAACTACCTAATTTCAATTTTTCTCTAAAATATTTATTTATTTGAAAAGGTTGATCTTCCCTTATTGAACACCCTTATTAGAGAAAAATTTGTTTGTATTGGAAAGAAAAATACAAAAACAGTTGCAGTTTTGGATTTTTCACAAATAAAACTTGAAGCTTTTTTTCTTTACAGTACAAATGAATGAAATAGTATTACTTTAAGAGTTACAATTTTCAAAATTTGTCTTAAGCGAGGATTAGCCTTTTTGAAAAATTAAATAGTAAAGTAAAAAAGTGCTTGATCCTTTTTTTGTGTTATAGTCATATAAAAAATTTTTTTAATCTGTTACAGTAATTTTACGGCTTAAAACATTAAATACTTAAACCATATTTTCTTACTACTATAATAAGGTGTTATGTTTATAATTAAAGACGTGTTTTTTACTTTTCCCACAAAAAAAAGAAGATCTATCCCGAAACTGTCCTGCCAAAGCGGTCAAGTGCCAAAAGCTTTGTAAATAAAGAAAACCCGCAGTCTGCAACCAAAGCCATATCAATCTCCGCGCTTTGGATGGAAACCGTTGCCTTCTATTGTGATTCGTTTGTGTTGCTAGGGTCATTGTTGTAGCTGTTAGTTTATGTGCTATCATATTTTATCAGAGGTTTATCTACAAGGAGATTTATATACTTTTGGGAAACTGTTGTGACTGATTTTCTCCCAGGATGGACAAAGCGGCTGTGAACTCTGTACAGTTTAAGTGCCAGACTAAAGGTAACCTTATACGAGTCAGTGTTCATGTGGAGAATGCATTGATAGTGAACCTTTGAAAAAGTTATATTGTGAAAGAGACTTATGACAAAATTATGAAATCTTACTTGACAAATAGGTTCATTTGACTAAATCTAAAACTAAATGTTGAAAAAAGCCAATGTTGTTTACAAATCTTGTCCAATTTATTAAGCTAATTGTGGGAGATCAGATATTATTTGCGTAATTTCATTAACTTGTTTTTTTTAAGCCATTGTATTTTGAATTTTGAAATTCTAACATATAATTGGCATTTGTATTTGATATGGATATGTAGTATGTATTTTTATCAATTTTTTAAAATTTTTTTCAAAAGTGAGATTGTTTATAAAACTTGGCATGACTGAATGAATAAGAAGTATAATTGATTCTAGGCTACTAGGCACCTGAATTTTAATTAAAATAACTTTTCCCATTAACACTGACTTCTTTTTTGTTGTATCTTATAAGTTATTTAGTAAATATAATAATTTTATTTGTTTATGTAATTAATTTTAAATATTTATAAAACTACAGAATTGAAAATGTATAAATGTTATTTAAATTTTGTAAATCAGTTAATATTTTTTCATTAATAGTTAGTTACACTATCATATAAATATATTTCACAATACAATGAGTGAGGCATAAATACAATTTGCAGTTAAACTTATTACTTCACACAGAGAACAACTAAAACTGTTACTATATTTTTCCTATGCTGCATTGTTCTTTATTGTGTATTTTGAAATGACTAAACTGTATAACTGCAATATATTTAGTGTAAATTCATAAAACTTGTAAATATTGCTTTGTAAATGTTTTGCTAAAGGCCATAAATTTTAATGTATATATATATTTTTAATTTAAGGATTTTATAGTGTTTAGTTGTATTATAAAATATTTATGGCATAATTTGTGCTATGAATTTTATGTTATTTTGAAACAATTGTTATTCTGTACTTATTTTATACCATCATACAAACTAAAATGGAAATTTAAAGTCAGTTAAATACTGTACACATTAACTCTAACTATTGTTATTTATGTATATTTTGCACAATGAAATAAACTAAAATTGGAAAAATTGCAAAATTTAATTAAATTTGGAGTTTTTTTATCATTCCTTTTTCATTATACCTTTTTATTTGCACTGCTGTATATTCTCATGATTGGTGTCAGTTTTCCATTTCAACTAGGTTCAAATTCAAATTCAAACTGTGTGGAAAGATTTCTATCACAATTAAAAATTTTGAAGGAAAACATAAATAATAGTTATTGTTTTGTCTTAAGCATCACCTAGAATAAATATCAGCTCTAAGAAAATGCAAGTAAATTTTTAACCCCAGATCTGGTATTTCTATATGTAAATATAGGTGATGTTAAAATAGATAAAAAAATACTTTTATGAATTAATAAAGTGAAATTGTTGGTAAAAACGATGAGAAGATTCTGGTGTGTAGAAATAAAGATTTTTACCATCATCTACAGTTTTACATACGCAATGAGTAATAAAAGATTTAAAAAAGAGTATTTAAAAACTTTTTAAATTGACTAGACTATACTGTAGTGAAAAAACAGTGTACTGTATAACCTGTCATATATACTGTCATATCCGACTTAATGTAGTAATAGTAGGCTGGATGTCATATTGTAGTATAAAGAACGTAACTTATTTAAAGTAAATGCATTACCGATGTTGAGTTTTACTTTTTGATGGCACTACACGTATTTATGAAAACATTGAATACTGCATTGGAACTGTTTCAAGAGAAATTTGTATAAATGTATGTCACAGCAGATGTTTATTCTATTAGAAACTATAAAACTAATGTGGATATAGAGTTAATGTCCATTTCACATTCCGCTTAGAGCAGCGTCTAAAATCTGACATTGTCACAGACTTGACTCCTGGAATCTGAATTCCCTGTCCATCTTATGGGATCCGGCAAGAACGAACAGTAGAGTACCTTGGGAATACTACTTAGTACTTGCCATCATTTCAAAATATATTCTCAGCAACACAGTAAGTGAATAGTTGTTTTTGTGTTGCATTGTTTTTCAAAATAAGATTACAAAAAAAGCTCAGTCTCATTTGCCCAGTTGTAATCCAGTGTAATCAAGATTGACATGTTCTCATTTGTGCACCCAACTGTCCTTCAATTGTACAATAATTGTCGTAAGTACAATAATAATTTAGTACAATCAATGAGATTGTAAATCTGTGTAAATGTGTTTAAAAAATATTTTTCTATTGAATGAATATTGTTTGCTTGTGTTTAAATGAATGTATTGTTGCAGATGAGATTGTAATGTCAAACATTTCCTTGCAGTGTTTGCTAACAAATCATTCTTTCATTAACATACATTTTCAGTTTGTACTAGTAAAACATCCCATTTAGAAAATTGTATTTTCTAATTCTGTGCAGAAGTTATGATATTCCCAAAAATATTGTTTAAGAAGTTATCCCTATTATTCTTAAATGTGTTACTCATGTGGTCAAAATTTCTCTGGCAGCAGATCTTTCCCCAATAAACTACAAAGGGGCAAAATGATGCCTATTGTCAAGAAGGGAGGTCTGACAGATCCTGCTTGCTACAGGCCAGATTCACTTTTCCTATCTTTTCAAAAACTTATGAACAAGTTGTTTAAATTTAATTGCTAAATTATATACAGAAAAATTAACCAAGCACATCATTGAATCTGCGTATGAAAATTTACAACAGCAGGCTAAGACTATTATAGCAGATGTAGATTGTTGTTCAAATGTTATTAACATATTATTAGGGCTTTTGATAGTATTTCACACAATAAACTGTTAAAATATTTGGTAGCTTTGAAATATTTAAGAAAGGGCATGTTTGGTTTCATTCCTATCTCAAAAATAGACTGCAGATGTAGAGGGCGTTACAATTTATTTATCTGATTGATATTATTCAAAATCTTTACAATACTTTACTCCCCAAGGGTTTATATTAGGTCCCCTTTGGTTTCACTGCTATCTATAGAAGCTCAAGAAGCAAAGTAATAACAGCAGAAACGTTAAGAAAAAATTTCATAATTTATTTTTCTGGTTATGGTTAAATATTTTTAAACCAAAAGAATTTTTTAACTAATCTAAATCGAACTTGATATAAACTTCAACCAAGCAGGTCAAGTCTTGATTCACTCCAGACTTATTTGTTGATGTTGATATACTGAGCCAATGTATGATAAAAAATCTAAAACTTATGACCAGATAATTTGTTCAACTTGTGAGCTGAACAAAAAGTCATCCTCTATACATACATAAAGTACAACAGATGAATTTTTTATGATCTCTAACTTATAATTAATGATTTTAAACATATAATATAAATCATTTTAGAGAAATTCAGTTGATAATTGATGCTCATAAACCCATTCCCATTTAGTGATGGTAATTTGAAAACTGGGTGTATGAGGCACTATTTGGATAAGGCACGTATTAAAATAATAATCATATCTTGTTATTTATAAACATGTTTAATTTGAGCCATGGAAATATTGGTTCAAACAATATTATTATCAGTTGTACATATGTAATTTATTTTAAAAAAATTTGCAAGGCTCTTCATGTACTATACCTGTAATTTGAATGTATGTGAGTTATTATCTTTTTTATGCTTTTTTTAAAGCTCAGTATGTTGGCGGCACTGTTGGTTCAAGGTGTTTTAAGTAGCCAAGTCGTTGTTCAATGAATTTTGACATAATTCTGATGACATCTCTGTGAACATTCGTGGAGTTGACTTCTATCACAGGTGGATGTTTTCCCCAAATTCGATAAAACTGGATGAGCCTGTAAATAAGAAATTTAATTTGTACTTTTGTTATATTCAAATTGGTTATATACGAGGGTAGGCTGAAAAGTAGTGCACACATGCTAGTAGAACACTAACGAAAAGAAATAGCGAGATGGGGTGAAAAGTACTGTAAAGTACAACTCTTAAGCTTCACAATTATTATTTATTTTTCAACATAGTCACAATGAAGACTAACACATTTCTCCTGTGTTAGTCATATAATAAGTTTTTTTATTTCATCACTGAAAAATTCTTCAGATTTTTCTTGAATCCAGGACGCAATAGCTGCTTTCACGGCATTATCTGAAGTGTAATGAGTACACTTGAGATCTCTCTTGAATAAAGGAAAAAAAATAAAAATTGCATGGGGCTAGATCGGGGGAATAGGGAGGGTGTGGAATTGGTTCAAACTTTAGCTTTCCTCATTGCGTCTTCAGTTGAGTGCGAAGTATGCGGACGAGCATTGTGTGTTGCAAGATTATTGACTTGAGGCTGCCTCTAATACGACAAACTCGATGTTGGAGGTGTTTTAGAGTCTATGTATTGAGACGAATTTACCGTCATGCCTTGTTCCAGAGAATCAGTCACATAAACTAAACGAGCATCCCAAAACACAGTCAAAATGATTTTTTTTGTGGATGGTTGTGTTTTGAACTTTTTCGTCACAGGAGAACCCAAATGTTGATATTCAGTGCTTTGTATTTTCTCTTTTTTTTTTCAATATGTTGTGTGCATTCCAACAGTGAATTGTGTAACTGATATCCCGATTGACATCACAGATTAAGCAGAACCCATAAAAATACAGATTAAGCAATATAATGTAATTACGTTAAACTATGGGAGCCAGTTTTTTCTTGAGTTTTGCCATTCCATAAAAGTACAAAATCTGTGTTTATACTGTTAAGTTATTAGAAGCATTGCTGGTTACAGCTACATCACTGTTCATTAGTAAAGTTAGTGTTCATTCCTATGCTTCTAATGTTTTTGAAATCATTTATCGAGCATGACAGAAATGAGATAATCGTTTCAATGCGAGAAGCTGATATAAAATAGCGAGAATTTCGGTACTGATTGCAAGATGTTGGCAGGCCTGCAAGAAGCTCACGAGGAGCTCCAAGCTATGATCCTGAGTCGAGGGGTGGAGGAGGGACGTAACCTGTTGTCTTCGGCCAATGAGTCCCACAGTCTTGCAGCTGAGCTGGATGACATGTCACATGATGACGTGAGTACATACTTGCACTAGCTGTAACAAGAGAAATGCTTGGTTTGTAAACTCGTCATGTGATAACGCTGTGCTTAGAACTGTTGGGTGTCTAACCATCTCACTCAATAATACCCAAGATCAAGATAGTAATGAATGGAAATACTTTTTGACGATGTTGAGAATTTTGTTTCGATGCTGGTTTTAAAATTGAAGATTCCTTAATAAGTTTTTCTTATCATTAGTAAATATCACAAAATTTAAAATAACAAAGAAAAAACAACACAACAGTGGAAAACATGTTTACTTTTTTGAAGTGTTTTATGAAGACAGCTTTGCGTGTCAAAAGGCCTTATGTAATAAAAAATGTGAATTATTTGTTTTTTATGATTTTAAATTTTGAATATTTTACAAATATAAACCAATATGAGCTCCATCTTCAAGATTTTCTTATACAATGATGTTAGATAATAATTACTATAATGATGTTGTAAGGTTAAAACATACAACATCATTAACAATGTGGTGCTATTGGTATTGATTGCGTTAATATTTTTGAGTTTCAGACGTATAGTCCTAAAGATAGAAATGAATTGCGTCACATAGAACAATTAAATTAATACTTTGGGCAATTTTGTAACTAGGCTCAAGGTAATCTAGCTGACTTTAGTTTTAATATCTTCAATGTTTTTCTAGAATAAAAGAACATTTTTGTTCTCTTTTCTTTTCTCCAGATAAGTTATTTTAAAAGATTGTGACTATGAAAACAAGAAACCAACTAAATTAGGCCATCTTAAAATTGGTTGATTAAATATTACATTTTCAATTTATTGCAAAATTGATTTCCATATTTTTTTAGCTTAATTAAATATAACCACTTAATTAAAATTTTCACTAAAATTTAGATTACTTTGAAAATCCTTGCCTGATATTCTATAATTCCCATTTGTAAAAGGAATAGGATACAGAGTCAAATAAATCTAGCTGAAGATTCAATATAGTAGTGTCATGATGTAGATAAATCAAATGAATTCAGAATTTAATTTTAGAATCAATCCATCTTTATGGTCTATAATGCACCAAAGCTTATTATTTTTGTTTTGTGGACTTGGCATGGGTAACTCAAGGTATATCTAGAAAATGTTTTGATGTTATAATAATAATAGCTCTCTCTAAACAAATTTTTCTTTTGTTTGCTCCTTATTTAATTGTTTAATTTACAAGTCTTTAAGTTCAATATTTAGTTTATTTTAGACTAAGTGAATTCTGTTCTTTTTTATGAATTGCTCTGCATATATAAAAGTTGCTTCTGAAGGTTAAGGATTCTATTTAGTTTTAGTTTTACAGTAAATAACAAGAAAATAACCTAAAATGCCTACCATATTTGTAGGCATTTTTGTGTAAAATCTATAAGATTGTTTAATTGCAATAGTTTTTGTTGAGCAGTTAGTTTCCAAAATAACCATTTTAATTCTCCATAAACTAAGTCGATTTACTTGAAATTCAATGAATAATTATATACCATACTAAATAATTTTTTATTTTAAAAGGAAAATTTAACAGGTAACAGTGTTAAAAATGTGGTTAAGATAAATAGAGGAATCAATACTGTCATCACTTTATGATGTAATAAATACTTTTAAAGATAATAAATTGGACAAAAAATTCATCACTCTACGGAAATGTAACATTTAATATTCTTATTTTGTGAAATATTTACATTATATTTCTATCGGTTTTTGTGTACAATACTACAATACTATAAACACTGCTACTGTGCACTTCTATCTTTGCAATTCGTAAGCACCATCAACAGGATTTTGTACATACACATTCTCATTTTCTTCTAGTAGATAGGACCAAGCCAAGTGTGTACATAAATGAAAATGGTGAAGGTCTTAGTAGTAAATAATTTATTCTCCTTTCTTTTCAACATTTGCTTTTGTGAAATCAAACTGAAGACCAAATAAAGAAGGACGCAGAACGCTCCGAGTATCAGGTATGTTTGTAGAGAAAGAGATACGACTGTGGATGAAATTGTTGTAGATCCTTGGAGTGATTTGTTCTACTGGGAATGGGTAGATATGGTATTACTGTATTAGGAGAACCAACCAAAGCTGGGCGCCAATGAGACTGAGATTTTATTCCAAACAGGAAAACAGTGAACATTGTCCATGTGAGATTTTGGAAAATATGAAAATTGGGATTGTTTTTAAACAGCTAAGCAAATAGACTAACAATGGCTGGTGTCCATGTTCTTTTGACAAGAAAAGAAAAATAGAAGTTCTTTTGATAACATGATGCCTTCCACAAAAAGTGAACAAATCGTGTTGTCTGCCACAAACTGCCCTATTAGTTATAATGAACCCTCTAGTGCCTCTGTTCATCTCTACTCAACCTCAAAATTTTGTTTTTTTACATCATCAATCATGCAAATGGAAATGAAGGTGAAGGATATAAATAGGAAAGGAATGATAAATAGGTACTGCTACCCATGGGACCCTGTTTAATTTGCCTGACTCCCAGATGTATGTTGGATGAATTATTTATATTTAATCTTGTATAGCCCCCGCAGCTCTTGTGGTTATTTCACTTCACCCACTATAGTTTGTATTGCTACCTAGGAAAACTTTTGTCGTGATTCCTTTCAGTAGCCGAGATACAAGAGTCAAACCTACCAAGATTCCATGTCAGGTGATTGTGTATGACAATAAGATGATGTGTTGGTTTTTACATTGTATTTCTGGGACAGAGCCATTCTTGTTGAGACGCTGAGAGGCAGGTGATTTGAGCATAAGGAACTGAACTTTCAGGACTCCAAGAGAAGTAGAGTCCAACCATGAATTTGAGGCAGGACAGTTTTAAATTTTGTTGCGTTTAAAACATTTGCTGAACATAAGCCTATGTTTTCTAACATAAATACTTTGTAAATAGATGTTGGACACCATCATAAATGAGGGCAAACAACCTCAAACAATTTGCTTCTTGAATCACTTGGAATGGGGAACAAACTTGATAACGATTGGAATGATACAAACTTTACAACCCATCAAGTATCAAATCAAGGATGGTAAAGCCAGAGAGAGGATACCTAGTATACCGTATTGTGCAGTATCATGGAGTACATCCCTCTTAACATCCTTAACAGTTTCAGTCATCATCAAACGAAAGCAATCACCAAGTAATCAGATGATCTCAACTCTTAACATTATTTTAACTGGTACAAAACTTCCGCACAGACGTAAAATGAAAAGTTAGTTTAAAGCTTTAAGCACTGCTGGAATTTCAAAGGAGCTTCAGCTCTCTGATTAAGACAAGAGGGAATATCTCCATCCACCTCTTTAGAATTCAACATCCTTAATACTCACATCAAAGACAGATGCCATTTCCCAGAAACGAGCATTTCATAAATGAATATGTTTAAAAATATGGCAGCTAAAGTAACTTTGTTTCCTGTATGTTTGCCAGTGAGAAAAATATAAAAGTACTGGAATTGGCTGGATTGAAAGTAAGCCTCTGTGCTAATGTTGTCTGCTCCATCTGATTCAGAGTTGATCGATGATCTCGCTTCGAGTGAGCAAACAAGGTTGTAAAATAGGGGGAATAAAATAGGGTTTTCTTCCACAAGTAATTGTTTTTGAGAAAAGCGTGCTTTTGGTTTAATAACTCTCATCATAGTGCAGACAAACCAAAATATCCAACAATTTATACATAATTATTTTGGATTCTAATAGTTATGAAAAGAGAACCAAGATAAACACAAATAAAACTACTACTTTTACCTCCATAATAACTACTGAGAGCTTTTACAGTTTATTGGTTTACTGAAAAATATACTAATACAATGCTTGAGTTTAAGAACTCTTGTTAATGCTAGCTAAGTCTTTTATAAATGTGCAGTTACATTGATTGGTCAAATGTAAAATAAATATTGTTGTTTCAAATTGTTGATTTCTTTGTGACCATTTGAAACAATTCCAACCTATACACATATTTTAGGGATATGGTTAAATTTTTGACTAGAATAATTGACCGGCCATGTTTGTTCCACAGCCCGAGCAAGACATAGCAGGCGATCTGAAGGTACGTTAGGCATGGGATGCTGCATGCTCGATGTTGCTCTGTACAGGCTTTCCTTCAAGTTTCAAAACTCTTTTGTGTCTGTCACTTAAATTGTTCGATTCTTCTCTTTCTCTATCTATTCTCTTCATTTGCTTAGAATCAAAGCATGTAAAATGGAATGTGAGATGTCTGACTGCAGTATAAAGTCAGCAACAAAAATCATACTGCAAGAACCGTGGAGCAATCTTGGTGTTATTGAATACCATTGATCCTTACCCAAGAGTATAACCTATAAAGGCCCAACTTTCCAACTCACAAATACACTTCAACATGTAATAACTTAGAGAATGTATACAGTACTTCTATCGTAGATAAAAGATGAAATTCTGTTCGGTGTGACATAAATAGGATAGAAGATTCTAGGCTTCGAGGCAGAGTTACTAGTAATTTTTTATTATTCACTCTTGACATAACCAGTTGGTTACATTAATACGATCTTGGTTTAACATGACAAGTCCTCTTAGCTGGAATAAAAATGTACAACTGCACTAATAAAACATATACCTATAAAATTAACGTGAGTTTACTTCAAAATAAGCGGAAATTACTATAAACACATGACTAATGGATTGTTTAGTGTCTCCCCCTGTTTTTTTTGTATATATTACAAATTTATAAATCATGAACGATTTAACTTATCTTGTCAACAGATCCAGAATTCGCTTTTGTAGAATGGTTGCTACTGGTTTTGAGACCAAAGTCTCATCGTCAGGTGCAAAAAAAAAACACGGAAGTCAACTGAAGATAAAAGCATATCAAAATAACAAAACATTTAATTCAATAAATAAGACATATGCATAATAAATATTGTATGGTACACATACATTGGAGTACACAACCACGGATCTGAACCGGCTGGTCGGTAGCGTAGACACTGAGGGTTGAAGGTTATGTCACCCCTTTACCCTTACTTCCTGTCGTTCTTGGCGTAACATATTTATCATGTTCATGTCTTATTTATTGAATATTATGTATTATTTATATGTAATTCTTACGTGTTTTAAAATTCTTTGAACTTTTGTCCCAAAAAATATAATGACAATTCTACAAAAACAAATTTTAGAACTGCTGACAAGGTAAACAAGGTAATACCATACGTTTATCTAGAATTACAGTTTCGTTACCAATGCAAGTATGCATGTTCGTTTTTCGTTTTAGAACCAAACTTATTGCAAACTTTGTCTCAGATTTCACAAAGATGTACATAAATGTAAAATAAGTTATGGTAGTAATACAATGTTTTAATAACTTTTAAAATAGGTAATAATGAAATAAATTAAATTTTAGTTTAGGAAACATTTATCTTGTAAAATTTCTTTTGACACCTTTTATTTGAATTTCTTATATCCTGTTTGGAGTTAGATCTCTTTATTCATCAGTTTGCACAATTTACAATGAATAGCGTATGAATAAGACTACATAACTATGCTATACAATCCAAGTTAGGCCAAACAATGCATCATGTACAAATAACATAAAGTAAACAACATTATAACACAATATAATTCATTAATGTTTGATCCTTGTTCTTGCATTTATTTTTTAGCAAATGCATGACTTTAGATTGAATATAGTTTTGCACTTATTTGCATCACTACATTATGTTTTGCTTATATATTTTGCTCAGGCATTGTAGTTAGCACATATTAGGTACTAAAAATATAAAGTTAAAATTTACATTTTTTATCAAGTGTAAATGAAAAATGAAAAAAATGTTTTCTAAAAGCAACAGATGTATGTGATAAAAAATATTTGATTAGTTTACATATGGTATCATATATGTGACAGTACATGAATTATCAATTTTAAATATGGCTTCCTGGCTCCCCCCCACAAAAAAGTACTGCAAGATTTAGATCCCATCAAAATGCAATAAGAAGTGAATTCAACTTGCAAAACACAATACATTGCAACCACATAACCTTAATTTACAACAAATAATATTTTTTGTCAAAGCTCAAACCCCCCACGTCTTTATTATTTGTAATATATGTACTTGTATATAATATCAAAATCGACAAAGAAATATTTCTTATAATATAACCTGGGCCTGTACTTCCTCGCAAGAACATACACACTAATACATGTCGATTCCTCAGACAAAAAATTTAAAACAGAACTCACAAACTCTAGTTATGTAGCTCTTTACTGTTAATTGCCCAACATTCTTATGAAATATTTTTATGTATGCATGGAAGGTCTGGACTTATTTTTGGCCCTTTGCTTGCGATCTTATACACAGTTTGAGGAGATGCTATTGATTAAGGCAGTAAACATAGTTGCTTAATATGTACTAATAAAGATTGCTCTTTGGTGCAGTTCTTAAGTTTATGCTACACGAGAATCAAGGACTACGGGGGGGGGGGGGGGGGGGGGTTTGTGTGATAGCGGTGGCACATAGCTGGCAAGAGATAAATACTGGAAATTATGAAAACTATTCTTACTGAACTATTCAACTGATTTTAAGAGTGCAAATTTGAAAGTTCATAAAAACCAATTTCCTACAAATTATGGCTACCTGTAAATTTTTTATCTTAAAATTTAAAATAAAAGTTCTGTACGGTAATTTTGTTATTTCAAATAAAATAATTTTTCTGCCGCTATGCATCAAATTCTATGATTATTTAGTTTGCAAATCTGCTTTCAAAATTGTAAAATCGGAAACTAAAGGCAAAACCAGAAAAACAAATTTACCTACAGAGGTGCTGCCATCCATTGGATAAGTTTCATAACACATTCTTGTATGTTTAGCCTTAACTTAAGTAAGAAAAATGTTAATATCAAAATGTGTTAGGTGGAATAAGTTTGTCAATTAGATCATAATTCTTCTGTAATTTAGTAACGTGGTAGCCAATTTAAGGACACAACAAGGTGTAAAATGTGAAAGGAACCTCATAATTAATCGCTTGAAACTAAGAAAAAAGTAAAATAAAAATTTGTTTATGGCCTAAGTTACTTGATTACTTGAATTAATTATGTGAAAGGTGTTCTCTGAGGTTTTAAAGATCTACCATACAAAACGCCATTGAGCAAGTCAGTTGAATACACTATAGAATTAATCTGACAGTGACGTGAGATAATGACTGACAAGCCTTAAAATTTCACAGTTTCAATTTTTCCGATTATACATTTTAATGTTGAGATATACTACACAAGTCCCTTATATAGTTAGGTTATGTATGGTAATGTTAACTGGTTTCTCAGTGAAAACTTTGTGAATGTTTTGAAAGCTTTATTAATGTTCAAAAAACAACTATGGTATATTAAATCACCCCTCACTCCTCTGTAAATTGACTGAATCTGAGCCTAACAATAGCTGCGCATATTCCTGTCAGAAAATAATTAATGCATGGCTGCATGTTTCATCCTTGCCAAGACATATCGAAGACTGCTGAGATTTTGGTAGAGTAGGAAAGTACCATTTTCCCTGTATGATACAGTTTTCATTCTTGTATGAAGTTTGTACATAAAAAATGTTTGTCAGCTTCTGTAAAATTACATTTTAGCAATCTACTTGACATTTAGTGATATGCAGCAAGTTCAGGCTTTTCCATCAAATTCCATAGGGAATCAAAAGTACTTAGGTATCATAGGTAGTTTTCTGTTGTATTTTTTCTATATTCTTTATACCTTCTTATTTTGTGTTGTACAATCTCTTCTCTTCTGACTCTAAAACCTGTCCTTTATAGCTGTACACAATAAAAAACGTATCTTTAAAATACTTAATTTTATTGTATGTTATTATTATCATGATACATTTATTTTACTAACCAATTTGTATTACGTTCTTGCTTTTAGGTATCAATTGCATATTTTTTATAACATTTCTTTGACACTAGTAAGTTGTAATAAACAAATATTTAAAGCATTGCATTATGTTATTTTAAACTATAACCCTTCAAGAAACAAAGTTTTTTGTTCTTATAAATTTTTTTAAAAATATAAGAAACTGTATTTTTGCAACATTTAATAGCTGTAAAAATTCTTCCACAATGTGGATAAAAATTTAAGTTTCTTATACAATATAAGAGTTTGTTCATTAATATTTTCTTTTTTAAATGTTCTATTATAAAATATTTACTCTCTTAAAGTTTAACACCTTATAAAGAATTAATACATTTTTGATTAGGGTTTAAGATCTCCTGCTTAGTATTACACTTTTTATAGATGGATTCAAAATTAAATAGTTGAAACATTATTTAAATTAGCCCAAATGTGATAAATTGACATATTAATTTTATCCTCCCATGATGCTCTAACTCATAGTACCACATTTGTTCATATTTTGAGATCTATTTTAGATAGTGAGAATAAGTGACACTTTCATAATAAATCATGAGGAACCCCAAAATATATTAGTAGAAGTCAAATTATGTTTTCTAACAAAATAACTGTTGTTATTATTTAACTATTTATATTCTTTGTTGTTGTGTATAATATTATTTCAGTTAATTGTATTCCTTTTCTCTCATATTAAATAATTCTCAATTGTAAATAATGTTGAGTGACAAACGATATTAAATTTATGCTGAACATCTAAAAAACATGTGAATGTGTTGTTTATCAATTAGAATTAAAGAAAGACAATTTTTGCAACAACAATTTTTTGTCATTCAGAAGAGCTTTGATTTTTTATTAAAGGACTATACAGGGTCATCGAAAGTCAGTAGTCACCCTGTTATTTTCAAACGATTTGACCAGTTGAAATAAAAAATTGGGATCCTTGTAGGTTAATAAGACCTACTTTTTGGCATATGAAAACATTTTTGGGAGTGATCCCCTGGACGGGCACTCTCCAACTCAAAATCTTCAAATTGAGTTTCCCACATATGACACATTATTAGAAAGGAAACTAAATATATTACTAAACTAAAGGAAAATAACATTTTGGCACAAACTGTAAGTTGCTATCAATCACCATTCCAAGATGGTGGATAATAGGGTTACATGTATTTACAAATGGATTAGCACAAACCTTGGTCTGTGGGGGTTTTTCGGGTCAAGAAACACGTACCTGATATCAGTTTTACAAATTACCTACTCATTTTGAATATGACAGAATCAAACCATGGGAAAAAGGAGTTATACTTCGTCCCTTAACACATTTTTTTGGCGGTTTTGTATGAAAATCGTTATCTGAGGGTTTTTCAGGTCCAGAAGCACGAATTTAACATCGGTTTTCAAGAATATCGACACGTTTTCAAGGTGGCTGCATCAAAATGGCAGAAAACGAGCCCCACTCATACATGAAACACTAAAAAATTACTAAAATGACAATTATCTATTATTTTAATATACATAACTAATTTCAGTATGTTTTTAACATGTCTATTCTGATAATTACAAATAAAGTAATAAACATGTTTTCTCTTCACTATTTTTGTAAAGTTAGATAATGTAAGAACACTGATGATGGTTAAAAACCGAAACACGTGTATGTAATAAAAAGTTTTAATTTAAAGGGTTTTAGTTATTTTCATTACATTAATGTAAGAACAATATTCAAAACACACTTGGCTACTGATGGCGCAGTTCATTTTTATAATGTAAGGTGTGAATAATGCAAATAAAGAATGTCATATTTATGATTTATGCTAATAGTTTTTGATGCTCCAGATTCGGTCTGCCTACAAGGAGTCTCAGGAAGTGATCTCACACCTGCGCACATACATTGACGGCATTCTCCTTCTCATCGTGGAGAACTGCCCCAGACTTCTAGAGGTGAAGCCGGCCGACCCCGCTCCTTGATTGACGCAGACCCCTGGGCTCCGCGTGCGCGGACATGTCTCCCCTGTGCAGTTCCTCAACACACTCCACGCCACACATGTAGTCTTGTGCCAGTTCCTACTGCAGGGTCATTTGTGGCCGGACTGTTTCGATTATGGTTGGGAAGAGTCTCCATTGATGTCCCGATATTAACTTCAAATTGATAAATCATTCTCATATGCCTTGCTGCACGAGAGAACTCAAAATTTGCTCTGATAGTGGTATTTTATTGTTTAAAAAGTCTGCAAAATTCATAAATAAAACTACCTAATTTCAATTTTTCTCTAAAATATTTATTTATTTGAAAAGGTTGATCTTCCCTTATTGAACACCCTTATTAGAGAAAAATTTGTTTGTATTGGAAAGAAAAATACAAAAACAGTTGCATTTTTGGATTTTTCACAAATAAAACTTGAAGCTTTTTTTCTTTACAGTACAAATGAATGAAATAGTATTACTTTAAGAGTTACAATTTTCAAAATTTGTCTTAAGCGAGGATTAGCCTTTTTGAAAAATTAAATAGCAAAGTAAAAAAGTGCTTGATCCTTTTTTTGTGTTATAGTCATATAAAAAATTTTTTTAAATCTGTTACAGTAATTTTACGGCTTAAAACATTAAATACTTAAACCATATTTTCTTACTACTATAATAAGGTGTTATGTTTATAATATTTAAAGACGTGTTTTTTACTTTTCCCACAAAAAAAAGAAGATCTATCCCGAAACTGTCCTGCCAAAGCGGTCAAGTGCCAAAAGCTTTGTAAATAAAGAAAACCCGCAGTCTGCAACCAAAGCCATATCAATCTCCGCGCTTTGGATGGAAACCGTTGCCTTCTATTGTGATTCGTTTGTGTTGCTAGGGTCATTGTTGTAGCTGTTAGTTTATGTGCTATCATATTTTATCAGAGGTTTATCTACAAGGAGATTTATATACTTTTGGGAAACTGTTGTGACTGATTTTCTCCCAGGATGGACAAAGCGGCTGTGAACTCTGTACAGTTTAAGTGCCAGACTAAAGGTAACCTTATACGAGTCAGTGTTCATGTGGAGAATGCATTGATAGTGAACCTTTGAAAAAGTTATATTGTGAAAGAGACTTATGACAAAATTATGAAATCTTACTTGACAAATAGGTTCATTTGACTAAATCTAAAACTAAATGTTGAAAAAAGCCAATGTTGTTTACAAATCTTGTCCAATTTATTAAGCTAATTGTGGGAGATCAGATATTATTTGCGTAATTTCATTAACTTGTTTTTTTTAAGCCATTGTATTTTGAATTTTGAAATTCTAACATATAATTGGCATTTGTATTTGATATGGATATGTAGTATGTATTTTTATCAATTTTTTAAAATTTTTTCAAAAGTGAGATTGTTTATAAAACTTGGCATGACTGAATGAATAGGAAGTATAATTGATTCTAGGCTACTAGGCACCTGAATTTTAATTAAAATAACTTTTCCCATTAACACTGACTTCTTTTTTGTTGTATCTTATAAGTTATTTAGTAAATATAATAATTTTATTTGTTTGTGTAATTAATTTTAAATATTTATAAAACTACAGAATTGAAAATGTATAAATGTTATTTAAATTTTGTAAATCAGTTAATATTTTTCATTAATAGTTAGTTACACTATCATATAAATATATTTCACAATACAATGAGTGAGGCATAAATACAATTTGCAGTTAAACTTATTACTTCACACAGAGAACAACTAAAACTGTTACTATATTTTTCCTATGCTGCATTGTTCTTTATTGTGTATTTTGAAATGACTAAACTGTATAACTGCAATATATTTAGTGTAAATTCATAAAACTTGTAAATATTGCTTTGTAAATGTTTTGCTAAAGGCCATAAATTTTAATGTATATATATATTTTTAATTTAAGGATTTTATAGTGTTTAGTTGTATTATAAAATATTTATGGCATAATTTGTGCTATGAATTTTATGTTATTTTGAAACAATTGTTATTCTGTACTTATTTTATACCATCATACAAATTAAAATGGAAATTTAAAGTCAGTTAAATACTGTACACATTAACTCTAACTATTGTTATTTATGTATATTTTGCACAATGAAATAAACTAAAATTGGAAAAATTGCAAAATTTAATTAAATTTGGAGTTTTTTTATCATTCCTTTTTCATTATACCTTTTTATTTGCACTGCTGTATATTCTCATGATTGGTGTCAGTTTTCCATTTCAACTAGGTTCAAATTCAAATTCAAACTGTGTGGAAAGATTTCTATCACAATTAAAAATTTTGAAGGAAAACATAAATAATAGTTATTGTTTTGTCTTAAGCATCACCTAGAATAAATATCAGCTCTAAGAAAATGCAAGTAAATTTTTAACCCCAGATCTGGTATTTCTATATGTAAATATAGGTGATGTTAAAATAGATAAAAAAAATACTTTTATGAATTAATAAAGTGAAATTGTTGGTAAAAACGGTGAGAAGATTCTGGTGTGTAGAAATAAAGATTTTTACCATCATCTACAGTTTTACATACGCAATGAGTAATAAAAGATTTAAAAAAGAGTATTTAAAAACTTTTTAAATTGACTAGACTATACTGTAGTGAAAAACAGTGTACTGTATAACCTGTCATATATACTGTCATATCCGACTTAATGTAGTAATAGTAGGCTGGATGTCATATTGTAGTATAAAGAACGTAACTTATTTAAAGTAAATGCATTACCGATGTTGAGTTTTACTTTTTGATGGCACTACACGTATTTATGAAAACATTGAATACTGCATTGGAACTGTTTCAAGAGAAATTTGTATAAATGTATGTCACAGCAGATGTTTATTCTATTAGAAACTATAAAATTAATGTGGATGTAGAGTTAATGTCCATTTCACCTTCCGCTTAGAGCAGCATTTAAAATCTGACATTGTCACAGACTTGACTCCTGGAATCTGGATTCCCCTGTCCATCTTATGGGATCCGGCAAGAACGAACAGTAGAGTACCTTGGGAATACTACTTAGTACTTGCCATCATTTCAAAATATATTCTCAGCAACACAGTAAGTGAATAGTTGTTTTTGTGTTGCATTGTTTTTCAAAATAAGATTACAAAAAAAGCTCAGTCTCATTTGCCCAGTTGTAATCCAGTGTAATCAAGATTGACATGTTCTCATTTGTGCACCCAACTGTCCTTCAATTGTACAATTGTCGTAAGTACAACAGTAATTTAGTACAATCAATGAGATTGTAAATCTGTGTAAATGTGTTTAAAAAGTATTTTTCTATTGAATGAATATTGTTTGCTTGTGTTTAAATGAATGTATTGTTGCAGATGAGATTGTAATGTCAAACATTTCCTTGCAGTGTTTGCTAACAAATCATTCTTTCATTAACATACATTTTCAGTTTGTACTAGTAACACATCCCATTTAGAAAATTGTATTTTCTAATTCTGTGCAGAAGTTATGATATTCCCAAAAATATTGTTTAAGAAGTTATCCCTATTATTCTTAAATGTGTTACTCATGTGGTCAAAATTTCTCTGGCAGCAGATCTTTCCCCAATAAACTACAAAGGGGCAAAATGATGCCTATTGTCAAGAAGGGAGGTCTGACAGATCCTGCTTGCTACAGGCCAGATTCACTTTTCCTATCTTTTCAAAAACTTACGAACAAGTTGTTTAAATTTAATTGCTAAATTATATACAGAAAAATTAACCAAGCACATCATTGAATCTGCGTATGAAAATTTACAACAGCAGGCTAAGACTATTATAGCAGATGTAGATTGTTGTTCAAATGTTATTGACATATTATTAGGGCTTTTGATAGTATTTCACACAATAAACTGTTAAAATATTTGGTAGCTTTGAAATATTTAAGAAAGGGCATGTTTGGTTTCATTCCTGTCTCAAAAATAGACTGCAGATGTAGAGGGCGTTACAATTTATTTATCTGATTGATATTATTCAAAATCTTTACAATACTTTACTCCCCAAGGGTTTATATTAGGTCCCCTTTGGTTTCACTGCTATCTATAGAAGCTCAAGATGCAAAGTAATAACAGCAGAAACGTTAGAAAAATTTCATAATTTATTTTTCTGGTTATGGTTAAATATTTTTAAACCAAAAGAATTTTTTAACTAATCTAAATCGAACTTGATATAAACTTCAACCAAGCAGGTCAAGTCTTGATTCACTCCAGACATATTTGTTGATGTTGATATACTGAGCCAATGTATGATAAAAAATCTAAAACTTATGACCAGATAATTTGTTCAACTTGTGAGCTGAACAAAAAGTCATCCTCTGTATATAAATAAAGTACAACAGATGAATTTTTTATGAACTCTAACTTATAATTAATGATTTGAAACATATAATATAAATCATTTTAGAGAAATTCAGTTGATAATTGATGCTCATAAACCCATTCCCATTTAGTGATGGTAATTTGAAAACTGGGTGTATGAGGCACTATTTGGATAAGGCACGTATTAAAATAATAATCATATCTTGTTATTTATAAACATGTTTAATTTGAGCCATGGAAATATTGGTTCAAACAATATTATTATCAGTTGTACATATGTAATTTATTTTTAAAAAATTTGCAAGGCTCTTCATGTACTATACCTGTAATTTGAATGTATGTGAGTTATTATCTTTTTTATGCTTTTTTTAAAGCTCAGTATGTTGGCGGCACTGTTGGTTCAAGGTGTTTTAAGTAGCCAAGTCGTTGTTCAATGAATTTTGACATAATTCTGATGACATCTCTGTGAACATTCGTGGAGTTGACTTCTATCACAGGTGGATGTTTTCCCCAAATTCGATAAAACTGGATGAGCCTGTAAATAAGAAATTTAATTTGTACTTTTGTTATATTCAAATTGGTTATATACGAGGGTAGGCTGAAAAGTAGTGAACACATGCTAGTAGAACGCTAACGAAAAGAAATAGCGAGATGGGGTGAAAAGTACTGTAAAGTACAACTCTTAACAATCATTATTTATTTTTCAACATAGTCATACTGAAGACTAACACATTTCTCCCGTGTTAGTTGTGTAACAAGGTTTTTTTATTTTGTCACTGAAAATTTCTTCAGGTTTCTCTTGAATCCAGGACGCAATAGCTGCTTTCACCGCATTATCTAAAGTGTAATGAGTACACTTGAGATCTCTCTTGAGTAAAGGGAAAAAATAAAAATTGCATGGGGCTAGATCGGGGGAATAAGGAGGATGTGAAATTGGTTCAAACTTTAGCTTCCTCATTGGCTCTTCAGCTGCGTGCGAAGTATGTGGACGAGCATTGTGTGTTGCAAGATTATTGACTTGAGGCTGCCTCTAATACGACAAACTCGATGTTGGAGGTGTTTTAGAGTCTATGTATTGAGATGAATTTACTGTCATGCCTTGTTCCAGATAATCGGTCACATAAACTAAATGAGCATCCCAAAACACAGTCAAAATGATTTTTTTTGTGGATGGTTGTGTTTTGAACTTTTTCGTCACAGGAGAATCCAAATGTCGATATTCAGTGCTTTGTATTTTCTCTTCTGGATCATAATGGTGCACTCATGACTCGTCCCCCGTCACGATATTCAAAGGAAGTTGTCTCCTTCGTCATGGTAGCGCTGCAAAAGTTGCTGACAGCATTCCATTTGACGCTGTTTATTCCTATCTGTTAAACGGCGTGGCACCTAATCTGTACACAGATTTTCCGATATCTTAATTGCTGTATAATGAATCCAACAAGTTCCTTAGATATTCCAACATGATTCGCCGATTACTTTGAATCAAATCATCAATGAGTTTGTGATGCTTGTCGTCTGTGGCAGTGATCGGATGTCCACAGCATGTTCCAATGACAATTATGGCTTTTCCAGGCTTACAACCATGAAATGTTATCACTCATCGGTTATCAGTCGATCTATCAACAGCATCGTCACTTTAAACACTCTTTAAGTGATGATAGATTTCAGTAGGATTCAGTTTTTCAGCAGTTAAAAATTCAATAACAGCATGTTGTTTACATGTAATTGACTTAGCAATTGAATCCGACTGCATGGTTACGCTGCTAAAAACACAATGGATTGACGCAAGGTTTTCAAACTGTACATGTGTGTAGAGGAGGAATGGTACTTACGAATGCCACCAGGCGCGCTTGTATAGCTCATTTCAATCAAGTTTTATAAAAATGTGTGCATTATTTTTTAGCCTACCCTTGTATGTTGAGGTTAAATTATTGGAAAGAACATATTTACCTAGATCTGAAAGTAAGCGAGTCTTCTTCCGTGAAAGTGTTTTTCAAGTTGTGTGACGGAAGGTTCAGGAAGAAAATGACATCAGGCATGAGAAGGTCCCTGGGCCAAGTGTACAGGGGTGAGTCAGCTGGGGGTAGATTCTCTGTGAATGTAGCAACCATTCCAAAAGCTAACTGGTCAAGCCAGTACCTAAAGAAATCATAACAGAGTAATCAGTGTTAAAGGAAAAATCTAAATTATGTTACTGCTTCTGAAGAAACCAAGAGTATGCAAACCCTTCTTTTCACTGTGTCTGAAAAGAATTTTATTGCAAATTTTGGAAGGTCAAATTCTGTTCCCTCAAAACTCCATCTAGCGGTTGTTTTTAATTAAATTTACATTTAGGACTTAGTATTTCATACTGTTTTAATTCAGATAGATAGTTTTAATGAATAATTTAAGATAGTTTAGGTAACAGTGTTAATCTATAAAGAGGTAACATTTTATTAATAAAATTCTCCAATGATATCTAAAAGCTAACAAACAATGGACCAAGAGAATAAAAAGTAGAATCAACTCAGTAAAATCAGTGTTTGTAGACTTACTTAGTAACAAATATTTTTGGGGTGAATAAACAGGAGTTAATTCTAAGCAGTGGTAAGTTACCCAGTATGGAACAAAACTAGAATGTATTTTGTATTTACCACTAGTAGAGTATAACTTATGTGGACTGCCATATTACTTTAAGGTTGAGATAAAAGTAGCTTTTGTTTTGTTTTGTCAAATATCAGACCCAGTGATTAGACAAAACTGAACTGAATTGTTTGGTTTTACTAAGGTAGATAGTAGTCTATCAATGTCGTCCCACAACTGCAGGACCAGCCACTGCTAAAATAATATAAAACTTTGTGACAGTTGAATGACATTACATGAAACTGTGCTGGTTTAGAGAGGTAAGAAGAGAAACAATTATTTCCTTTTATTAACCTTTACCTCTCTGTATTGTATAAAGTGGTATTTTGTTTGTGTTTCTCATGACTTCATTCTCAGATGAACACTTGATTTTTTTAACTTTCAACTTCTTTTTCGTCAAACATTATGGCTATCGTGTGTTCTTTGCCATAGGAATTTTTTTATTTATTAATTTTGTGGGTGCTTAACTTTAAGTGACAGGCTTCTTTAGAAAAGAGTGTTCACTAGTAACTTCAGCAATGCCATTGAAGTCTATCAATTTATTTAAATCACACTGGATAGCATCAGATATCTTTTGTTAAGAGAAAAGTATACATTTCTTAAGGGCAAACTTCCCTTTAGTGTACCTGGTATGTACTTACCCCCCAGTTATGATGGGGCGGTGAGGCAGCAGCATAGCAGCATCATATGCAGTCGCATAATACCCTAAGCAATAGTAAGCTCTAGACATGGTCCTCGAGTCTGTATACTTCTTTCCAGTGTTTACCAGAAAGTATGGAGGTGTGAATTTGAATTTTCCACGTAGTTTTCTTGCAAGCATCTTCGTGATTATGAGTTTGGCTGTAAAATAAAACCACAATGAAAGGAAATTCTGTAAATGTTCTAGAATGAAGTATAATTTAAGACAGAGGAATGTTGATTTGTAACTCTTAACCTGTGTTAATTAAGAATTATTAACCTCATCACACTTTTATACAAAATAATTAAAATTGGTACTTTGGTATTATCAGGAGACCACTATTTAAAAAAAAGAAAAAAGGCCACTGTCCTAAAATTGGAAATTCCTCTGATCATCATTGCGTGCTTCGATGGCAGCTTCGGCGAAAAGAGAAAATACATCCTTCGATCAAGCTATTGCAGCCGTTCTCAAACTTTTTACTTCAAGGCCCCTGCATAATCCTGTGGTAGCCGGGCCCCCCTACATGTAAGCGTACTATATAAGTGAGTCAATTTTAAAATTTTAGTCAACTTTTATTTGCTTAGTTTTTGCACACTTTATGCATACTACATTAGAACCCTAATGGGGCAATAGGTTTAATCGTAATCAAGCAACAAATTCTATATAAACAATTACAACTTATTATTTATTTATTTCAGTTACTACAGTACATAATTGTTATTTATAACTCAAAGTAATCATAATAAAAAAGAGGCTTCAATGAGAAGGATGTGTTTGTTTGCTCTTTGTGCGTAGTTTGTCGAAACACGGTGTCAGTTTTGATAATGCTACTCTTAAGTTCCTTGGATATATCCAGTCTTTGAGCAATATTTACTCTCCATGGGCAGCTAGAGCAGAAAACCCAATTTCTCAAGAAACAAAGTGGCAAATGGAGTGATTATTTTCAAGCCTTTTCACTTCACTCAAAAATTGGGTGTTCCTTTTGTACGCCAATCCAGAAGGATGAGAGAGAAGATTATTTTAAACTTACTTCCAAGTTCAGTATCACCCTTGAGGTCAATGAGATTTTACAATTTTTTATATCATGTTGAGAGAGCACTCATCGACGGATGGTTTGAACGGATTTTGAATCCATTCCAAACCATCTAAGTCCTCTAAATAATATTTTTTTATCGATATTTAAGGACTTACCTAAGTGTTTAAGAAAGCATTTCTTTGGATTCTTTAGAATATTCTTTTATCCATTTCTTCAATCATAATTTTTTAAAATTAGGAAATAGCTCAATATTTTCACTTTTCAGACCGCCCTCGTACAACTTAGCTTTTTTTACAAAGATGTTTGCCTTTTCAGTCCATTGCAGAAGGTTTGCATCTTTTTTCTGTAAAAGACTTGTTTTGTAAATTTTTGTTTTCTCAATATATCTGCCATGTACGCTGATTGCAGAAAAAAGTCTGAGTCGGTGAAAATAATTGAGTTTTGTTGGTTTTCGTCAAGCAAAAAATGCAAGGATTTCATCTTCTAAGCTAAAATATTCTTACCAAAGCCTTTACTCTCGATACCCAGTGAGCTTCAGTATAAAACAGTAAAGCTGTGTGTTCTGAGCCGATATTTTCACAGAGAATCTTAAAAACTCTAGACTTTAAAGGATGCCCTTGAATGACATTGATTGTTTAACGACCATGTGTAAAATTTCATCATGTTCCGGGGTCATACCTTTTGCTGCTAAAGCCTCTCTATAAATTATGTATGCAGTGTGTCCATGTAGCTTCTGGAGCTACCTTTTTGATCAACCCTCGAAGTCTAGTATACTTTCTGACATAGTCCGAGCTCCATCTGTTCAAATTCCTGTACATTTGATACAAAATATGTCATTATACTGGCAAAAATGTATCAGTCATTTTGGAATGGTTTCAACAGATCAATTGCTGCTGGTAATATCAGGTCCTCTAATAATGTGCAGTGTTTTTCTTTTGAGCGATTCTGTGAGAAATCTGCTGAGATGCCAACAAACCCTTTGAAGGTACATTTGTAAATGTTTGGAAAAAAAGCACTTTTTGTTGATTTAACACTATAACGTTTTCGTTTCAAAAAACTCTCCATGTTTATTGTCAAGATGTCTTTTTAGTTTGTTAGGTTTTTCATGCTGTCAGAGGCCAGCACGGCTAGACAGATTACACACTGGGGTCATTCTTGGCCATTTATTATTGTTTTTGTAAAATCTATTGATAAATTAACTGTTGTCATACTTGCGCACTTTGGCTATGCTTGGTGCACTTGGACTTGGAGAACGAGAGTGGATACACTTACCGGTGTCGCACGGGTCCTCATCTTGAGCTTGACTGTCACTGACGCCGACTATTCATACCTGCCTTCACTGATGCGTCTCCACTTCCACCACATGTTACAGTTACAAGAAATCTTTTCATTTTGATGTAAATATATACACTTGTACTTTGAAAAGCTTACGCAAAACCAAAATTATCTATGAAAATAACCACAAAACATGGAGATGTGCTACATTCAAAACATGGGACTGCACTAACCAGTAGGTGTAGGAGTGGTGGGGGTTTCGAGGAAAGTCTTGTCGGTGTACATTCCACAGTATTTTACTGCCAATAAACTAAGACAAATAAAATATTCGGCACTATTATGATGACGGCTAAAAGTTATACATACACTCGTTGTAATTTAAACAATAAAAAATTTGCTTTATTATTTTGTAAGTAAATTAAAATTAATTTTTCAACCAAGCATATGGCCCCCCTGAACCTTCATTGCGCCCCCCTTGGGGGTCGCGCCCCCACACTTTGAGAGTCTCTGAGCTATTGTATTTAATACCTAAAATACATGCTCGGATCACATGAACGTCTGTAAATGTTGACTTTAACTTGTAATATATTATAATAAGTATGTATGTATAGGCTACTTACAAATACTAGATAGGGAAGAGTGGCCTCTTTTTCGCCGACATCACTTCCTTTCGGGAGGCCAAAAACAAGAACTGATCATCAAAATGGCATGTAATTTTCACAGTGTTAAGGTTCCTAAAGTGGTACATGAAGGTGAAAATACCTTTTATTTCTCTGAAAATCAATTTCATTTCAAAAAGGAAAGATCTTTTGAGGCCTAATCAGTTCAATAAATTTGTTATAAAATATTGGGAGATAAATAAACAACAAAATTATTAAATTTCAACTTTAATAATTTAGTGTTCATACAATAAAATATTGTTAAAAATACTACTTGATATTGAAATAATGGACTTACTAATTGAATCAGATTCTAGTAAAATTATTGTTCACACAGAAATCAAGAAGTCAAAATTTATAGGTATTGTTCCAATCCAACAACAATTTTCTGTTATATAAGCACAAATTTAGTTACATTATTTACTAATACTACTGATACTGATGAATTATTTGCAGTTGTAACTATCAGGATTTTATAGAATTCATAAATAGGTATCCATATTAATAATATTGTTGTGTATTCCATTAGAAAAACAATGAAAACTCATTCAATAGAAACTTGAAAAACTTCTGTTTGTTTTAGGGCATTCTACAGTGGATGAATTTATAGAACATAAAATTATATAAATAAACTAAATTCAAAATTTGAAATTTACATTTTATACATTTAAAAAAATTTTTGATCTTAATAAATCATTTTGATATCTCCAAAGTTAAACTTAGTTATATTTAATTTGATTTATTTTTTAATAGTAAGATATATTAGTAGAAAACACGTGTTTGAATTGACATTTTTTTTGTATTCAATATTGACATTGAAGACACAACTTAATGTTGTTATATATCAATAAAATGTGTGTTACTGTTATTGTTGTAAGTATACAAATTTAATATGAAGAAATATGCACACATGTGTGCACGTCAGGGGGTAGTAAGACATTTAAAGAAAGTTATAAAAATTTATTATTGCAGTTAAATTTCACAATAATGCACTTATTTCATCAAATACAAGCGTATAAACCAACAATTTTGTGATTTTATAGACCTTAACTTTATCGGTAAATTGATAACAATGGACTTTTTTTCTTTTTTTTTTGTTTCTTCCAGCGTGATGATTCAAGTATATTGTACATACATATTGTTTCAGTTTTAATATATATATGGGGACCACAAACTAATTTAAGCATAATGAAAGTTCTCATTACGCAATTATAAAGTGTGCGAGTAATTAATGGAGTCATTATATGAAACCTAGTAGTTAGTCAGTTTGATTCATTTAGGATTGAACAGAATTAATTGCTCAAATTATGGGCATCTTAATTAGGACTATCAGATGGCTCAGTTTCCATCTCTAATAAAGGAAATTAAAAACCAAATCATACTTACTTTGCCTGTGTGTTCCCTCGACTGCAATAAAAACATGCCTCTTTCTTTGGACCATCTTTGGGAAGATACTTGTAATATTTGGGCAGTTTCGGTTGAACACATGTAGTAGGTGTTTGATCTTTTGTAGATTTTTGTACTCATGCAAAAAGAAGGGTTACAATAATTTTCAGTACCTACAATTACAGTAGTTTATAAAAAGCCAATTAAGACATAGTGTTTTATAACAATAATGGAGAAGGATGGTAAATGATAAAATTTGAATAGTTGAGAAGGATAGTAAATGATAATAATTTGAATTATTGAGAAGTATGGTAAATAATAACAATTTGAATAATTGAGAAGGATGGTAAACATTAATCTCATAATGTTCTATCTGCTACTTAGTGCCTGATCTCTTACAATATTTTAACATCATGATTTGTATACGATAACTTCACATATTAATCTAAACAAACATTCTATGACTAAATATAAGGTTTTGAAATTTAAACACTACTTTTATGGGGTGAGTAAAAGGTAAAAATTATCATGGTCGATTCACTTTAGCTGTCTCTTATAACCTTGCTATATTAAATTTTGATCATAACTTGGTTTGAAAGTGATTATTATATCATTCCAATAACCTAGTTTCAATAGGTATTACTAGTTATGAAAACTACTTTTTGCACTGGAAATCATTTACTTGTCGAGATAGTATGCTACATCACACCACAGTCTATATTTTTCATGGTTCAATATTTTTGCATTTTGGCGAGTACCTGTCACACGTGTTTATATCAACAAATTAACACATGAGGAGGACATGAAATATCTTTCTAATGACTTATATGACTAATATCTTATTATTTGTTAAATTTGTACAAATGGAAATAGCCTATTTGATTTTTAAACTAATATTGATTCTCATAAGTTCTGTTCTCTACTCTTGAATTCAGATTTCTAACTTGACAGGTGATTATGCCAGCACATGAAGCTGCAATGCCAGGAAAATTACTTCTCCTAGGATAAATATGTCACCTAAAATTTGAGGCAAAATCAATTATGGGACATATTAGGACTAAACAATTATACTAATATGTTGCTAAATGCAGAATGTACTCAGTTCCTAAATTATTCCGAATTATGTATATACAGGGCTATTTTCTAAGGGTTTATATTTCCAAGGAGTTTTGAATTAGATTTTTTTACCCTATGTTATATTAATGTTTGTAAGAGAAATAAAATCATAAAACTGCTTTGAGATCCTGAAATATTAGGAAAGACCTTGATGATTTAGTTTTTAAAAACGCTGATTTTTACTAGCATGTAACATTATATAAAATTCTCACCGGCTCGGTATAGAAGACATCGAATGCATCTTGTAGGGGTCCAAGGATCCGCCATAATTTCGGTATCTTTCAATATCTGAAAATGATTTAATATGATTTAGGAAAAACTAAGAAATGTAATTTTTTTTAATACACTAAAACAAGAAGGCAACTAAACATTTCATTGAACCCTCACTTGTATTACATTATGATCTTCATAATGAATAACACTGCTCCAATGATCACCATGTTTTATTTAATTTTATGATGCGTCTGGAGAAGATTTATGATGCCTTACAAAATAAACAGTTATTTTATATTGGTTGTTGCGAGTTTTCAATGTAGTGGTTGAATAAGAAAAGCCTAATATAAACACCCATCTTCTCCATCGCCAATAAAATTAATGTTAATTGTTGTAGTTGTATGAACAGCCTGATTTTGTCAGATGATTGCTATTCATAAAAACAGATGTATACAGAAACTGCCATTAAAGAAGTTTTATTGAAGGAGACAGAGGCGCACTTGAGGGGGGGGACGAACGGGACCCTGTCCCCCCAAGAAACATTTTACAAAATAATCGGTTGCCTAATAGTCTATTTTTTGGTTAAAAATAACATTAATGTTGGATAACTTTGAATTCATTCATAACCAAGTAAATAAATTAAAATTTTATAAACTATTTTAATTTGCAAAAATTCTTATTATAATAATTTATAGATGCACATATCACATTATTGCACATATGCACATATAATTCAATTTTGTTCAAAGCACTAAAATATTTGAACTTCAAACCATCTCACAGCAACTAAGAAAGTGAGGTTAGTTCTATCTATTTCTTGTATGGCGTCTATCTGTACCCGATACTTTTAGTAGCCGAGTAAAAAATTTTGCTTGTAGCATACGGGTTTAGAATCATACGTTACAGAGTAGGTAACTCCTAAAATGGTTAAAGGTTCATTTTCCAGTTACTATTACTGCTTAACGAGTCCGAGTACTTTGTAAACAGGAACGACTGCTTTTGTAACAGTGCTATGAAAAGTATCTGTCGGATAGTTACCTGTAACAGTAATCTGTACCGGGCACTTACGGTTTGCGGTAACTTTGTACTCTCGAGACAAGATTAACTAGGTACAACGCACTCGTACCTGTTACAGTAGTGATTGAGTTGCCGAGCTCTGTGTAGATATGTACAGTTCGAGGAATTTAGCTGCGCGCGTGACCTTGAGTGTGTGTGTGATAGGCGGGAGGGGGTGGCGGGTGGCGGTGGTAGCATTATGCGCTGCGTTCCCGAAAACATTTCCTGTGACTCATGGGTAAAACCGTCCTTTCAGGAATCGTACTGGCCCAAATAACTCATCACCACTCGCTACAAATCAGTCTGTTTTGTGACATTGCTGATTGTAGTGGAATTAAATAATAAGAGAATACCAAATAATAGCAATTAATTAGGACTTATCCTTGTTTTTCAGTTGCTATAGTGTTGTTTTAACGTGTTTTTGAAAAATAGCGTATTTGTCAATACTAATCTGCAAATCGAAATCGTGAGTTTTTAAAGTCGTTAAAGAGATTGTTGCGCCTTCATCTCAGCGGCTACCACGTAAACGCAACCCGCCCACACAGATAGCGTTTATTTGTTGAAAGGGTTAGTATTAGGGCCCTATGAGCACAGCTAAATTCCTCCAACTTGTACTGTGTTTAGATTGTTGTGTCATTTGTTGTCACTACGAGGCAACACCAGCCTGGGTTAGTCTGGCGATTTTGCTCGTTAAAACGAGCGGTGCCGGTTACGGTAAATTAACAAAACCCTGCTAAATTAAATTTGTATTAAAAATTAAACGTTTTAAATAGTGGTTTACAAAAGTACACGGAGTCAATATAACCAGTAGAGCCCCATAACGTGACCAATGCCGAATTTTGTGGACCAACCGCTCAAGAATTAAAGTTAAAAATGATAATTTAATAACCACTTTTATTTTAATTATATATTTTAAAATTCCAAACACATACTCAATTACAGTACGCTTGTACGTATCTTGTGCAAACATTTGGTCTTAATTATACCATAAGCTTCCTTGTTATAAACTTTCAGAGTTGCAGTTTGGTTAAAAAACGTCAAAAACCCTTATTCTTCGTTATTATCGATAACTGTTAAATTATTGTTACTGAACAGTTTGTATATTTCAAAACGCAGAAATAAACAACCTTAATTTTAATATAACACATTTTATTGTATCTATATTATTTAGTTTGTGTTCACGTTTCAAACTCAGATATGTATACTTTTTGGTATGAGAGTAGACATGAAGATTTAGTTTGATCTTGATTGGTTGATTTAAACTTAACAGTTTTGTTCAATATTTTGTCAATGTTTATGATTAAATTTTGTTTTAGTTAAATACACCAAATAAACTGTATTTTCCCACAGAATATTTTTATTATCCCTGTATAAGCTTCCAATTATTGGTGGATAAGAGTGATGGTTTTACCGTAAAGTTAAAAACACTTTGACCTGATCTTTGCCGTTTCTTTTTTATTAGATAAGAAGAAGTACTGTAAAATAACGAATGTAGGGACTGAATATTTAAAAAATATTTCCCGGGCTCTCCTACTGATCTGGACATTTTTTACGTATTCCTGACTCTTCGATGTTCCGGACACCCTCCAGAGAAGTTTTCCTGGATGCGCCACTGGAAAGGGAGGCGCGTTCTTCAACTAGCCAGTAAGCATCAAGCAGTGTTGCCAATTTGTTTCCTAACTTTCAAGCATAGTAAATACTAATTAGAATATGAAGCCTTAGTGTCCTAGTATAGTATGATCATTACCATAGAGTATAAAAGAAAAAAAAACAACTGGCCAAACAACATTCTTGACAGCTTTACAAAAGTCGTTTGAAAATATCGTGTGATTGTCACTTTAAACGATGCTGAATGTCATCAATAAATATTTTGAAAACAATCACTTATAAATGTAACGCACTACATAGTAACCTTTTAGATGACAAAGAGGAATAAATATATAGCTATTATTAGCACAGAGTATGAATTCTTTCATACAAGCCACATCTTACAATGATGACGAAGACGGAAAACTGTGACTGGTTATGAATAGTCAAATACATAATAGAATGGCCCTGAAAAATTCTTAATTGCTCAATATCTTTTTATTTACTAATGTATACAAAAACATAATGTTATAAGTTTGCTTTTATAGGATAACGTCTAATTGATTAACAAGAAAAGTAAGACTCCAGAGACAATAATAAAATATATTTTGTGTGTGTTGTGCGTTATCAGTGAACTCAACATATATCTTATCACTATAAAGATACCAAACTTAAAACAGTTCAACCTGGCTTTTTGAACCCTAGATGTTAACCCTCCTGTTGATGACTATATTACCTGAAAATGATAAGGCCGTTTAAAATTTTTTGTAAGCATATAAAACAGTTTTTTTTACTTATAGGCCTACAGTATTTTTGAAAGTCATGCTTATTGTATATCAAAATTGTCATAACAAAATGTAAAATAATAAAAATTCATGCCTTAGGTGTGAAAAATGTGGCTACTTTGATAAGTAAAAATTTTTTGGAAAATAAATTAAATAACACTTTCGCGCACAGTCAGATTTCTTAGAAAACACTATATACAGTTTTCAAAATAACCAATATGTAGACAAATTTACACTAAACAAGAAAATATATACCGGTAACTATACTGCAAAAAACAATTATCCTAAGGTTGTATTGCCAACTTATCCTGATTTAATATTGTGAAAGTTAATATGAAAATAAATATTGGTGGTGTTATATGTTCGTTATGGTGTTATATGTAAAGTTTATACATTACACTGTTTCTCAGCCACCACAACAAATTATGTTTGTTTTCTCACCAAAATGTTTTGCTTAAAAAAAACTGTATAACATTACATACTATGTTTATGTTTGGAGAACTTAAGGAACGAATCTTTATATTTGGCACACTCTGTAGTAAAAAATATTTTAAAAAAACTGTTTCCAAAGGGTTATTTTATGGGGAAACTATTTAGTTCACTATTCTGCGATAATACGTTCTCTTAAAATCGATTCGAGAATACAGTTTTACATGAAACATCCTGTATATCTAGTTTTACAGATTAATTAAGTAGATTTGTAGATAACCTGTCACCTACCTTTGGTGTGCTGATCGTTACAAAAGACGCATAAACATAAACCCACGGCAAGAACTAGAGGCAAACAAAGATTAACAGACATGGGTAGATGACAGCTGTGCGTTGAACTGTCATCTTATCACTAGACAGATCAGATAACAACTCAAACATTCCAAGAGCGCAACAAATAGTTGGAGTGAAACTTCCAGCTGAATATTCTGTGTAAACTCTCTGAAACTTCGTATGACGGCTAATGGCAAACTTGATTAAACTTAGTGTAAATGAAAACGAGGATTGTATGTTTCAATTGCATTCTGTAAACATTTAAACTTTAGACGTTTGTGAATCTTGATCCGATTACTACAGTACTCGGTTACTTTAGTAAGATACGTGTATCTATCCATATATAATATATGCTGTTACCAAGTTGGTAATGCTGCAATGCTTATGAAGCAGTTCGCTCCAATACAAGCATTTTACAATATTCTGTGCCGATCTTCACATCTTGATATTTAGTAGCATATTACTTCTAGAAATTATATGCAACTGTTACGTAAAGAAATATACAAAAGTTATTACAAAAGTCTAACATTTTAGAAATTGATACAGATATATTTACAACAATTCTAAAAAAATCCTAAAAATGGAAGCTTTTGTAACTATATAATTATGTATATGTTATGTCGTATTCTGTCAATTGACAAATTAATCCAAGACAAATTAGAAAACTGTTATCCTCAGTTTGAAAAAATCTTGTCGGAATGATAGATTATAGTATTTATTCCTACATACATACATGCGTATTGCAAAAGTATTATGTTTTTTTTCACGGAAGGATCATATTTTCCTTATGGCTTCTTGTAATGAGAAGAAGAAATAAAACTAAGTAAAACAGATAAAAAACCATAAAATGAAAATACAGGAAGATTTTTAGAAATATGTCTAAAATATGTCATCATAATATGTTAAAAGTATAAAACTCACTACGTTTTTAACAATGGAATCCATCTTCTTCTTCAGTTACCACTTACGTACAAAAAGGCATATGATTAAGCATACACAATATGCAGAAGTGGAAAACCAGGCTATACGTTGATACGCCTGTAACATTAGAAGGAATACTGAAACAAACCATTATTTTTATTGAAACTTTTTGCGACTTTTACTTGAATTCGCTAGTGTTGTTTCACAATAATGGGAAAGAATAATTTAATGTTAGAAAATTGTTACTTCGTAAGTTTTTTATTGTTACCAACTCGTGTAATTATATTTTCCAGCAATGATCTAGTTATCAATAATTCTCTTTTTTTATCGATAAATTTTATTTATATATTGAGTTTGTGGTGTTATAATTGTTTAAACAACTGATAAACGAAAAGTTCCTGATTCTTGTACTCTATATCCTGTTACTCCGTAAGCAGAGCAAAAGTCCTTTTTTTAGGACTAAGTGATATTTCAGTTTCTTGTGCCAAGAGCACACATTGAACTATAATCTATTTGCCACAGGTGTTTTTAACAATTCAAAATCAATGATTCCAGCAATATTGTGCTTTTCAGTATATAAAATAAATTCCTTAGGTAAGAAAAAAATGAAATGGGATTGACTCAGGAAACGGGCAGGGGTGTTCCGCTTCTCTTAATCGTGAAGGGTCCGAAAGTGCTCTCTTAAGAGTATCGTTGAATGTCGGTCTGTCTATCAGTCTGTGCGATCACTCTTTTTAGAAAGGATCTACGGACTTAAAACTTGGCACGAGTATATATGTCCTTCTTTTTGTCCATGGAATAATTATTCATTTTAGGTCAAACCTACAAGTATAGGAAAAATAAATTCTAACGTTTTTACATAGATATGGTGGGCATATAACGAGGATGTTAACGAGTAGAATGAATAAATTTGTAAACTAATTAAAATTGTATTACTTTTTACAAAATGAAATGTTTAAACTTGATGAAGTTACTTTGTGAGATTGGGTGTTACGTTCTTTGGGGCATACAAAAAATAAAATCTTATTTGTGATATGTTATGACAATTTGGTAGTTTAATGGGTGTTTATGAAAACAGGAATTTTTGTATCAGTATAGAAATATGTGCTTCTAAGTAGTACATCACAGAAATACCTAAATCTTCGACCCCAACCAAATTGTTGTAGTGCTAAAACTTAATTTTCTGTAATCTGTACGACTGAATTAGAAGAAAAATAACAAGTTTGGAAAGTTATAAAAAAATGATAGTATGCGCACAATATTGTAAAAAGTCGGTAAAAAGTAACTCAGTACCGTAGTAATCGTTTTCTTTATTGAAAATAAGATTGAAAAATGGTGTTTTAATTTTTACAATATTTTTAAAATTTAGCCAAACTGTATTCATGGTTTTATGTATAATTAAAAGAAGCAAGTTGAATTGAAGATGAATACCACGCAAAATTAGTGTAGGTATCCTGTGTTGTCGTGGTCCGATCATAACTAGACTTAATATGGAAAATGCACACAATTAATATTCCATAAACGTATTAAATTTCCTATAGATAATTTTATATTGTTTAGTAATTCATATGTAATGTTTACCTTGAGTATAGCTCACAAAAGTAAATAAATTATGTATATAACAGAAGTTTCACTATAAAACGCTTATTCGTGAAGTCGTTTACTAAGGGTTGTACCGTACTAAAATTGATATGTTAAAAAAGCCCCTCTTGTTTCTATTTCAGGTTGATATAATAGCCCTTCAATATAGTGTATTTGCCAGGGATTGGATATATCCACTCTGCACTCGTCTATCTTGTTTACTTTGGCTAACCAATATTTTGTTGATTGTTTTGTTGAATTAATGGAAAAGCAAACCACAAATATCCGCGTTCCGCGTAGAGCTGCACCGATCGCGGTCTGTTTTTAATTAATTAAAATGATAGTACGGCAATCCAATCGCTTAATGGATAAAATATAATCACAATCGGATTTATTGAAGGATTTTTGTTTAAATTAAATCTACATATTTAAATTTCATTACTTAATCACGCTGTTAAGGTAAATTGGAACCTAATTAGCATGATATGTACTTTATTTCAAATTAGTATGCATGGTCTGAATAAAATACAACTCGTATACCGCAATTAAAAAACCGTGAGTTGAATTGAGTAAAAAGATATACGCTCCGCATAACCAACATTAGTTGATAGAACAATAATACTTTAGTTAATATTTTGAATGGTCGTGAAACATAATTCTATTTTCCTAGTACTAATTTCAGAGTTTCCACGTTACCAGTATAATATTAGTACGTATATTCTGCTCAAACGTGTACATGTGGATGTTGAATATGTTAAGTATCATGGAATCATATCCACTTTAATCGGTTAATCTCGCCTTCCTAGAAATGAAAGATATGAAAACGTGAAATCTAATTCACACAAAAACCGTAATTTTTATGAAGATATAGACTTACGTTGATTAACATTAAAGTTAAAATTTTACAATTTTCATACCAATAAAAAAAAACACTGCTTTTTATTGAAATTTCAGTTAATTTATTTTGGAAATGTGTTTGTTGAAAGCAATAAATAAAAAAAAAATTAAAAAGGAAAGTAATCTCATTAATTTTATTATGTACGCATTCCATTGCAGTTAAGGAGGAGTTAAAAGGCATCATTTTCATAAAATAAATTTATTTCCAAAGGGGTTTTTCCTTTTTAGGCTCAGAGGGAAGAATACGAAATCTCCGAAATGATTGAATTACTTCAGAATAAATACAGCTATACTGAACATTTCTTGGTGTCAGTTGTAATTCTTTAGTTTCATGGTAATGCATGCGCAACTGTAAAGTAGATAATAATGGTAATTGCTTTACCACTAAAATATCAATGACCCTTAATGTTAATTTCAGAAATGATTATTTTCAACCCACTTCTCTTGGGAACTTAAAGGAAACGTTCAGCTTCCAACATGACAGAGATCAATTATTGCAGGTGATAACCACATCAGACGATCCGTTAACTGATACCAAACACAAGTGTGAATCAAATTAACTTGTTAGAATGTTCACTGTTTCTGAGTATACTAGTTTCGTGTACTGTCATTAATTGAACGCCACTAAACCTAAAATTAGGAAAGATTTTAAATGTAGCTGTGCTAAAATCGCATGGTCTTTATCGTTATTTATCAAACACTAAAAGAATATGCCACTTACAGGTACAATACTAGTTTTGTTAAATAGTTGAACTGAAATTTATTGTTATAAACATAATGTTGAAATTGTAACATAATATATATTATGATTTTCTTATAATTTCCTTACTATCCAACATCTTATCTGATATTAAGGCTGGCGGTTTAATTAGGATAATCAGGACACTACTATGCATAGATTATGTTTGAGATTCCTTTATACTCCACTCAACAAACCAGTGCCATGTATTTAGCATAACACTTTTATACAATCCAACTTATTCAACTTTACGAAATTATATGTGTTATACTTACATTGAACTAATAAGTGTTCTCAAGGAAGGAAAATGCACTTCTTAATTTCCTCAAACAAAATATTCGTACGTTAAAAATCAAATTACATAATTTGTTATAACATTATAACTATGATGGCCGTGTGCCTTTGGACGTATTAAATTTGTTCCAATTATTTTAATATATCAAATATAACTTGTTATAGGAAAAAGCCAATTTCGAAGTAATTTGGTAAATTGCCCCAGCGAATAACAACAGTTTGTTGTTACCCTGTCAGTGAGTGTGTGGGTATAAAATATTCTATCTATACCTGAGTGAGGTTTTGTTCGGTGGTTCTTTCACTCTGAATTGTTACAAAACCAATTCCAATATTGCAGAGGAAAACATCAATGTGAAGTCATCGTTATACAAACTGTTGTGTTGGATTTAGGCCACCCAGTGTATTTTTAAAGTTGAAAACTTTCCTATTGTTTTTCATAAATAATTCATAAATAATTACTTTTGAAACATTTACAACATTCAGTCAATAATGATTTCCAGATGAAGAATATTTCAATTATAATGTAAAACTAGTGATTATACATAATGGTATCCATAACAATTATAGATATTTGAATACCTGTAAACTCAGTAAACATTGTAAACTGTGAGTATTTTTGTCGATTGAAATTGTGATAGAAAATATTGTATGCAAAACAAAAAAGAACTTATTAAAATCATGCATTTTTAAATTCATAAAAACTCACATTTTTATTAAAAAAAAATCGATTAGGTTGGTTACGAAGTAGGCGTACTCCCTACAGTGTTAGCTAATTTGAATGTATTATTTTGTTTCCATCAAGAGATTAACTACAATTTTCACCATGACTCATTCTATAGACCCAGTTTCAATGTAAAATTACTTACCAGTGTTTATAACACTGAACTAATGAAAATATCCAGGCATTATAGAGACTTTACATATGCCTTATTTGTTCTGATGATTAAAGGAAAGTTTATATACTGTCAAAATTTCTAGATTTAAAATTAATCTGCCCCCCGGAAAATGGCAGGAAACCTTTATACTACGAGATTTATATAAGTTTGTAAATAAAAATAAGCAGCACTTAAGGCTACACTGCTTTTAATTAATATAGTTTTCATAATTTAGTATTCTACCTTCTCCAGGCGTACGATGTTTTGAGATTTTGTTATAGAATTGTTTTCTTATGTTTTAGAAAAGGATCCCTTTAGTTCTTAAATGTTTTGGGATCTTTTAGGTCCAAAGTTTGAGATTATGTCTCTTGAAAAATATACCAAAATTCCAGTTTAAATTGAAGAAAAAGTGTTTCCTCAAGTTTTTTTCTAGACAATGCATATAATTTACCTACAGTTACATTGTTGAGAAAATTTGAAACCTATAGGAATTTAGGTGGAGTGCGTTTGCATGTGAAGCGACAGAGCACATGGTGGTCGGATTACATAGTTTTTACAACTCTGAGGACCACTTTATCGAAAACGGTCAGAATATGAATTATGAACAATTGTTTGATAATGACGACAACGGAAGCCGTAAACTTGAAGAGTTCTAAAGAACAGGCGACGACCCGTGTGCTATTGATTTGAATGCAACAAAATATTTAGTATCCATATAAAGCTAGCTTTGTTCTGAAATTATGATTTTCGCTGTATTCTTGTGTCATTTAACTGCGTGTGTTATCTTGTCATATTCTAGACGTAATGCTATGGATTCCTGGATAAATCAGGGTTATACGAAGTTCTGCTGAATTTATTCATTTTAACCTATCACAGTTATCAAACGACAGCAATTGGTTCCCATTTTGGGAAAGGGGTGACATAGTTTTACTTATATGATTTGTATTTCATTTTAAAAATATCAAGCCCAGACACTACGTACTATGTATACTATGTACACGCATGTATACGCTAAATAATATTTAGCGTAACCATGAGCCTACTAATTCCATCCATACACGATACATAAACTCCATCTTCATTCCTATCCCTCCTTGATTTCGTATGTTTGATGACCTTGGGTGGTGTCGTCTAAAATAATAAATCAAACCAACAATTGCGACCTTCCCAATGGCGTAGTGTAGCGGTTTACGGTGGTTATGCAAAATAACCGAATCAAGCAACGTCCAACGTGGCTGCAGCTTGGATGGGTGACCGCTGAGCGATCCTTTCATTGCAAGCAGTACGCCTGCCCGGCGCTTGGCGGTGGTTCGGAAGTCACCTTTAAGGCGTTGGTCCCCAGTTTAAGTGTTGGAGAAGGCTTAATAGTCTTAACTTCGCCTGGTAAAATAAGATATTCTTTGACTGTGACTAATTCCTTTGATAACTGATACCAGTTCCCATAAGTCCGCCTTCTTCATATCCTATTCCACTAAAATAAAAATGTAATTCCACCAAAATATTGTCTGAAAATTTAGGAAAGAAAAAGGTTTTCAAAATTAACCCTTCTTGCATACGTTGATTCTAAATTGTCCTGGTATTGCAGATTCTGAGTGTTGCTTTCTTTGTCTAAATTCTGGTAAATCTTTAAATATAAAAATAGCATAAAAATAAATTTTTATAAACATGAATTACCAGAGTAGTATAAAAATCTTCTTTTGAACCCTTTCAGTACCAAAGAAAACTCTGTCCTTTTTTTAAGTATTGTCGATATAGAAACTACTGTGCAATCGTAAGAGTTCGTTAAAAGCTTAGAAGTGGCATAAAAAGCTGACAATGACATCAAAATTTGTATTCATGGAAATACAATAGAGAAATATTCATGTCAATAAAACGCCTGCTGTAAGCAACGTAGATCAGGTACAAATTCCTGAAACATCATGGGTTGACTTTACATGAAATATAATGACTGCAAATACATGTAACAACCGTCAAGCATCAACGGGGCCCTAAACTTAGGAAGGGGTATCATCCCTCTTTACCCCTCGTCATATATTTACAAATGATAATCTTAATCACATTATGTCATTCCCAGTAATGTGTCTGCCTGTCAACAATCACATTATCTATGTAAAGGCGAAAGTGTAAATTAGTGTTTGTCTAATCAGAGAAACGGTAATGTAAACATTCGGCGTTATCTACAAATTAAAGATAACGTAGAAATGTTTAATGGCGTTTTAACGAATCAACACTAGTTCTGTTGGTGATGGAGGTACCGTTGGACTTGTACAATACTTACCGGAGCTCTTATTCCACTTCTTATGTTTATGGAGGCATGGAATCAACTTTTTACGATTCGATTGAAATGCCTAAAGAACCACCCATTTATGATGAAATTATTCTGCCTCAATGGAAAAACTATCAGACTTCAATTCCTATGGATGTTGAATATTTTAAGAAAGAAGACCCATCAAAAGGACCTCTGTGTCAGACTATAGCCTCAGAGCCTAATAATTATGTCTCTTCCGGATTTCTTCTTTGGACAAATGTACCAGTTTGTGTGAAGCTCTTCGGGATCGTAAGTGTTGTCTTCATCGTGATCGCATTTATACTGACGTACAATATCACTACGTCTAATATGAACAATGACGTCGTAAACACAACCTCTAGTACAACCCTCCAACTTTATAGCTTTACAAGTGAACACACTTCTCAGAAATACAATTACTGAATAAAGCCAAATGGAATGTGCTTTTAAATTTAAGGAATACCAAGTGAAAAATAAAGTGACTCCTTTGTTGAGGTGGAATATTTTAGTAGTTAAGTGATAGACGCTCTTAAATATCGCCCAATATTTAAACTACACTGGTGGAGAAAGCTAATTGGACTTAATCAGACTTGATATTTTTATTACACCAATAGAAATCATTAATTAACATTCTATAACCAGGAATGTTCCGCTGGACAAATTGGATTGGAGGAGAGTTTGAGTGACAAGTTCAATATACATTCAAGTCATTAGCTTCGGTTTGTGACGTTACTTATATTTATAATTATGTAAGTTCATAACATCTTGTTAACTTGTGTTCATAATTAATAGCAAACATAAGAAATCGCATACAATTTCATATTATAACTGTTGTTCTTTAGCTTAAAAGAAACCTTGCCAGAGACTAAAGTTCAGCTAATCAACAATTTAGTTATGTAAATACACGTTAATTAATTCATAGTTAATATCCCACGGCCTGCGCATTAAATAGCATCATATATTAAATTAGGATTCAAGTAAATTTTATTACATTAATTTATAAAAATTGATACATTCAAAGATAAATATTCTAACTATGTTTTTAAATCCACAGCAAAAGTTTTGCAGTTATGTCACTCTAAGCAGCTAAAGCTAAAGCTTCCTGTTAGCGTCTTTTTAGCTGTTACTGTTTGTTAATGAATCCCTCTCTTCGCAGAGCTCCTTCATCTTTGTTAGTTGTATCTTGCACTTTTTTAAGATAAAGTTGTTAATTTTTACTATATTTTCACATTATTTCATAATAATACAGTAAGCTCAACATTTTTTCAATTTTTGTATTTCCAAATATGGCTAGTTCCCTACCTCAATGCGAAGAAATAAATACCAAAGAGCGTATACTAACCGAAAATTGTATTATTGTTATCTGTTTGACAAAAATCACACACACACTAAATGTAATTCCACTCTCAGACTAAACACTAATTGGTTATAATTGCTTGAAAAAATAAAATAAAACTAAAACTAAATTCTCCTTAGCAACTATATAAATAAAATAAAACAAACTACTTTTTTGTCCCCATATTTTTATGTCTTATAATAATATAGTGATCATTACCATTCAGAGTATTCAAAGGTAAGATTCATGGTCTATTAAAATATATCAAATTCATAAACATTAAAGTTTTCAAACAGTTATATATTTATAAATCTACCAGAATATAGAAAAAATTTCCCAAATGGGAAAGGAAACGAAAAAGAAAGAATCAAATTATGTGATTAGGGGAGATTTTGAAAATAGTTTTTCATTCCAAAGTTAAACAGTCTATATTTTTAAAGAATGCAATTTTTATTTTAGTGTGATACGATGTCTCATGCACTCAAAGTATCACAGTTTTTCACAGATTAACAGCTATAGGTAAAAATCCTGTGAAAGGAGGGAGAAGAATGAGGATGGAGGGTAGATATCGTGTTTGCAAGGAATGCTACTCGTGGAAGGCGCTATGGGAATGTCTGGGGTTTGATATTCTAAAAGGCATTAAACAACAATTATAAATCATACAAGTAAAAATAGGCCCCTTCTTTCCCAAAATAGGAGCCAATTGCTACAATTTGACAACCGTAATCAGTTAAAATGTATAAATTCAACAGTACTTCGTGGGCCCTGATTGATCTAAGAATCCATAACACAAGTGCAGAATGTAATAAGATACCATACGCAGTGATCGCTAGACAAAAATAAAGCGAAAGTAGCGCCAAAATTATAATTTCAGAACAAAGTTATCTTTATATGGATCCTAAAAATGTTGTGGCATTCTAATCAGTAGCACACGGGTCGCCACCTGCTCTGCGGACCTCATCAAATTTACCGCTTCCGTTGTCATCATTATCAAACAACTTTTCATAATCAATATTCTGACCGCCTTCGATAAAATGGCCCTCTTAGAGTTGTAAAAACTATGCAATCCGACCACCATGTGCTCTGTCGCTTTACATGCAAACGTACTTCACCGAAACCCGTATAGGTTTCAAATTTTCTCAACAATTTAACTATAGAAAATTGTATACATTGTCTAGAAAAAAAACACGAGGAAACACTTTATCTTGAATTTAACCGGAATTTGGTATATTTTTCAGGGATAGGGTTTCAGATCAAAGCTAGCTCTAATTGATTGTTTATAGGAATACTATATATTTTGTGGAATTCTAATCAATAGCACACGGGTCGCCATCTGCTTCATATCAAGTTTACAGCTTCTGTCATCATCACTATCGAAAAACTGGTTATAAACAGCTCCATACAAGCTTAGTGATGCTATGGAGATGTCCGGGGGTATAATGTTGAAACAGATTTGAAAAAGTAAATATGAATCGTATAAGTAAAAGTATGTCTCCTTTCTCCCCAAAACGAAGCTAAAAGTCTTCTTTATTACAGTCACAATTAATTCGGTAGTACTTCGTAGAAGCCTCATTCTTCTAAGAATCAGTAACAAACATGAGGTAAAGAATATGATGAGACATCGTACAGGTAGTAACACACCACACTTACACTACGTTTGGTAACACGTAGTGATTATGAAGCAACAAGTAATGTTGACTCGTATACTCAGTGATCGCGCGGCAACATTTTGTGTTACAACTTACACTACGTTTGGTAACACGTAGTGATTATGAAGCAACATATAATGTTGACTCGTATATTCAGTGATCGCGCGGCAAAATGAAGTGTTACAACTTACACTACGTTTGGTAACACATAGTGATTATGAAGCAACATGTAATGTTGACTCGTATACTCAGTGATAGCGCGGCAACATGAAGTGTTACAACTTACTCTACGTTTGGTAACACGTAGTGATTATGAAGCAACATGTAATGTTGACTCTTATACCTAGTGTTCACGCGGCAACATTTAGTGTTACAACTTACATTACGTTTGGTAACACATAGTGATTATGAAGCAACGTGTAATGTTGACTCGTATACTCAGTGATAGCGCGGCAACATGAAGTGTTACAACTTACTCTACGTTTGGTAACACGTAGTGATTATGAAGCAACATGTAATGTTGACTCGTATACTCAGTGATAGCGCGCAACATGAAGTGTTACAACTTACTCTACGTTTGGTAACACATAGTGATTATGAAGCAACATGTAATGTTGACTCGTATACTCAGTTATAGCGCGGCAACATGAAGTGTTGCAACTTACTCTACGTTTGGTAACACGTAGTGATTATGAAGCAACATGTAATGTTGACTCGTATACTTAGTGATAGCGCGGCAACATGCAGTGTGAACACGTATAGTATGTGCGCTAACAATTTGAGTTTGTGCGTGAACATATAATGTCGCCACGTACACTACGTGTGGTAACGCGCAATGATCGCGCAGAAATAATATCTAATTTCGGATAAAAAGAGCTCCAGTTGACTGGTTATAGATATCAGATATTTTTATGGCATGCAAATCATCAGCATTCAGGTCGTCACCTCTTGTAACGTATAAGTTCTCAGCTGATGTAGAATACTATCTGGGGAACGGAAATAATACAAATATCTGTTCATTAATTACGGGTTTTTAACTGTGAATGTTTATAGGTAGGCCTATATGTCAATATAGTTTCATTCAATCTCTTTGGAATTCGTGTAGATGTAGAATACGATCTTTTATGAAAACGGTATTAATGAAAAGTGATTTTGCCTCAAGTAGGCTACTGATAATTTTTATATGTAAAAGTTTATAGGTATATGTATCTCGTTTCATTCAATCTCGTTGGAATTCGTGTAAATGTCCTTGTTAACATATGGAATTCCTTGTCATCACATGGAATTCCTTGTGACGTGGAATACTATCTATTATGAAAATGGAAATATTAAAAAAAATTTTACATATTTTTAAAATATATGTCAATATTTTAGTTCGGAGAAAAAGTAAATTTAAAATTAGCTAAGTTAAAGGTACTGACCTTTATAAACTTTCCTGTAATCGTTAAATATGGCAGATTTAAATTTTCCATTAGGCTTCAAAATATCTTATTGATTCAGTGTTATATATTTTGGTAAACATTCAGTAATGGTTGTCTCGAGGCAGAGAAGTTATGGCAAAACTATACAAAAATTTCATAAAATCTGTTTATAGAAACAAAATTTTACATTTAAAGTAGGTAGGTCTATAGAGAAATTACCTACTTTGTAACTAACTATACAGTCCATTTATTTTTGAAATATGAATATAAGAATATTTTATCAAATAAAAATAAAATGCTTTATTTAATACATTCTTTTTTATATATTTATTTAAATCTAAACTTAAATTCAATGATAATGTCTACAAATTTTGGAAATTTACAAGAATTAAAATATCTTTAATGTAATATTTATTATAATGCTTATTCACTAGTTGCTTTCTTTCATATTTGAAGATTTTTTATCTGAAATTCAACATAGATTCAATATTGTAAACGTTAAAAATTGTTTGAAGAGTATTTATTTGTGAAGTATAATGCAACGTTTATGAACTTTGAAAATACACTGGATGGGCTAAATCCACCACAACAGTTTGTATAAATGAGGAAATGAAATTGATGTGTTCCAATGCATTGCAATATAGGAATTGGTTTTCTAACAATTCAGAATGAAAGAATCACCGAACAAAACCTCACTCAGGTATAGATAGAATATTTTATACCAGCACACTCACTGGCAGGGGAACAATAAACTACTGTTATTCGATTGGACAATTTACCGAGTTATTTCTAAACTATCTTCTTTCAATATCATATTATATTTGATATATTAAAATATTTTGATTTAATTTAAAACATAAACTGACACATCGTCATCATAGTTATAGTGTTATAATTGAAAACTAAAATAGTGATTCTTATAATTTGTTTACTAACATCTACGTTTTGTTCAAGTAAATGAAGAAGTGCATTTTCTTTTAGTGTACACTTATTAGTTCAATGTAAGGATGGGATACACAATTTCTTAAAACTGAAGAACCTGGATCATACCATGTTGTTCTAAATAAATAGCACTGGTTTGTTTTATGGTATAAAAAAGAATTTTGTAGCAATCTATGCACGGTAGTGTCCTACTTATCTAAATTAAACTGGCAGCCTTTACATCAGATAAGCAAAAATATCGGATAGTAAACAAAATTATACGAAAGTCCAGGTAGAAAGTATGATTAAAATAATTAAGGGGAGATGTACGCCCTATACCAGCTCATGTTAATTTTCAAATATTTATGTTCATTTTTCTCAAGAACTATGATACCTAACGAATTGAAATTTTTAGCACTTCTAAAACATACTATTATACACAAGCCCTGCCACTTTTAAAGATTTCCAATCAATATTTTTGGCTTTAGAACTTTTTTAAGGATACTCAATATTTTTTTCAATTATTTGTTAAAAAAAAAATTTATTTTTTTTATTTTGGGATACACAATTTCTTATAACTGAAGAACCTGGATCAGACCATGTTCTAAATAAACAGCACTGGTTTGTTTTATGGTATAAAAAAGAATTTTGTAAAAATCTATGCACGGTAATGTCCTGCTTATCAAATTAAACTGGCAGCCTTTACATCAGATAAGCAAAAATATCGGATAGTAAACAAAATTATACGAAAGTCCAGGTAGAAACAAATATAAGAAAATCTGTATACGTATTAACAACCTAGTCGAATAATTTAGTTAAGAGTTTATTGTGCATGGCAATCCCTTTTAGCATCTTAATTCATATAATGACAAACAATATTACGATTTAAGTACGAATTATAAAAGGACTATAAACTTATGGTATTTTATAATTTGAGGGTTGGGGATGAATTAATGACAATGAACAATGTAAGTTTAAGACGCATTTCTAGTCTAAAATCTAATGTAAAGAGGTTTATGAGCAAAACCTTACTGTAATCGAAAATAGTTGGCATTGCTAACAAGTTAATTTTATTCACACTCGTGTTTAGGATCAGTTTAATGGTTTCGTCTGATGTGGTCACCGTCTGAAATTGATCTCTCTCCTGTTGGAAGCAGAAGTTAGTTTTTTTAGTTTCTAAGAGAAGTATGATTAAAATAATTAATAATGAAATTAACATTACGAATTGATATAGAAGTGAAAAATAATAATACAATTAACTTCTACTCTAAAGTTTAAATATAGAAACTATAATATTAGAACCGAAAGCTAGAAATATTTACGGGCCATTGATTTTGTTGCGGTAAAGAGAATAATGCAATACATTCCTACTTTAAAGTCATTGTTGCACATAGACTATAGTATTATATTTTGGAAGTACGAAAATATTCTCTTTAGACAAGTGAATTTAGGAATTTTCTAATCTTACCCAAAGTAAAAAAAAACACACACACACACACACACACACACACACACACACACACACACACACACTGAGAGGAGGATATACAGACTTACAACCTGCTCCGAACACAGTTTAATGTTTCAATATAATTAACATATTTATTATGAATCGACTAAACCATTGGGTTGCATATTACGTACAATTTTTTCTCCACTTAATAAAGTAAAAATATCTAATTACTTTTGTGGAAATGGTGTTTTTAGTTTTTCTAAACGGTTGGCTGTAATTTTAACAGGCTAATGACATTAATGAGATGACTTTACTTTTTAATTTATTGATTACTAAAAAAGAAACACAAAATAAATTTTAAAAATCCAATAAAATGCAATTGACAGTATTTTAAGAAGGCATGAATTATGGTATTTAGCTTTAATATTAATCAAGGTAAGTAAAACTTTACAAAACTTACTGTTTTTGTATAGATTAGATTTGAAGATTTTTAATTTTAATTTCAAGTAATCGATTTACATGTGTACATACAGCAGATTTAAATCGACTAAAGTAGATATGGTACCTTGACACATCGCGAATTCAACATCCATATGTACATGATTGAGCAGAATATATGTACCAATATCATACAGGTTATGTAAAGGCTCTGTAATTTGTTGAAGGAAAATATTATTTTTCACGATTGTAGAAAATACTACAGCTCTATCAATATTAATGTTGGTTTTGTAAAAGCGTATATTTTTAAAATTCAATTCAACTGTCCATTATATACTTAAACAAGATGTATCTCGTACAACTCAAAATGTCACTAATTACCATTATCGTATTACAAAGACAGTTTTTTAAAATTTTTTCATAATTTTATTCATACACGTACGCTCACAGTATCACGTTAGTAGTTTGTTTATTCTTTAAACTTATGCAATATTAACACTATAAGACTAATATTTTGAAGTATTTTTGGTTTTATACTAATTAGGCACCGATTTCTCTTAAAATGAGAGTAAAATATTACATTTTAATATACATATTAGACCAAATGTAAAATATTTAAATAAATCTGATTGTGATTATATTCTGTCCTGTCCATTAAGCGATTGGAATACAATTTTAATTGATTAAAACCCTCTAACAGACCGCGATCGGTGCAACTCTACGCGGATGTTGTTTGTGGTTTGTTTTTCCATTAATTCAACAAAACATCATCAAAATATTGGTTAGTCCAAGTAAAACAAGATAGATGAGTGCAGAGTGGATATATCCAATCCCTGGCAAATACGCTAGATTGAAGGGCTATCATATCAACCTAAAATATAAATATATTTATATTATAGGGGGATTTATTAACATCAGTTTTAGTAGAACTTATAAGAATTTACGAATAAGCATTTTACAATGAATCTTGTTATATATAATTGAATTAGCTGTAAGTTATAATCTAGGTAACCTTTCAGATTAAAGTACAAGTAAAAGCTTGTAAGGACAGAATCGCTCGGCGGTCACCATCCAAGTAGCAACTACGCTTAACATTTCTTGATTTGATTATCTCGAGATAACCACCTTACCCAATATACTGGCACACCAGAAAACCACAAAGATTGAAATACCATATGAAATTTTAAAAATCTTAAATAATAGTGCATACTATGTAAAAATGTAAAATAATTAGTTTCTATACAGCTTAGCAATAATTTAAAGTGTTTTAAAAGTATATGTAAGTAGCACTTCATTTAAAAGCAAATTTACTATCTGATTAAAGAAAACTATGAAACAATTATATTCAGAACCTACATTAAATTATTATTTAATTATAGTTAGTTTACCAGTTAAATATATTATAAATAATTTAAAACGATTCATACAAAATTAATTCGTTCATGGGGTACTAATTGTTATACTTTTCTTTGTTAAGTCTATTTTCTAAGTCTATGTACACCAGTCTAACGTGTTATTTATCTATACGAAGACATTTGGTCATAGAAACAGTTGACGAAAATGAAAACGTATTTTGACGCAACTTGCTACAAGTATAAAAAATTACACACAAACCAAACATACAGCTAAATTTATAGTTATCGTGAAAACCCTAACACCACTGTGATATTGTTTGGTAATAAAGACACATTTAGCTTGAATTTTGTTTTCGTTTGGTCAAAATCAATATATTTTGAATTATATATATATATATATATATATATATATATATATATTCATTGTTTATTTATTGGATTCATAGCAGTATAAGTATACATACATTAACATAGTAATTACATATACATATATAAAATATTACGATATGAATTCATCTATAGTAACATAAAAACAAGTAATACACAAGCAATCCTTGAAAAAAATTATTTGGAAACGTACATTTGCCATTCAACCCACACCCCATCTCTTAAAATTCTTCCATGACAAAATATATTTACCGGCATTTAAAAGGTCATTTTAAAGGTGATATTCAGCAATGTTCATTCATAATATGGATTTTTACCAAACGATAACCAAATGCAAGCCAATTGTTTTTTTATTGCCAAACATTTTTATTGCCAAAAAGTTTTATTGCTAACGTTCTCTAATGTCGAAATATTAATATATCACTTTTTTGATCCGTCAAGAGGAGGTGGAGATAAAATTTTATAAATATGTAGTAAAACCCTTGTAGGGGTTAATACATACTAATAAACTGTTCAGTATAAATAATATACTTGTACGCTACTGAATTGTTAGTTTAATAAAACAACTAAAAATGTCAGTACTCATTATTATTTTATTACGAAGACAATTTTTGTAAATTTGTCATAATTGTATTAATAACAACGTCACAGTATTCGGTGATCCGCGGTTTTTATTCTTTAAGTTTATAAAATATTATGAACACTTTAAAGCTAAATTTAGCAATTCTTAATAAAGTCCATTTCAACATTTAAAACCATTTAAAATAAAGATGGATACATTTTCAATGGTGTTCTTAAGTAAAAAGATTGGAAGTATTATTAAAAACATCTGAGTATGTTATAACAGACATTGCATTCATAAAAATGAATCAAAGTGGAATATAAAATACTATACGAATATGTAGTAAGAGTACGAAGTATCAGAGCACAAACAATATATCTCAGAGCTGACGGTGTAACTAAACCTGCATATTCAATTGTGCCATTTGCAATTCATATACAGGAACTACAAACAAACACCGGATGGAATTGTGCGTATATTTTGTTCTTGAGCACAATAATGAAGAAGAGAACAATTGTTTTAAACATGCAATTCGTTTTAAAATAACATTTTCCAAACACAAATGTTTATGAAATAGAGAATATTCAAAGTTAATACAATAATTAGGAAAGTAAATAACGAGTTTACCACATTTATTTATTTGCTTATTGCGATTATGGTTATATTTCATATAATGATATTTAATTACTGTATGAAACTAAATATATATAAATATGTAATTTTACAGTAGAAGGAAGAAACTGACTCTGTAGACCCATCTAGCAAATGTTTGATAAGCAAGTTGAAAAATTAAGCCCGTTCCTTTCCTTGCAAGCCCCAGCAAGGTGTAAACCATTTCGAGCCTCAGGAGGGGTATTTTTAATGTAATGTAATTATTTATGCTGTGACAGTAGTAAATCAATATAGGCTGTACATGCACATGGGCAAGTGTTAGAAATAGTTTTGATAACAAATTTTATATTATTTAGATAATGATTGATCAGGACTAGCGTATTTACATGACGCAATAAAGTACCTAGATGTAAATCTACGTTCTAGAAGATAGATTTGTTGAAATATATATTATATTATTGTATAAATATATTATATTATTATTATTTCAAAATTAGTTTTATATTGTTACAGTTTTAGTGGGCCTTATAAATAAATAATTCATATTTATTACGTTGTTTTATTGCTCACCGATATGTAATTTTATTTCTAAAGACATCTCCTGATAAATTTCAGAATAACTAAAATTTAGCCAGTTACAAACAAAACGCTTTTATGTAATAAAGAAGTGGATACATCTTTAGTTTTTTACTTATTAAATGATTGTTTTTTCTATTTCATTTGTATTATATAGTTCTTTTTTTGAAGAGAGTTGATTTAAAAACTAAAGACTAATATTTTAAAATCAGTGTTTGTTTACTTACCATTGAGAACAAGAAGCAGATATTTCCACGATCTGGTTCAACTACTTCAGAATTTATTAAAGCTTACATACAATAATACAAGAAAAGGTTTATTACTAGACGATAGGTCGAAAATTCGAAAGACAATGACGTTATAAAAAAGTTACTTTTAATTTCATGTCTGCTGATATAATCTTTCGCAGGTGCAGGTGCTTGTTGTCTGTGATACTACTAAGTTTCTCAGTGTTTGTTCCAGGTTTCACTCCTGAATAGCTAAAAATCTGGGACATAGTTATAAAATTAGGAGTGCTGATAGCCGACGGGTCTAAGGCATTGGACTTTGAATCTGAGTTAGAGATATCGCAGGTTCAAATCATGTCTGTAACCGTCGCACGTTTTATCAGTATCATCAATCTTGTACTGTGTCGATTCTCCTCTATTTTGTTTGATAAGATCCTCGCACAGGCCAGTGGCCCATGAGGACGGGCAGCATAAGGTTTAAAAGGAGATAGACCTCTTACAAAACAACCCTCATTATAAACAATAGGCCTACTTCACCTACTGCAGAAAATGTGTTTTTTGTACTTGCTCCAAATAAGTGATTTGATGGAGTTTTGCATGTTTGAAATATAACAAGTGTACAATATACTAAATACAATTTGAGGGTGTATCTGGTTATTTTATTTTAATGAGCAAAAATATATTTTTTATGAATTATTGTGTATGACAGGTTGTGATTCACGCTTTTGAACACACAAAAAAGGTAAAACATCGTAAAATGCGGCATGTGGCTATTATATAAAAGTGTATAAACACTAAGAGTCTAAATATACCTCAAAATTTACAAACAGTATGGACAAAAAACGTGTTTTCATGAAAAGTAAAATAAAAAGCCGCCATTTTATAACAAGTGAATATTATTAAAGCGTTTGCATTAAATATCGATGTTAAACCCAGAAACTATGAAATATCCATAATAAATGTAATTGTTTACATTTTTGTTTATAGAGAGTATCTCACAGTGGATTTCAAAAAGTACATATTCAAATTTTTAACAATATTGTGGGAAAAAACTACGTTTTAACCAGAATAATACTCGTAAACACATTTTTTTAAATTATATAATTTATTTTAACTATAGTGCTGCCTTAAAACAATACGCTGCTTCTTAGATTTAATATAGTGCTAGTTAATATAGTGCTTCTTAGATTTTACGGAACAAAAACTATTTATGAATAATCATAATCTTTATCGCGCCTCCTGTGAATAGTGCAGATGTCAGGCTGACACCCCAAGTTCTTAAAACACGAACCTGTGCATGTTTGACTTAATTGCTTTTCCTGCATGCATAATTGAAGTAGCTTCTCATCATTCTGAAATTGGTTTAATGATTGCCCTACCTACACTATGCATTGAAACTTTTAAGTTAAAATCATAAACTACTAGTTACTTTTAATAAGTATTGTTATTTTTATATTAATTATCAGTGAAATAAAATTTATAGTCAACCTACGAAATATGTACATTGCAAAAGTAATTTAATGTACAGCCACTTTGAATTAGCAATTATATATTATGGATATGAAATCCCACTGTGGGAGTTTTCAACCAAATTCTACTATAGTTCGTAGAATCATCTGAAGTGCAGTAGATTTTGACAGTTATATAGTAAACTTACCGTCTTCTTAAAGACGCCTGTGGCGACTACATCAAATACAAAGTACCGTACTGAAACTTTACTAAACCGAATACAAAGTTTCAATATTAAGTTCATAACCTTTACTCTCGTGCCATGTACTTGTTAGGGGGGAACATTGCAAACTTTACTCACTCGTCTTATTAATAATTAATTAGCAATAACCCTGTCGCTATATATCTTACCTGACGTGCTCTTAATGTAATAGTTCATCATACTGACTGATAAGTACTTTTCAAAAAGTAACTATTCTACTGCTTCCAGGAAAATCGAATAATAATAATTTTGATAACATGTACTTATAAACGTTGCAGGCAGAGTTAAAACATATAAAACTTTATTGTATCATTGAGATGAAAATTAGAATGGTAAACTATAAGTATTGTTTTTTGATAATTAGTAACACTTTGTGTTAGAATGGCTCATGTAATTGAATCCAAAAGGAAAAGTAATGATCATTTTCACTCTGTTCTGTTCCGTGCAATTTCTCAAACTGGAAACATAATGGTTCTTGTGAGCAGTTCCTCTAGGCAAATGAGGCTCGTATTCTCTTAAACCTTCGGACCTATGTCCTTCATGCTTCAGGAGCTTGGACCCTACTCGTTGGTACAAACCGGAAGCACAGCAATGGATAATCGTTTGTACAAAACAGAATAATAAAGTACCCCACAGGGCTTTAAATCTGGGGATTTCCCAGACAGTAATAAGGGTGTTTTCTCCCAAAATCCAGAGGAAACATATGAAGAGCTGGCAGTTATAGATATCCTCCTGTTCACAGAAGAAGAGGTTAAGGTCGCAGGTAAACCGCTGAAATCAAAGAGAAGTTCCGGTCAAGAAAAAATTCTATGAGCGATGAACCAAGCTCTGATAATGGCAGTTTGCCACCAATTTTGAAAAGAGGGAAATTCAAACTACTGAAAAAGGGAGAAGTTCTGACGGGATCCCGTCTTCTTCTATCCTTTATAAAAGATGGTCCAGGCTCCTGCAGCATGTAGGACATAGGACAGGGGGTTTTAGTGAGTGAGAGCCTCACATGCCTACAGGAACTGTAAAGGTCGATGGGCCCTTTAGTATCTGATAGAGATTCTCTCTTCCATAAAGCAAAGGAAAAAGGCTTCTTAAAGTCGTGACTTTGTCAGTCCGTCCATGTGAAAGCACTTGATGGAGAGGTCCTTGAGAAAAACTTGGCATATAGGTTCCTCTAGGTCCAAGGGAGAACTCTGATTATTTTGGAGTCAAAACGTCTAATTTGAACGTAAAATCTTTACGGTATTACTTTGATTTAAGGTTAACCACGATGTCAACAAGAACTCAGATTAAACAAGTTTGTAAACAATGTCTGTACAATAACATGTTATTTTATCATGCAAAACGGTAGCACATGGGAAGTAGTTTCTTGGTTGGATTGGTTGGTAAGATATTTGTTAAGATTTCTCGTACCCTTCGATACAGTGTTGTATATGTTCATATTGTATCGTAAAGGATGAAATAAAATAATATCTTTCATGTTTATATTATAGTTTTTAACGCGACGATAACTAAAGAAAACGTAACCAAATCTCATTGTCAATATGTTAAAATGTATTTTAGCGTAGTTCACAAGTGCGTCAGATGACTTGTAGCTTTGTATCTTTTTTGTAGCTTTTGCTTGTAGCTTAAATATATTCACCCTATTTTAAGTGAAAAGGGGTTGGGAGTGATAATGGGCAGCATTGCTATTGTTACAAAATTAAAAAGAAATAATTGTTCGAATATTATTAAATATAAACTGCATATGGCAATTGTGTAACATCCATTATTTCTTCTTGTATTAATCAGTGGAATAAAATATTTACAAACTATTTATAGAAAATAGATAATGGCCGTAATATCTTCTTGATTAGTAAATGTTGTAAATTATTCAATAATTAACTCTCGGTACATGCACTACAACAGATGTTTATACTTTATATTAGAGCAATTTCATGAATAATTACATGGATTCTGCTTTCCTCTGGACTGTAATTATATCTCCAATACTGTAACAAGAAGTGGCGTAATGATGGGTTTTTGAATAAAATCAATATGAAGCAACCGACACAGTTGAGGACTGCATTCATTAAATCTGTCAGTATTATTGCTCTGATGTTCATTAAAAATCTCAGACTGATTGAGAGACCAGTTTACCGTATTCTGGTTTGCGATAATATCGATTTGTCTTTTAAACTGGAGTTGGTAAAATCAGTTACTGTAGAGAAAAATGTTATTTAACCTATTTAGAAATTATAGTTGCCTGTATGATAACAGCCGTACGAATTCAACAATGTTGATTTTCTCGAGTGTGGTAATTGAAACACTCAAATTCATTACATTGCGCAAATATTTTTTATTTATGTTATTTTTAACTATCCTTAAAATACCAAGGAACGGAATATCAGCACAGTTTTGAAATAACTTTTATTAATCCTGACAAAAATATTGCCGCTCAGTAATATTTAAAACCTTTGTTCCTGGAACTTAAAATTACTCATTCTATTAAAGGTTAGTTTTTATATTGCATCAGTCAATAAAAGGTTATAATTTCCAATTTATCCAATAAACTTGTATTTGTTTAAGTAATCTTCGTGCATCAGACCCACAAAACTTACTTTTTTATTTTTAATTTTGTTTTTGGTCACAAAATTTCCACGATCTTCTGAGGATGATTCTTGGTTTATTTATTCATCTTATGGACTTTTTAGTTTTTGATATTTTTTATATTTGTTTGCCATTTTGATCTTTTACCCGCTACGTTACTGGTAAAAATATAAGTTGGCGATTGTTACTTATCCGGATATAGTGCACAACTACGTAAAACCTATAATCATAAATCTTTTGAAGAGCCCATTGAATGTTTATTTAGCGCAATCAAATTTTTACTTAATTATTATAAGTTTTAGTCCTTTACTGATTCACTACATGAAATCGTAGACAAGTGTGTACAAATCATTTAATACTTTTGCATTTTGAAAACAAAGTTTATAATTATTATTCTAACTTGATCATAAATCACATTGACAACATCAATGTGATCTAACATTTGTTATTGGCTTCATAAATTAACAAATGATGATGATGATTAATTAAAAGGGGATCGGTCCCTCCTTTTTTAAAAAAAAAAAAAAAAAAAACACACTAAAACTTCGAACCAAGCAGAACTCCCATATTGTGTAGAAGATGTGAAATTTGAAAATGTCTAGCATTTTAAATAGCCCAATGCAGAGTGTAAAACAACTCTCAACACAGATTTTAGGAAATTGTTCATTAGGTGAAATGTAGCAAAATATAAAATAAGTTGATATATCGTTTATAAAATTATACACTTATCTTGGTATTTTTAACTAAACCATTTATTTTGTTCTACCTAGCTTAAAAATATATAACGCCATTTTGAAACATTTGCTAGGAAATAGAAACTAAAGGGTTCATTAAAACTGGGCTTTAATTAGTGTAGTACTATTTACTAATAACTGTTTAGTAAAACTACATACAGACAAACAAATAGAGAACCGTAAGAGATAATTCGCATTTGATTTTTTACTAAATTTTACACAGGGATCAACACCCTAAAGTTTGTTTGGAACTTTTTGTTACACTATATGTATACAAATTGTTTAACTACAGCTGGACTTAAAACTGTATATACCAATATAGCTTTACTTGTTAATAATAAACTCAATATTCTGATGTAACGCTGTAAAACTCAAGAAGTACATAAAATAGGTTCACTCTATCTCGGCTTAATGCAGTTACTGTTGTGGAAGACGAGATTTAATTACATTTACAGCTTCAAAGCCCTCCAGTCTGAGCTTGTAAATGGCATTGCTGGCGAATATTAATAATGAATATTTGTCATTAGTACGATACCACGCCAACAGCGGGTGTCTTACTCACTCACCTGTGTTGTGTGTATATATGTTATTAAACATATGTTTGTACAAGATGGAATTTATTATTATTTGGCATATACTTCACATAAAAGCATGTTATAGTAATAGCTTGATTTGGAAGTGATACATTAAAAATGTTAGTATGATATTACTTGCAATACTTGTGTCTAATTTTATAATTTTTCAGCATTTGTACTTCGTAAGCAATGTGAAATATTTGAGTAATAGCAATTGACGTCATAAAGTGATATAACATATTTTTAACAGAACTATTTGCCAGTCTATTCTTGCGGTATTTTAACTAATAAAGTTTTGATATAGGTAGTGCTATAACATTATAGTTTATTGCTGAGGCGCTGACGGAAATAAAATTATAAATCCCAGGTCACCTTTAGGAAATACCAATGATTCGTCATATCCTGCTGCCGATGTCGTGAGAATTGGAATGCCCGAAAAATTTCTTAGGGAGAAAAAAGAACCACGTGATTATTGGAAACAATGAAATTGAAATAAAAACCTACACGTTAACACCCATTCTAGGATGGCGGAATTTGATCCGAGAAAAAAAAGTCAGTCTAAACTCAAACCTTCGAGGCGGAAGGACCGTGCCTCGGGTTGTAAAAATTGTCGGTGTTGTACGGTGTTAGAGTCGTAGCTGGAACGGCCGAGTGTGCGGATAGTAAACGTAAAGTACCTTTGGTTACCAGAGTACACATTTTAAGTGGAGACTGAGAAGTGTTGTGTGACTGAACTTCGACTTGTAATCACATAAAAATCAAGGTGAATTGAGTAACTTCGATATTATTCTATTGGCTAAACCAATTATCTTTAATCGACAGTTTTGTCGCTTCCTCATTGTGGGCCTTCTTCACACATGGGATTTGTCACAAGCGTTTACCAAGGAATCTGGCTCCAGTGACTATAGGTAGTATTAAGTTAAGTTTGACTTATATGATTTTGAATAAGTTGTAATTAATATTACTAAGTTAATTATTATTTCAGAATGATAACAAACATACAATAATATTGTAACTTAATATCTATAAACGAGTTTAAGCATTTTTGTTATTATATTGTTTGAGTTATAAAAGAAAACTAATATTATAAGACTATGACTCTTATTTCCATATATAATTTCCTATAGTGACAACTAACTGAGCTAGTCGGCAACTAATTAATTATTAAATATAAAGGAGACGGAAACGTCATATTGCTTTGGGCTCGTCAGAACAGAAACATCCAATTAGACTGAAGTGGCTATTACAGTTTAATGTAAAAAACGTTTTTCTGAGTCATTCACAGTTAATAATCAATATCGTATATGCACTGGACTTTAAACAGTTCAAATGCTTAATTATGGTTTTTTTTACTTAATACTTAAAAATATGATATGTGAAACAAAGCATGGCATGTAAGATAAGTAACAATAGATAAACTATAACAAATATAATAATTAACAGGAAAGAAATTAACACAATATTTTTAACAATAATAAGAAAATAAATAGAGGTACCAAAATATCAATATAACATTTCTCTTGCCAATTTTAATAAAGCTTGAATCTTAAAAAATATATATTTAAATATTTTACAAGTATTGAAAACGGTCAATATTAGGTCCCTTATCAAGAATTAAATTATAAGATCTTATCAAGCAGCATAGAAGTGTAGACACACGCACTGGATTGCGTGAGCATGTTGGAGAGAAGTTTATAAAAATGTAGAAAATTTTATAAAAAAAAAATTATAAAAAAAGTTTATAAAAAAAAAATTATCACTGTTAAAACTGATAACGCCAGGGCACACTGTCCTGCCAAACTTGCTGCCATGGACTTCACCAGCAACATTTTAAACCGTGAGTTTGATGGTGTTCAATGATATTGGACTTTTCTTAGTCCCTTCTTATTTATGTGGCTAGAATCAACTGAGACTGTTCATAGTATTTAGAACACAATGTAAATACTAGCAGGGGGCGGAGGTGCTTTTTAATTTCTGCTCTCAGATACACATATATGTATATCACAGACTCTTCCGTGTCGAAGCAACAGACATTGGGGAGTCAACATACTTTGAAAGCCTTGGTCCCTGAAACTAACTGGCCTTTTAGAATACCCGGTCTATAAATGATAAAAAATTTGGGTTGGCCCGACTACGGGTTCCTAAATTTTAGGAAACTCGTCAAAAGATCTTTAATTCCATAAAATCATGCCTGTGGTCGTTTGCTAAATTTCTTCATGTGTCTGACCATGGAGAATACCGATTAGTTGGTGGTATATGAGGGGTTCGTATGAAAGTTCCAGGATTTCAAGACCTACTGAAACATCCACGTACTGGGGATTGTCAATAACATAGCATAATGCACTGTGTGACTAACGAAAATGTTTTACGATTCTGAAAATTAAAGCCATTTGGCGTCAACAATTTTCAAATATGGTATATTTACTGCCATTTGCAATCTTATTTTCGGAACGCATAGAATTATGGCCTTTTAAATCGTTCATCTTTAAAAGAATTTTCTTTCTAGAGACAATGGTCATTTAAATCAAGTGGCCTATGGAAACCGCTTGCCATGGACACTGCTCACGGTAACTGAATACTGAGAGGTTGCTATCGAAATTAACGAGTAGTTTTATGTTAAAAAATGAGCACAAGAATTTTCATTGATAATTTTACGTCAAATGTACTGTAAGGCATTCAAAGAGCTCATTACAAGAAGAGTTAGAAAAAAATAGAATTTTAATTATTTATTTATTTTATTTAAAATTTTTGAAAGCCATACTAAAATCCATGGTCATCGCTGTCACTAATTTCAATAAGAACAACGATTCATTAATTACAACAAAGTAAAGTAAAGTCTACTTGTTTCTTACACAAATTATATCATTGGAATCAAACCAAAGTACACTTTGCAGCTTCATGCGCAATGCATAAAACGAATAAAAATAAACTTTCAACTGAACAAACCGATTGTACGTATCACCTTTGAATATACTGAGGGCAGCGAACGCTTTGTATGAAACAGTATCGTATGGAACCATTGCAGGAAACGCCCTATTCATGAGAAACCTTTGTACGAAGAATAAGAGGCCGTTCATCATTTCTGCTACATTTATTTCAAGAGCTATGCGTATTATTCTCTCGGAGGTTTTCCAATAATTTATCTTCTGTTGAGTTGTTGTGATTGACGCAATCGTAACTAAAATTAATGACCTATTCTACTATGATGAATATTCAATATTCTACAAACATTGCCAGGTACAAGAATTATAAGAATATAAGAAATATACCAGAAATAAACAATAATGTATTTGATTAAATAAAAAGTGTATCTTATGGATTTTAAACTGGATAGTCATGGATAATAAAACAACAGTAATAATGTATTTATATGTTAGTGTTTTATCTTTATACCTTTAATCTTCTGATTCCGTAAAAGATACGTTCAATTAAATATTTGGTATAAGCAAAGTTGACCTGTAAATGTTCCTTTCTGGAGAAACAATCAGGATTCTTTCTTTTGTATCTTTGAATTAATTGTTTACTTCTTGAACTATTCATTCTATATGCTCATTCTATGTTTAACGTTTGATATTGACGATAAGGTTAAATATAACACTAATTTACAAAAAATATAACGATTGAAAATGTCCAAAATAGTATTATACTTTGGTTATATTAAGTTTTAGAAATTTAACAAAAACATTTTTGTTGCAATAAATATGATATTATCTATTGAGATATTTTCGGGTGTGTTTATCTCGTTAAATTGTTCATGTAATTTACACATACAATAATATATACATTCCTTGCTTCTTCCTCCACAGGCTTGTAAATCGGAACATGGTCGCACCCCGACTAGACAACAGTTTGAGTCAAATCATCTCGGCCAATAGACTCAATTGACTATAGTATATACTAGGCTATACTACACCGACCATTATTTAACTGTTCATTGCACTGTAATATTCTGTAATAATGTTAAAAGTTTCACGAATAGTTCCATAAAGCACTATTTAACTTTGGGAATTAAGTTTTACTTTAGATTGGTTAAAGTTTATTACCTATGGAAAATATGTATGGGAACTGATGTAGGTGCATCCAACTAAGTAAAGTATATACACATGATGTAGCTATGGTAGGAAGGGTTAATTCAATGTGAATGTTGAACTTAGCTCCATACTACCTTCGCTGCCTTCCTTGCAGCGTGTGAGAACTAAGTATGGAGCGTCTGAGTCATATTCGTCCGAAGCGATCCGAAAAGAGTGGCGACGATAAGCTGGAAATGCATAGTTTCAGACATAAGAGACATCTATACTAAAAAATACATTGTAATTTATGTGAAGGGATAATCTCATTGTCTCGTCAGGTGCACAATTGAGTGCACTACGTTGCAACAGACACAATCCCAAAGCTCGGTGGAGAAACCGAGTTTTCTACACAAAGCTTAGCTTTTAACACTAGTGAGGCGGTTCATAATCCAACATGAGCGCGTTAATTTCCTCACAGTTACCTATGTAAGTGCTTAACCGGTGGAAGAAAATAACGAGTGCTGTGAATTTTTTATGCGTTTTTGTCAAGGTTGTTGATATTTTAGAGTTGAAAATGTGAGCAATCATTATAAGCTATCAGAATTGTCACGAGGTAATACAGCTTTTTAAGCTAATCTCGCCCACTTGATTTGCAATATAAATAAATTTATGTTGAAGTTTTATTTTTTTATTGGCTTATATTAGTAAATTACTTCTAAATTTCTTTCCAAATTTTACGCATTTTTATACAAATCCCTCTGAATTTAATTATTCCTATACAATGTAAAAATAAAACAACTACTACTTAACGACTATGTAAGCTCATAATTTTAGGACGAAGATTAATGAAAGAAAATGTTTAATACATATCCTTTTATTTTTGAAATGCTTCTCGCATGCAATTCAAAGTACTATAACGGCAACTCCTATAACATCATACTACGCAATTAGTTAACAAAACATGTTTCCTTGACCTGCAAATCCAAATTAACAGGTTTTTGAACCGATTACTATCCATAATAGTGTAGTGTTTGTAAAGCAACCTCAGCTCGTACATCAAAGTTCATGGTCATTCGTCAGAGAAATATGTATTACTTGTATTAATATTTTGTAGTACTTGTTAAATATGATGTTTAGTCGATCCATAACATCATATTGCAAACATCTGTTATTTCAAACGTTATTTAAAAAAATGAAAATCGTCATTATGCTTATTTTATGACTGTATAATTTAACATTTTTACTACATATTGCTTTGTAGTTTAAAGAATATTTTTGATTTTTATTACAAATTTGTTGATTCCACTGGCACACGACATTACATGTTGATTACAGGCTGATATGCCATAATGGATTATGAACATTTTTGAGTAGATTGAAGATTTGTTTCTAAACATTATTTCTCACTCTTAGATCTATTGATCATATTTATATCTATATCAAAGATGTAAGTACGACACACGAGGTCTTGCGTAACAGTCTTAGCTGAGGTTGTAAGCAAATTTCGAATCTATGACCCATTTCATGCCCTATACGTCTTGTGCATAGACAGATATACAATCATACAAAAAATATTATGACTCGAAAACTACGAATAATTGAAACAACTTTTGTAGAATTAGAATTTATAATTAAATTTCATGCAAGATTTCAGTTCTACGTATGAAGTCTTTCCGACATATCTTGCCATATTATACATTACACTTTTGTTCATTAAACTAGGTTTCATGTTAGTGTTTAAATAATAAACGTCTGCACACCTAGACACTCTAAAGTAAAGTCTTATGTGTTGTGGTATTTAGGCTACACGTGTTAATGTGTTACGAGTTTAAATCTCTTATTTGTGTACTGAGATTTTATACAAATTTATTTATGCTGCTAATTTTTGTATCGTTTGCCATCATGGTTACCCATAAGAAACAATGTAAAACTATTTGCTAAGGCTCACTTAAATCCAAATGGAGATAAATGCACACAATCATCAAACCCAGTGTCCCCTTATATAGAAATAAAGCTTCATGCACAATTTAAAGGCAATAGGTCATTTAGTTTTGGAAATGTCGTGTGGATAAACAACTAGATACATCAGACAGACAGACACATTTTTCCAGCTCACGAATAAAGGTCTTTGCTAAGGCTTAGCCAATTACATTATATTTTGTAGTCTATGTGTCTTTAATGTCGAAACAATGCGATCACCGACTTTTTCATATATTTACATGATGACATCATGACTCAAACTCAGGCTGATGTGGTGTCTGACTCATCACGCTGGGTATTACCTCAAGTAACAGTTACTACTTTAATTACCTCAAGTTTAACCCACTTATTTACATCGAACACATGTTCTGTGGGACAGTTTTGTTCTAAATAATGGTATATAACTAGTCCCCTATTTTTGTAGACTTCCTTTTTATTGTTATATTTTCACAACGGATTTCATATTAGTCTCATGTTTATCACAACTATAACCCGACAGATCCTTCTACAAACGCTCTTAGAAATGGCGTTTTAAAAATCTTTGTACAACATTGTATACTTGACAATGAATAGTTCTAAAGATTTAACACGGAAAAAGAATGGTTAAACAGTAGCTTAATAAAATGACAAAGTATAAATAAATTTGGTAACCACATGGGACATTTTCTAGTCATAGCAAACAATTTACGCTAAGACATGCGCCGAAAAGAACTACCTATGTCCTATGTAGCTCAAATAACTAAACTAACTCTTAAATAATTACATTAATTCATTATTCTCGTAAGTGCACAATTGTAAATTATACTCAAAACTCAATTCAAAAATTGGCATTATTTGTTGCACCGGTAACCTTATGAAAAATAAACTGTTATTGTAATGAAAACTATTACCATTAAAGAAACTCAATTTATACTCAAAACTATATTACATATATCAATTAATTGTTATGCAGAACAAATGTTAGTTTACCTTTACAGATTTTATATTGTAAGTTTTATATAAACGTTCTATAGGAACATTACTCATATAAACTTGTACATTAGTGATAAATATACGCTATTAATTTTATATATATATATATATATATTATATATATATATATATTTGTGGAATGAATTATTATGTAACCAGTTGTGTCTAGGGACATTAATATTACTGTATATATTTTTTTATCTGTAACTATAGAGAGAACATCTGCTGTATACGAGTATACGATAAGAGTTTTAAAAGATATGAAATCATATTAGCATTAAAAGTACTATTGTGTAAATTTGTTCTGTATATATATATACTATAACGTTAATAATTAAAACTAAAATCGTGAATTAATTAAAAAAAAAGAGAACAATATGCCAACGTTATTATATATCAAAGAAAAATGGCTGTGTATTGTTGTAGAAAAAACACAACACGTCACACACAATAAAATTCACTGTTAAATTTGTAAATATTGTTTTTAATGAACCATACAACTCAGATACTGCTTATTTGTCGCACGCTGCGCTTGTCACGTTAACCGTAATGACTGTGATGTTTAACACCGGTTTATCTCCCAACGCGGGAAGTGGAAATCTTGTTTGTCCACGGATATCTCTAGAATTACATTAGGTATAGTTTTGAAAATTGTTTTTCAAATTCAACAAAGCCGGTTACGCAACATATGGTTCAACGTACTCTTACTGTATTAAAATTTCAACTACTATGTGTGTAGTTGCCATCCATTGATGTATAATATAACAGTCGTCCTGTAGTCACACAGCCTAGACTTACATGATAGATGACTAATCCGGGAAATACCTCGAGTTCTGCAACATACCCGTGCTGTAATCTAAGTTTTATCAAACCAAAATAAAGTGAATGAAAAAAATATTGCACATAATAGTTAAATAATAAAAAATAACATAAAATGATTCTAATTTATATACAATTTATTAATCTTTTCTTCAAAAGTAAAGCGTATGTTTTTAATACATTTTCTAAACGTTGACAATTAAACGCTATTTAAGTACAAGCTGCAGAATGGAGAGTGGTGAGAATCTGTATTTTTCAAGCCAAGAAAAACATTTATTGCAAGGGTAACGTTGACGTGTAAACAGATGATTAAGCAAAATAAGACAAACAAATAAACCAAATTCCAACAAGATAGGAAAGAATTACAATTCCATCAGCAATTTTTTTTTTTTTAATAAAAAAAAAAGATAGAGTTTATAAAAATATAAAAAAGATGAACTACACCCGTCCTGGCAATTGTGGAAACTATTTGGTTAAAGATTTTTATTTTGCCTCCTACGAAACTTATGAATCAACATAACGTAATTCCTCCAATTCGTTTCAGCTTCTAGCTTACATAGACAATTTCATGATCCACTAAATCCAAGGATTATTGCACAAAAGCCCAAGCTTAGTATTTTTAAAAGTACAGTTTTTGAGTGTCATAAATATTCTCTTTAACATTTAATACATCTTCTATTAAATTTATCGGTCACGAAATCAAATCGATTAACACTGAAAACATGTACATTACTTAAACACTTCGAAATCTTAACCATCTTCGCAATAATAACCATTAATTCTTAATTAATTTGTATTTGGCCTTTGACTATCTAGTTTGCACGATATTTTACTTCTACAATTTGAACAACAAAGCTCATCATTTTCAAATTTTCAGAAATTGTAAATTTTTGGCTGAAACTCATATTGACAATAAAAACCAATTAATGCTGCTAATACAGTGAATTGTAATATCTGAACGCTTACATTATCCAGTATTTTGTTTTACTGTCTTACACTTTCTACTACTAGTTTTATTCTCTCCTCCGTGATTTGAGATTTGAAAAACAACTGCAGGTTAGAACGTAACGAATACAAGTTTTTGCTGTTCGGGGCTGTACTTGGGCTGTCAGACTGTACCGATATAAGGCTATCTGTCATCTCCTGAACGATAACGCAAGGATTTGTAACAATAATTCCATCTGTCGATTCGATTCAGTAATTATTTTTATCTGAAGCATTACCAGTCACATTACATATCATTGCCATCGCTAAAATTAGTCTTACAATCGGACAATAATAATTTTTTATTTTGAACTATTTTTAAAGGCTATATAACTATTTCACTAACTTTTTAGATAATTAGTTAAAAATCATCAACAGATTCAGATTTTTTGGCTGATGTTATTTATTTTTCTTAACGACCATTTTATTACTTGTTTTTATTTAATGGAAAATAACATATTATAAAACAAACAAGAACATTTACTTTACATTAAGTTCATTTTCAGCAATGTCCCAATAACTTCATTTAATTCGTCCTCCAAAAATGTCAAATAAAGTTAAACAAGCACCTGTTATTTAACCTTTTACAACAGTTTAAAATATAACTGCAATTTCAAGGAAATTGATCCCTCTGTTCTGAGAAATGTAAGATCTGTACAAGTTTTATTATGAAGCAGTAGTATTTATCAGAGAAATAAACCCGTGATTATTATATTAACTAATTAATTTTATCTACTATAAGCTTATCATCCAAAATATTATATTAATATCACCCTTCTAAACTGCATATTTTGTAGTATTTTTATATAATTGTAAAAACCTTTTTTAGTGTATTGAGACCTGATACACAATGCAGCAACGTTGTGGCACGGACTTGTCAGAGCGGCTTTGACTGGTTATCGCTGGCAGTGGTGCACATTGTGCCAAAATGATAAAAACCTGATAGCAAGATAACAATTTTATCATAAGTAACTACATTTTTATCTTTTATAAACTAACATTATCATTTGCATGACCATTTAGTAAACAATAAAGTTCTCTGTCCCATAATAACACTTTTGAAAACCTGTTAACTTACACTGACGTTTTCTGTGATTGAGAAAACTATTTTCCTATCTGAATTTCTTGGTGTTTTTAAGTGAACAAAGGAAGATAAAAATAGATTCTGAATCATCAGGTTAGCTTCTTAATCCCTTGCCTTAATCTTTTCATTACACTCTTATTTCAGATAAATATTTCAATTTCATTTTTCTAACTGCTTGTTTATAATTAATAATTTCAGTCTTTAGTACAAGTATGGTAAGAAGCTAAATGCCGTGCCATAATCTTTTCTTTAAATTTTTATTGCAGATAAATATTTCAATTTCACTCTACTACCTGCTTGCAAGTATGCTTGTTTATGATTTTGTAATACTGTGCGTTGCGACAGCGGATAGAGCTAGACAGACACAGTGTTAGTGTCCGAATCTTGCATAAAAAATGCTTCTTGTTAGTACAATGTATTTATAATGAAAAATATCTACATATTAGTTTTAGTTAGAGAGATTCAGATATTATTCTTAGCTCTAACTTCCTTTATACTTTATATTTTTAAATTTGCACCCTTACTCTGGCACATTTTCTATGCATTTACTCATCTCTGATAATTCCATTCTTAATTAATTATTTTCCCAAATCATTTCTTTTTTAATATAACTTCTAATGTTTTAAGGGAAACTACCAAACCCATAACCTTCATCTATAGAGTTTGATTTATTAGCTTGCTATTTATTGGACAACGGATATAATGACAACATGTAAATAATATGACCATGTCATTTATGATAATGGATTAAAAATAACTAAATTAACTAATAAAACTGTACTAACTTGTCTATGTAACATATGTCTAATAAAATATTTGATAGGAGGTACTTGTACATTCCAGTTACTTGTATACTCAGTATTGCAGTTAAAACTTATACTAATGTAATGTACTTGTACTAATGTAAGTTGTAATATATTTATTAATATTTTAAAGTGTAAAGGTTTCTTATGTCATAAGACTGCTGTATTGTAAGCACTTCAAAGTACACTCATAACAAAAAAGTTAATATCAACGGCTTAATACTTATAAACTGAAAACTTTACAAAGCACGTTGCTTATGGACTTTACCTTCCTGTTATTATAAGCCAAACGTAAACACACAACTACTCTTTTCCTAACTTGAAACTGTCTTCGTTAACCTAAATAAAATAGTCTGTATTTATCAAACACTTTATTTATTCTTTTTCTTAGTTCACATACAATATAATAATAACAATAACATTATTACTAGTCCTAGTCCTTAAGAGGATCTATTTTATTTATTTTATAACATTTTATTTATTATGAGCAATTTTTTATTAAATATACTTACTTTTCATTAATTATATTTCATACATTAATGTAATGTAAGAAATTAAATGTTTTGTATAAATCCCTTTTCATTAGGATATTTTTGCAAAATTAATCACATTTATAATATAAATGCCTTTGTTCGTGGATTTATTAAACACATTTTTATAGTTTATGTTAAAGAAAAATATTTTAAAGGGTAATCATTATAAAAATAAAAATCATCTATTTCGCCTGAAAACAGATTAAACGACCTTTACGTACCAGAATATACCATCAGTTGATGGACAAAATAATGTTTGTTGCCCCCGGCTTGTGCAAGCGTACCTTTAAAGTGGTCGTGTTCGCTTATTGCAACTGGCAGATTTCGTTGATACAACGATCGTTGAATTGTAATGAAATTGGTCAAATAGTTGGGGTCTAGTACATTTTTCTCGTCGGATACTCCTTGCTGTTGACCTTGAAAAAGTAAACAGAATCTGTATATATAAAACAATATGAAAAAAACTTTAAACACTTTTTTTAAACTTTTATTTTTCTTACGATGTACATTTTCGAAATCTGCGATTTCATCTTCAGGTACTAACTAAGGTTAAGTTAATTATGAAAATAAATAATTAAAAACCAATTTCTCATGTGTTATTTTTACTACCTTGGTGGCTAAATTTGTTGTATCTAATGTTATGTGTGATCAATGTATATTGTTTTAAAAAAGCTCTATCGAATAATACATTTTTTTGTTAGAAAAATCTTTGTCATTTAATAATATATTATGATTAATTTTGGCACTTATGTAAATTTCAAAATGTTCTAACGTAGATAATAAGCGACTTTTTTTTGCTTGTGTGTAAAATTTCAAGATTGTTTTCGATGTTAGTGTATGTATGGCCGGTGTTATTTAAATGGTCTGCATATTTTGAATTTGATGATGTTTTTCAATGCCTTTATGTGTTCATTAAATCTAATTTTGAAGGATCGGCTGGTTTGTCCAATATAGTGGGATTGAAAATCGTTGCAATTTAATTTGTATACTCCCACTATTGTTGAATTGCTTTTGTTTTTTTGATTAAAAGTCCAAGGTTGTTTGAGGTTTTGAAAGTCAATTTATATCCTTGTTTATAAAATGATTTTGTTATTTTGTGACAATGTTTACCAAGGTAGTCTGATTGAATGTATTTGATATCTCTTTCTTCTTATTTTCTTTCTTTGTGTAGTTCTTCTGTAATTACATCAATCATGCTTGGTTTATATCCATTATTTTGGGATATGTATTTAATAATGTTTAATTATTTATAAAAACCTTCAGTTTTCATCGGAGTTTTGTGTAATCTGTCGATCATTAATTTGAATGCAGCCATTTTTTGGTGATGTGGGGGATTTGATGAGGAAGGAATAAATAAATCTGTGTATGTCGGTTTAAAGGTTTTTTTCATATTGTGTTTATACATGTATAAAACACTTTTCGAGGCTACAATCTCTAACATAGAATCTGTAATAATCATTATGTGCAGTCATTATTTTACTTAGCATGTATGAAAATTCACTATTATTTTCTTTAATTCAGGTAGATAGCATATATAATTAACAGTTCCTCAGAAAGCCTTTGTACGTAAGTGGTGAGAATTCAGGTGTTTAAGTGCCTAGTTGGTGACTGACAGTATAATTAACCCTAGCGGCGCTTACACTATTATCTTAGCCTGTCAGCAGCAACGTATAATGATTTATGAGCAAAATGTATATTAAGGGCTGCATACGTTACAAAACACTGTACATTGTGGTGTACATAGTACATGTTTGTCTTACTCAACACAAACATGTCACAATGTGGTGACTACTAATATTTTGTCGTTTTCATGATATAGGAAAACAAAATAAGCGTTAATTGCAGCAAGCGAAACCTATTTGTGTTTTACTTAAACCAAAAAGTAACTGCGTTACAACCAAAAAGTATTACACATTTTGCAACATACAAAACACAAAGTTTCAAAAATTCTGATTTTCTTTCAAACCTATTGACAATAACCAACTTCAAACAAAGAAATATCATTGTTAAATATCACTTTATGTTTCACTGGTCACACGATTGGTAAATTTACGTTATAGTTTCAGACTGGCAAGTTGATACTTACGAGCAAAGAACCGCCCAGGTTCTTTAAAGCATCTAAACAGCAAATAAAAGTATTGTGGACACTCTATGCTCCATATTTCTAAAAGTCCCAGGCATTTAGGATCATTCTGCCTCTGGGAGCTTCAATTTCTGGCAGCTCTCGGACTGTGGCAACAAACAACCTCTGGGGACTTCCGTTCTGTGGTAACTCCCGGCATTTTGGAGTTCCCAACAGAGTTAAGCTCTCAGAATCTAGGATATTTCAGCCTCTGGGACATTTCAACTCCTGATCTTTAGAAAATCCTCCCGGTCCTGTGATAGCTTATCATCAGAGAGTTTCTATCATCTGATAACCTGTGACTTCTGAGAACAATTGGCCTCGGGGAAAATAGGGCGTCTGAGAGTTTCTGGCCTCTGGAATATTTCGGACACATGAGCTCGCATCTACTAAGATTTCTCGACCTCTGGCAGCTTTCAACCGACTCTTAAGAACCTTCAGGCTTTCTAAGGGCTCTGTTTTTAGAGGGTTTTCTATCTCTAAATTGTACCGGTATCTGGCAACTCCATGCCTCCTAACGCTTCTAGACAGTTCAGTCCTTATGGAAGTTTCCGGCTCTTGAGAGCTCTCAGCATCTATGAGCTCTCTGCCTCTGGCAGCTTACTTTGTAATTTCCCACCAATGGGATCGCAAGGAAAATGGTAAATCCTTTCTTCTGGAAGCTCCTCTGGTCCTGGTCAATTGGAGCTCTTAGCCTCTGGGAAGCCCTTACTCATATCAGATCCAGGCCTCTGGCATTTACTGAGGTATGTTGTTAGATACTTATGGTCTATGGTAACTACTGAACTCCGAGAAACTTCGGTGTTTGAGGGCATTAGATCTCTGGGATCTCTTGGATTCTTATGGCCTCTAACCTCTTTATGGTTCTGAATCTTGCCAACTCTCCCTGCCTTAGAAGCTCCCCAACCTCTGTAGAATCTGTAAATCCCTAGGAGGTTCTAAACTATTGATTGAGCCCACTTTCCGGCACTTTCCACTGAAAACTCAACTCTTTTCACTAAAAATTTGAAAAAAGCATATCTTGTGTAAAAATTTATTATATGGAGTAACCATACCAATCATGGCTAAAATATATCTCAGGCAAAGAGTATTGAGTATTCTACATACAATTGTTTTTATTCTTGAATTGCACCCCCTTAGACCAGAACGTGATAAGGAAATATGCAGGGTTAATGTTTATTACATGGAATGCCAATTAAAATTTTTAGTCCATGCGTTTTCAAAATCGTTTATAGTTTTTGCTTAGGATCTTGACTTAAGGACTCCAACTTAACTATTCCAAAACCTGTTAAGAGTTAATCTTGGTTAAAAAGTTACAAATTATTAGTTACAGAGTAAAATTCACTTTTTTTACCCCAGGCGAGTTCGCTCTGGCTGGTTTATACCTTCCAGTTGAACCAACGCTGGGCACAGGAGAAGCCTGGGCAACCTTATGGGATGCCAGAAGCGGCACATCACTAAAATTCTGTGGTGCAAGAGTAACTCGATAGGTCTAGTATACTGCAGCAGGTAATTTTAGTTATTTTTTAAACCGTTATCATAAATGACATGGTCATATTATTTACAGGTTGTCACTATCCGTTGTCCAATAAATAGCAAGCTAATAAATCAAACTCTATAGAAGAAGGTTATGGTTTGGTAGTTTCCCTTAAAACATTAGAAGTTATATTAAAAAGAAATGATTTGGGAAATAATTAATTAAGAATGGAATTATCAGAGATGAGTAAAATGCATAGAAAATGTGCCAGAGTAAGGGTGCAAATTTAAAAATATAAAGTATAAAGGAAGTTAGAGCTAAGAATATATATGAATCTCTCTAACTAACTAATATGTAGATACTTTTCATTATAAATACATTGTACTAACAAGAAACATTTTGATGCAAGATATGGCTCCTCACCTATGTTCACTCTAGCTCTATCCGCTGTCGCAACGCACAGTATTACAAAACCATGAAAAATCATAATTGTACTAAAGCATAGACAAGCAGTTAGAAAAATGAAACTTGAAATATTTATCTGCAATAAAAATTTAAAGAAAAGATTATGGCACGGCATTAAGAAAGCTAACCTGATGATTTAGAATCTATTTTATCTTCCTTTATTCACTTCAAACACCAAGAAATTCAGATAGGAAAATAGTTTCCCCAATCACAGAATATAAAACTGTACTGACCTGTCTATATAACATATGTTTAATAAAATATTTGATAGGAGGTACTTGTACATTCCAGTTACTTGTATACTCAGTATGCAGTTACAACTTATACTAATGTAATGTACTTGTACTAATGCAAGTTGTAATATATTTATTAATATTTTAAAGTGTAAAGGTTTATTATATCATAGGTAAGACTGCTGTATTATAAGCACTTCAAAGCGGTACACTCATAACAAAGAAGTTAATATCAACGGCTTACTACTTACTGAAAACTTTACAAAGCACGTTGCTTATGGACTTTACCTTCCTGTTAGTGTAAGCCAAACGTAAAACACTCAACTCTTTTTCTAACTTGAAACTGTCTTTGTTAACCTAAATAAAAAATGGTCTGTATTATCAAATACTTTATTCTGTGTCTTGGTTTCACGTACAATTCAAATAATAGCAATAACAATATTAGTAGTCCTAGTCCTTTGGAAAATCTATTTTATTTATTTTATAAAATATTTTTTTTTTTTTTTATGAACAATATTTTATTAAATATACTTCCTTTTCATTAATTTATATTTGATACAATATACCCAATGTAATAAATTAAATGTTTTGTATAAATATGTTTTATTAGGATATTTGTGCAAAATTAATCACATTTTAAATTTAAATGCCTTTGTCCGTGGATTTAATAAACACATTTTTATATTTTATTTAAAAGAAAAATATTTTAAATGGTAATCATTTTAAAATAGCAATCATCTATTTCGCCTGAAACCGATTAAACGACCTTTACGTAACCAGAATATACCATCAGTTGATGGACAAATGTTTGTTGCCCCCGGCTTGTGCAAGCGTACCTTTAAAGTGATCGTGGTCGCTTATTGCACTGGCGGATTTCGTTGATACAAGTATCGTTGGAATTGCAGTGAAATTGGTCAAATCGTTGGGGTCTAGTACATTTTTTGTTTTATAAATTATTTTACTTTAAATATTTTTAAAAGACGCCATGTTTTTTTATTATTAAAGAAAATAACACCATTATTGTTTTTTATTTCCTCTTATCTATCAAAACTAAGTGCCAGAATTGCATTCTTAGCTTAAAGGATATTTCTAAGGATATTAATTTTTTTATCAAATTACAAAATAATAGCTAGAAAAAAACCACAAAGTTCTCGACTTTTTTAGGAGTTTTTGCTTGAAATGATAAATACCATCACCCACAGGAGTTTGAGACACTCTTTTGTGAACACCCTGTATAAATTAAACTGGAAGTATTAATTGTCAGTAAAAAAATGAATCATGGAGCCAATTTTTATTATTTAGCACTCGTTTTGTAAAGAATAAAAATGTCGTTTTTATCGTTGGTACAAATGACTGTAACATGAAAATTTGTAGTAAAGTTATTTTATTGTTCAGTATTGCTTCAAGACCTAACCTTCACGTCATATAGATACCATTTAGTTATAATGAAACCTGAGGCTAATATGAAATCCGTTGTGTAAATAGTATAATACAAAAAAAAAAAACCTACAAAATAGGGAACTATTGAGTTATAACTATAACTATTTAGAAGAAATTGTCCCAAATAACATGGGTTCGATGTAAATAAGTGGGTTAAACTTGAGGTAATGAAAGTAGTAACTGTTACTTTGAGGTAATACCCAGCGTGATGAGTCAGACACCACATCATCCTGAAGTTTGAGTCATGATGTCATCATCTGAATATATAAAAAAAGTCGGTGATCGCATTGTTTCGACATTAAAAAACACATAGATTACAAAATATAATGTAATTGGCTAAGCCTTAGCGAAGACCTTTATTCGTGAGGCTGGAAAAATGTTTCTGTCTGTCTGATGTATCTAGTTGTTTATCCACACGACATTTCCAAAAGTAAATGACCTATTGCCTTTTAAATTGTGCATGAAGCTTTATTTCTATATAAGGGACACTGGGTTTAATGATTGTGCATTTATCTCCATTGGGATTTAAGTGAGCCTTAGCAAATAGTTTTACATTCTTATGGGTAACCATGATGGCAACAATACAAAATAGCAGCATAAATAAATTTATTAAAAAACGCAGTACATCAATAAGAGATTTAAACTTGTAAGATATTAACACGTGTAGCCTAATAATAAAATACCACAAACCCATACAAAATCATTTTATAATAACGTGGTGGTGAAGACGTTTATTATTCAAACACTAACATGAAACCTAGTTTAATAAACAAAAATGTAATGTATAATATGGCAAGATATGTCGGAAAGACTTCATACGTAGACTGAAATCTTGCATTAAAATTTAATTTTAATTTTTGCATGTTGAGGATATTTGAATTATAATTAAGGTACTTTCCACTGAAAGTATTCTTGTAAAATGATATTGTTTTAATTGTGTTTTCTTTTGTTTTTGTTATCAAAATATCAAGAAATGGAATTTATTTACTGTTAACCTCATTAACAATAGTAAATTTTATCGATGGTCTAATTGAATTGATGTGTTTTAAAAAATTCGTCTTGGATGTTAATTTTATTTTCCAATACACAAAAGACATCATAAACATACCGTAACCAAATTTAAGGGTTTAATACTCCAATTTTCAAAAGCAATGTCTTCAAAGTGGTCCATAAATATGTTGCTAACTATTGGGCTGAGAACACCACCATAGGTAAACCGGATACTTGATTGTAAAATCTATCTTTTAACTGAAAATAATTGTGGCTAACACATACAATGAGAAGTTCCATTACACAGTGAATAGATAAATTTTTTTTCTCGTACTGAAGTTGTTATTATTAGAAAGTCGTTGTCTAATCAAACACAAAGCTTCGGAGACAGGTACATTTGTAAACAGACTATTTACGTCGTAGCTGATCATAATATCACTATAATCAATATTAATAATTTTTTATTTTATTGATAAAATATTCTGAATTCTTGATGAAAGAATTAGCTTGTACAAATAATGGACTAACAATATAACAAAAATTTTGATAACTTTGATACAGGAGAGTCAATGGAACTTACTATTGGCCTAAGAGGAATTAAATCTTTGTGAATTTTTGGTAGTCCGTACAAATGTGGTGGCTTTGAATATTGAGGGCTTAATTTTACAATAAGAGGTTTACCTAGTTCATTTTCATGGTTTTTTAGTGTCTGTTTTATAATTTTCTCAATTTTTACTGTAGGATCCTTATTTATTGAAGTATATTTATCACAGTTTAACTAATTTATTAATTTTTACTACCATACTCTTTCTTGTCTAAGATAACCGTAACTTTACCCTTATCAGCAGGAAGAATTACTATGGATTCATAATTTCTTAGCGATATTTAAGAGCACTAATCTCTGTTAAAGTAAGGTTGGCTTTTGGGTCTATTTGACTTTTCCAGTGTTTGTCGGATCAAAAACCCCGGTGTAATAGTCTTGCTGTTCAGGAGGTAATAGATTTGCAGCTGAATCTGTTGGCATAACTATATCCACGCATATATAGTCCCAAAATAATATAAGAAGCTACTCAACAAAATTAAAACCGAAAACAAACAACAAGAAACCAAGAATGTGATATATAAAATTGACTGGGTTGCAACGAGACGTATATTGGCCAAACATCAAGACCTGTGGAAATTAAGGTAAAAGAACATATTTACAATTAAAAAAAGAAAACATTGAAAAAAAATCTAAATTAGTTGAACATGCAGTAAAGGAAAATCATCATATAAATTTTGAATCGTCTAGTGTAGTGTTTAAAGAATCTTCCCGGACTAAAAGAAATAAAATTTAAAGTGCCTGTATGACAGTTTTAAAAGATAATTGTATTTCCCAACCTTCCATAAATTTCAGTGATTTTTTATACCATTAGTGAAAAAATAAATCCATTCAAAAAATTATGAATTTCAAACCATATTTTTCTACATAATTCTTTTATAATTTATTAGTTTTTGGTCTTTACAGATAGTTTTAAATTTTATTCTATTTTATCATATGTTTATTCTATTTCACAGACTGATATGTCACAATCGATTATGACAATTTTTGAGTAGATTGAAGATTTGTTTCTAAACATTATTTCTCACTCTTAGATCTATTGATCATATTTATATCTATATCAAAGATGTAAGTACATCACACGAGGTCTCGCGTAACAGGCTTAGCTTAGTTTGTATACAAATTTCAAATCTATGACCCATTTCATGCTCCATATGTCTTGTGGATAGACAGACATACAATCATACAAAAAAGATTATGACTCGAAAACTACGAATTATTAAAACAACTTTTGTAGAATTAGAATTTAAAATTAAATTTAATGCAAGATTTCAGTCTACGTATGAAGTATTTCCGACATATCTTACCATATTATACATTACATTTTTATTTATTAAACTAGGTTTCATGTTAGTGTTTGAATAATAAACGTCTACACACCACGTTATTATAAAATGATTTTGTATGGGTTGTGGTATTTATTATTAGGCTACACGTGTTAATATCTTACAAGTTTAAATCTCTTATTGATGTACTGCGTTTTTTAATAAATTTATTTATACTGCTATTTTGTATCGTTGCCATCATGGTTACCCATAAGAATGTAAAAATATTTGCTAAGGCTCACTTAAATCCCAATGGAGATAAATGCACAATAATCAAACCCAGTGTCCCTTATATAGAAATAAAGCTTCATGCACAATTTAAAGGCAATAGGTCATTTAGTTTTGGAAATGTCGTGTGGATAAACAACTAGATAGACATACATACATCAGACAGACAGAAACATTTTTCCAGCCTCACGAATAAAGGTCTTCGCTAAGGCTTAGCCAATTATATTATATTTTGTAGTCTATGTGTCTTTAATGTCGAAACAATGCGATCACCGACTTTTTCATATATTTACATGATGACATCATGACTTAAACTCAGGCTGATGTGGTGTCTGACTCATCACGTTAGGTATTACCTCAAGTAATAGTTACTACTTTCATTACCTCAAGTTTAACCCACCCACTTATTTACATCGAACCCATGTTCTGTGGGACAGTTTTGTTCTAAATAATGCTATATAAGTATAACTCACTAGTCCCCTATTTTGTAGGATTTTTTGTATTGTTCTATTTTCACAACGGATTTCATATTAGTCTCATGTTTATCATAACTAAATGGTATCTAGATGACGTGAAGCTTAGTTCTTGAAGCAATACTGCACATTAGAATAACTTTAAGATTATTTAATACAGTTTTCTTATTAGTCATTTATACCACCTATAAAAACAGCGTTTCCTTTCAATTCCTTTAAATTAAAGTGAGTGCTAATAATTGAAATTAGCTCCATGATTCGTTTTTTGCTGATATTGAATAGTGGCCATTCAGTTGTATTTTTACAGCGTGTTCACAAATTTCTGTGCTTATATTTATCATATCAAGAAAAAAAGTACTATAAATATAGGTCGAGAAGTGTGTCGTTTAGCCGCTAGCCGTCATTTTGTAGTTTTTATACAAAATGTAATATCTTTAAAACTATTTAAGCTAAGGAATTTAATCTATCTGGCACATAGGTTTTGATAGATAAGAGGAAATTACAAACAATGATAGTGTTATTTTCTTTAATAATAACAAAACATGGCGTCTGTTGAAAATATTTAAAGTAAAATAATTTATAAAACAAAAAATGTACTAGACCCCAACGATTTGACCAATGTCACTACAATTCAACGATACTTGTATCAACGAAGTCCGCCAGTGCAATAAGCGACCACGATCACTTTAAAGGTACGCTTGCACAAGCCGGGGGCAACAAACATTTGTCCATCAACTGATGGTATATTCGGATACGTAAAGGTCGTTTAATCTGTTTCAGGCGAAATAGATGATTGTTATTTTAAAATGATTACCATTTAAAATATTTTTCTTTAACATAAAATATAAAAATGTTTTTAATAAATCCACGAACAAAGGCATTTAAATTTAAAATGTGATTAATTTTGCACAAATATCCTAATAAAACAGATTTATACAAAACATTTAATTTCTTACATTCGGTATATTGTGTCAAATATAATTAATGAAAAGGAAGCAGGCCTATATTTAATAAAATATTGTTCATAATTAAAAAAAAATGTTTATAAAATAAATAAAATAGATTTTCTTAAGGACTAGGACTAGTAATAGTGTTATTGTTATTATTTGAATTGTATGTGAAACAAGAGAAAGAATAAAGTGTTTGATAATACAGACCATTTTATTTAGGTTAACGAAGACAGTTTCAAGTTAGGAAAAGAGTTGAGTGTTTACGTTTTGCTTATAATAACAGGAAGGTAAAGTCCATAAGCAACGTGCTTTGTAAAGTTTTCAGTAACTTTATAAGTAGTAAGCCGTTGATATTAACTTCTTTGTTATGAGTGTACCGCTTTGAAGTGCTTATAATACAGCAGTCTTACCTATGACATAATAAACATTTACACTTTAAAATATTAATAAATATATTACAACTTACATTAGTACAAGTACATTACATTAGTATAAGTTTTAACTGCATACTGAGTATACAAGTAACTGGAATGTACAAGTACCTCCTATCAAATATTTTATTAAACATATGTTACATAGACAGGTCAGTACAGTTTTATTAGTTAATTTATATATTTTTAATCCGTTATCATAAATGACATGGTCATATTATTTACATGTTGTCATTATATCCGTTGTCCAATAAATAGCAAGCTAATAAATCAAACTCTATAGAAGAAGGTTATGGGTTTGGTAGTTTCCCTTAAAACATTAGAAGTTATATTAAAAAGAAATGATTTGGGAAATAATTAATTAAGAATGGAATTATCAGAGATGAGTAAATGCATAGAAAATGTGCCAGAGTAAGGGTACAAATTTAAAAATATAAAGTATAAAGGAAGTTAGAGCTAAGAATATATCTGAATCTCTCTAACTAACTAATATGTAGATATTTTTCATTATAAATACATTGTACTAACAAGAAACATTTTGATGCAAGATACGGAAACTAACACTATGTCACTCTAGCTCTATCCGCTGTCGCAACGCACAGTATTACAAAATCATGAAAAAGCATACTCGTACTAAAGCCTGAAACTATTAATTATAAACAAGCAGTTAGAAAAATGAATTTGAAATATTTATCTGCAATAAAAATGTAAAAAAGATTATGGCTCGGCATTAAGAAGCTAACCTGATGATTCAGAATCTATTTTATCTTCCTTTATTCACTTAAAACACCAAGAAATTCAGATAGGAAAATAGTTTTCTCAATCACAGAATAACGTCAGTTCAAGTTAGCAGGTTTTAAAAGTTTGATTAAGGGACAGAGAACATTATTGTTTACTAATGGTCATGCAAATGATGAATTTGGTTTATAAATATAAAAAGTAGTTATTCCTGATAAAATTGTTATCTTGCTATCAGGTTTTTATCATTTTGGCACAATGTGCACCACTGCCAGCGATAACCAGTCAAGCCGCTCTGACGACAAGTCCGTGCCACAACGTTGCTGCTTTTGTGTATCAGGTCTCAATACACTAAAAAAGGTTTACAATTATATAAAAATACTACAAAATATGCATAGTAATGCAGTTTAGAAGGGTGATATTAATATAATATTTTGGATAATAAGCTTATAGTAGATAAAATTAATTAGTTAATATAATAATCACGGGTTTATTTCTCTGATAAATACTACTGCTTCATAATAAAACTTGTGCAGATCTTACATTTCTCAGAACGTAGGACATAAATTTCCTTGAAATTGCAGTTATATTTTAAACTGTTGTAAAAGGTCAAATAAAAGTGCTTGTTTAACTGATTTGACATTTTTGGAGGACGAATTAAATGAAGTTATTGGGACATTGTTGAAAATGAACTTAATGTAAAGTAAATGTTCTTGTATGTTTTATAATATGTTATTTCCATTAAATAAAAACAAGTAATAAAATGGTCGTTAAGAAAAATAAATAACATCAGCCAAAAATCTGAATCTATTGATGATTTTTAACTAATTATCTAAAAAGTTAGTGAAAAAGTTATATAGCCTTTAAAAATAGTTCAAAATATAAAATTATTATTGTCCGATTGTAAGAAAGACTCATTTTAGCGGTGGCAATGATATGTAATGTGACTGGTAATGCTTCAGATAAAAAAATTACTGAATCGAATCGACAGATGGAATTATTGTTACAAATCCTTGCGTTATCGTTCAGGAGATGACAGATAGCCTTATATCGGTACAGTCTGACAGCCCAAGTACAGCCCGAACAGCAAACTTGTATTCGTTACGTTCTAACCTGCAGTTGTTTTTCACATCTCAAATCACGGAGGAGAGAATAAAACTAGTAGTAGAAAGTGTAAGACAGTAAACAAAATACTGGATAATGTAAGCGTTCAGATATTACAATTCACTGTATTAGCAGCATTAATTGGTTTTTATTGTCAATATGAGTTTCAGCCAAAGTTTACAATTTCTGAAAATTTGAAAATGATGAGCTTTGTTGTTCAAATTCTAGAAGTAAAATATCGTGCAAACTAGATAGTCAAAGGCCAAATACAAATTAATTAAGGAATTAATGGTTATTATTGCGAAGATGGTTAATATTGCGAAGTATTTAAGTATTGCACATGTTTTCAGTGTTAATCGATTTGATTTCGTGACCGATAAATTTAATAGAAGATCTTCTATTAAATGTTAAAGAGAATATTTATGATACAAAAAACTGTAGTTTTAAAGATACAAGGCTTGGGCTTTTGTGCAATAATCCTTGAATTTAGTGGATCATGAAATTGTCTTTGTAAGCTAGAAGCTGAACGAATTGGAGGAATTACGTTATGTTGATTAATAAGTTTCGTAGTAGGCAGGAAACTGGAATGAAATACGTAAAAGGTATTTTCTTACCATCCACATCCTGTCCTAAGGTGTGTGTGTGTTTCAGCGAAAATCTGCTGATTCTACGCACTGAAATGGAATTAAATGTATAAATAAAAATCTTTAACCAAATAGTTTCCACAATGGCCAGGACGGGTGTAGTTAATCTTTTTATGTTTTAAATAATCCATCTTTTTATTTTTATTAGAAAAAATTAATTTGCTGATGGAATTGTAATTCTCCCTATCTTGTTGACTTTGGTTTACTTGTTGATATACATTAATCATCTGTTTATTCGTCAACGTTACCCTTGCAATAAATGTTTTTCATGGCTTGAAAATATCGATTCTCACCACTCTCCATTCTGCGGCTTGTACTTAAATAGCGTGTAAATGTCAACCTTTAGAAAATGTATTAAAAAACATACACTTTACTTTTGAAAAAAAAGATTAATAAATTGTATATAAAATTAGGATCATCTATGTTATTTTTATTATTTAACTATTATTTGTAATATTTTTTTCATTCACTTTATTTTGGTTTGATAAACTTAGATTACAGCACGGGTATGTTGCAGAACTCGAGGTATTTCCCGGATTAGTCATATATCATGTAAGTCTAGGCTGTGACCACAGGTACGACTGTTATATTATACATCAGTGGATGGCAACTACACACATAGTAGTTGAAATGTTAATACAGTAAGAGTACGTTGCACCATATGTTGCGTAACCGGCTTTGTTGAATTTGAAAACAATTTTCAAAACTATACCTAATGTAATTCTAGAGATATCCGTGGACAAACAAGATTTCCACTTCCCGCGTTGGGAGGATAAACCGGTGTTAAAAATCACAGTCATTACGCTTAATGTGAGAAATAAACAGTGTCCGAGTTGCATGGTTCATTAAACCAATATTTACAAATTCAACAGTGAATTTTATTGTGTGTGACGTGTTGTGTTTCTACAACAATACACAGCCATTTTTCTTTGCTATATAATAACGTTGGCAGTCCTAATGTGGTCTTGCAGTTTTTACGTATATTTGGATAACTTGAACATTTGTTGGGATTTCTAACATTCATGCCCTCGTGGATTATAATTGTTGGATTATTATAGTTGATTTATGATGTAACACTCCAAATATAAATTATTTAATTTTCAGAACAATACAATCCAACAAATTAATCCCACTGGAATAAAATGAATGAAGTTATAAATTGTCGTCATTAACGCCTCATTAAACCTGAATTCAGCCAATTGAATCTAGTAAATTTGAATAATTGATTCAGTTATTGTTCTCTTTCTTTATTAATTCACGATTTTTAGTTTTAATTATTAAATTTATAGTATTATTTATACAGAACAAATTACACAATGCTACTTTTAATGCTATTATGATTTCATATCTTTTAAAACCCTTATCGTATACTCGTATACAGCAGATGTTCTCTCTATAGTTACAGATAAAAATATATACAGTAATATAATGTCCCTAGACACAACTGGTTACATAATAATTAATTCCAAATATATATATATATATATATATATATATATATATATATATATATATATATATATATATATAAATTAATAGCGTATATTTATCACTAATGTACAAGTTTATATGAGTAATGTTCTATATAAACGTACAATATAAAATCTGTAAAGGTAAACTAACATTTGTTCTGCATAACAATTAATTAATATATGTAATATAGTTTTGAGTATAAATTGAATTTCTTTAATGGTCATAGTTTTAATTACAATAACAGTTTATTTTCATAAGGTTACCGGTGCAACAAATAATGCCAATTTTTGAATTGAGTTTTTAGTATAATTTACAATTGTGCACTTACGAGAATAATGAATTAATGTAATTATTTAAGAGTTAGTTTAGTTATTTGAGCTACATAGGACATAGGTAGTTCTTTTCGGCGTATGTTTTGGCGTAAATTGTTTGCTATGACTAGAAAATGTCCCATGTGGTTACCAAATTTATTTATACTTTGTCATTTTTCTTTTAAGCTACTGTTTAACCATTATTTTTCCGTGTTAAATCTTTAGAACTATTCATTGTCAAGTATACAATGTTGTACAAAGATTTTTAAAACGCCATTTCCAGAGCGTTTGTAGAAAGAACTGTCGGGTCCTTGATACTCCTTGATGTTGACCTTGGAAAAGTAAATAGAATCTGTATGTATAAAACAATATGAAAAAAACTTTAAACACTTTTTTTAAACTTTTATTTTTCTTACGATGTACATTTCGAAATCTGCGATTTCATCTTCAGGTACTAACTAAGGTTAAGTTAATTATGAAAATAAATAATTAAAACCAATTTGTCATGTGTTTTTTTAACTACCTTGGTGGCTAAATTTGTTGTATATAATGTTATGTATGATCAATGTATATTGTTTAAAAGCCTATCGAATAATACATTTTTTGTTAGAAAATCTTTGTCATTTAATAATATATTATTATTAATTTTGGCACTTATGTAAATTTCAAAATGTTCTAAAGTAGATAATAAGCGACTTTTTTTGCTTGTGTGTAAAGTTTCAAGATTGTTTTCGATGTTAGTGTATGTATGGCCGGTGTTATTTAAAGGGTCTGCATATTTTGAATTTGATGATGTTTTCAATGCCTTTATGTGTTCATTAAATCTAATTTGGAAGGATCGGCTGGTTTGTCCAATATAGTGGGATTGAAAATCGTTGCAATTTAATTTGTATACTCCACTATTGTTGAATTTTGATTTTGGTTTGTTGAATTGCTTTTGTTTTTGATTAAAAGTCCAAGGTTGTTCGAGGTTTTGAAAGTCAATTTATATCCTTGTTTATAAAATCATTTGTTAATTTTGTGACAATGTTTACCAAGGTAGTCTGATTGAATGTATTTGATATATCTTTCTTCTTTCTTCTTATTTTCTTTCTTTGTGTAATTCTTCTGTAATACATCAATCATGCTTGGTTTATATCCATTATTTTGGGCTATGTATTTAATAATGTTTAATTATTTATAAAAACCTTCAGTTTTCATCGGAGTTTTGTGTAATCTGTCGATCATTAATTTGAATGCAGCCATTTTTTGGTGATGTGGGTGATTCGATGAGGAAGGAATAAATAAATCTGTGTATGTCGGTTTAAAGGTTTATTCATATTGTGTTATACATGTATAAAACACTTTTCGAGGCTACATCTCTAACATAGAATCTGTAATAATCATTATGTGCAGTCATTATTTTACTTAGCATGTAGGAAAATTCACTATTATTTTCTTTAATTCAGGTAGATAGCATATCTAATTAACAGTTCCTCAGAAAGCCTTTGTACGTAAGTGTGAGAATATTGAGTAATTCAGGAGTTAAGTGCCTAGTTGTTGACTGACAGTATAATTAACTTGAGTGACGTTAAAGCCCTAGCGGCGCTTACACTATTCTCTTAGCCTGTCAGCAGCAACGTATAATGATTTATGAGCAAAATGTATATTAAGGGCTGCACACGTTACAAACACTGTACATTGTGGTGTACATAGTACATGTTTGTCTTACTCAACACAAACATGTCACAATGTGGAGACTACTAATATTTTGTCGTTTCATGATTTAGGAAAGCAAAATAAGCGTTGATTGCAGCAAGCGAAACCTATTTGTGTTTTACTTAAACCAAAAAGTAACTGCGTTAAACCAAAAAGTATTACACATTTTGCAACATACAAAACACACAAAGTTTCAAAAATTCTGATTTTCTTTCAACCTATTGACAATAACCAACTTCAAACAAAGAAATATCATTGTTAAATATCACTTTATGGTTCTCTGGTTACACGATTGGTTAATTTACGTTACAGTTTCAGACTGGCAAGTTGATACTTACGAGCAAAGAACCGCCTGGTTCTTTAAAGCATCTAAACAGCAAATAAAAGTATTGTGTTACACTCTATGCTCCATATTTCTAAAAGTCCCAGGCCTTTAGGATCATTCAGCCTCTGGGAGCTTCAACTTCTGGCAGCTCTCGGACTGTGGCAACAAACAACCTCTGGGGACTTCCGTTCTGTGGTAACTCCCGGCATTTTGGAGTTCCCAACAGAGTTAAGCTCTCAGAATCTAGGACATTTCAGCCTCTGGGACATTTCAACTCCTGATCTTTAGAAAATCCTCCCGGTCTGTGATAGCTTATCATCAGAGAGTTTCTATCATCTGATAACCTGTGACTTCTGAGAACAAATGGCCTCGGGAATATGAGAAAATAGGGCGTCTGAGAGTTTCTGGCCTCTGGAATATTTCGGACACATGAGCTCGCATCTACTAAGATTTCTCGACCTCTGGCAGCTTTCAACCGACTCTTAAGAACCTTCAGGCTTTATAAGGGCTCTGTTTCAGAGGGTTTTCGATCTCTAAATTGTACCAGCATCTGGCAACTCCATGCCTCCTAACGCTTCTGGACAGTTCAGTCCTTATGGAAGTTTCCGGCTCTTGAGAGCTCTCAGCATCTATGAGCTCTCTGCCTCTGGCAGCTTACTTTGTTGTAATTTTCCCACCAATGGGAGCGCAAGGAAAATGGTAAATCCTTTCTTCTGGAAGCTCCTCTGGTCATGGTCAATTGGAGCTCTCAGCCTCTGGGAAGCCCTTACTCATATCAGATCCAGGCCTCTGGCATTTACTGAGGTATGTTGTTAGATACTTATGGTCTATGGTAACTACTGAACTCCGAGAAACTTCGGTGTTTGAGGGCATTAGATCTCTGGGATCTCTTGGCTTCTTATGGCCTCCAACCTCTTTATGGTTCTGAACCTTGCCAACTCTCCCTGCCTTTAGAAGCTCCCAACCTCTGTAGAATCTGTAAATCCCTAGGAGGTTCTAACTATTGATTGAGCCCACTTTCCGGCACTTTCCACTGAAACTCAACTCTTTTCACTAAAAATTTGAAAAAAGCATATCTTGTGTAAAAATTTATTATATGGAGTAACCATACCAATCATGGCTAAAATATATCTCAGGCAAGGAGTATTGAGTATTCTACATACAATTGTTTTTATTCTTGAATTGCACCCCCTTAGACCAGAACGTGATAAGGAAATATGCAGGGTTAATGTTTATTACATGGAATGCCAATTAAAATTTTTTGTCCATGCGTTTTCAAATCGTTTATAGTAGTTGCTTAGGATCTTGACTTAAGGACTCCACCTTAAATGATCAAACTTGATAGAAACGTAAAATTTCCTGTTTTATGCAGCGCCGTTTAGTATATCTTGAAGTAATACAACAAGAATCTATATTAAGTAAAAATACTGCTAAACAATTACTCTGGAGGACGGGTTTAACTATATCTTGTAATTTTAGTTTTGTCTACGATCAAATATTCATAGAGTGATAGTCAAGTATGTTGTTGACCTCCTCCGTAGACTAATGGTTATATTCTCGGCTCTCTAACCGAGAGATAACGGGTTCAAATCCCGGGGAGGTCCAATCATGTACTTTGTCAATCAAAACTAGTGCACTTCGAAGCTGGCATAGCTGACGCTGAGGCTTAAATGAGATTAAAAAAAGAAAAAAAAGTATATTGATAAATAGCGATACTAAACTGTTCTGTGCTGTTACACAGCGATAGTCAAATAACTCTAATTTGTGTTGTCAAACAGATATAGTTATATAACTATGCTATGTGTTGTTAAACAGCGATATTCAACTAAGTATACTATGTGTTTTAAAACAACGACAATCAAGTAAGTATGCCATTTGTTAACTATTCCAGTGCAGAGTCTCATTTATACTACGAGGAAATCCTAGATGGAATCAAGTAGCGTGAGACATTCGCTCTCAGTATTTTAAAAAGCAGATTTCTGTTGTAACTGCCGTTGAGTATATTTTCAGTTTTACGAAATACCTCTAACTGTAAATGGTTATGCTTTAGATTTCAAATAAAATTGTTTTCGGAGATGTAGCATTCCAGACCCAATATGCTTAATTAACCAAAATTGAATATTTGGAATTCTATTCCAATTATGTAATCCCTCATGGGCTAGAAGACGAGTTATTTATGAATTGTCAATTATATTTCCTGTCTTTTAATGTAATAATCGCTTTTAAAAATCTAATACGTTCATTAGAATGTTTACTACTCCATAATGTATGAAGTGCTCATTATTACAATTACATACGACCACTTACTGTGGAACCCAGATGAATGTGTAAAACCTTTTTATACCAATATTTAAGTAAAAATCATCTTTGGCTTAATCTTACAAGAAACTGTAATGTTTTAAAATTAATTAGTTAAAAATAATTTTATTAGCAAAATAAATTTGTTATAATATACGAATATTTAAGATTGTGCTTAACTAATAGTGTTTAAAATTTATCAAAAATATATCTAATGAAAAGCTATAAAAAGCTTGAAAGCACGATCATTCAGCTTGAAATTCATTTTTTACATTTAATAGTGTGACTCGTAATGCCAGGAAATCTTTAATTAATTGAAAATAATAAACTATATGAGATAAGCAACAACTACTTTTTGTACTAAAAGAAATCTTATAATTTAATATTCAATAATACAAATTATTTAATGTTAACCTCTGTTGTATAAGGTGTAACTTTACGCAAATTAAGCTGAAACATATTACGTCTATGACAAAATATATTTACCGGCACCTCATTTTAATGGTGACATTCAGCAAGGTTCATTCATTATATGGATTTTTACCAAACGGAAACCAAAATGCAAGCCAATCGTTTTTTTATTGCCAAAAATCTTTATTGCCAAAAATTTTTATTGCTAACGTTCTTTAATGTTGAAATATTAACATATCATTTTTTGATCCGTCAGGAGTAGGAGGAGATCGAATTTTATAAATATGTAGTAAAACATTGACCTTGTAGGGGTTAATATATACTAATAAACTGTTCAGTATAAATAATATACTTGTACGCTACTGAATTTTTAGTTTAATAAAACAACTAAAAATGTAAATGTCACTACTCATTATTATTTTATTACGAAGACAATATTTGTAAATTCTTTCATAATTTTATTCATAACCTCACAGTATCCGGTGATCCGTGGTTTTTTATTCTTTAAGTTTATAAAATATTTTGAACACTTTAAAGCAAAATTTAGCAATTTTACATAAAGTCTATTTCAACATTTAAAACAATTTAAAATGAAGATGGATACATTTTCAATGGTGTTCGTAAGTAAAAAGATTGGAAGTATTATTAAAAACATCTGAGTGGGTTATAACAGTAATTTCTCTCATAAAAATGAATCAAAGTGGAATATAAAATACTATACGAATATGTAGTCAGAGTACGAAGTATCAGAGCACAAACAATAAATATATCTCAGAGCTGACGGTGTAACTAAACCTGCATATTCAATTGTGCCATTTGCAATTCATATACAGGAACTACAAACCAACACCGGATGGAATTGTGCGTATATTTTGTTCTTGAGCACAATAATGAAGAAGAGAACAATTGTTTTAAACATGCATTCGTTTTAAAATAATGTTGTCCAAACACATATTTTTATGATATCGAGAATCTACAAAGAAAATAGAATAATTATGAAGGTAATTAACGAGTGTACCACATTTAGTAATTTACTTGTGTAAATATTTCACCCAATGATATTAAATTATTATATATATATATATATATATATATATATATATATATAGCTCCATATATGTATATATATATACACACACACATATATATATATATATATATATATATATATATATATATATATATATATATATATATATATGTTTATAAAATCTGAATTTTTACAGTACAAGGGAATAAACTGACTCTGTAGATCCACCTATCAAATATTTGACAAGGAGTTGAAATGGAGTTTTATTTTTATTTTCTTATTTGTTTATTTTGTTTTTGCTAGCAAGCGCCAGCAAGGTGAAAGCCAATTTGAGCCTCAGGAGATATATTTTAATGTGATGTAATTAGTTATCCTATGACAGTATTACATAAATATAAGCTTTGCATACACATTACGTGGGGAAGTATTAGAAATATCCTTAATAACAAATTTTATAATATTTAGATCCTAGTTACAAGATGAAATAGATTACCTGAGGCTAAATCTACGTTTAAGAACGTAGATGTGTTGAGATACTATGTAGATATGATGCGAATAAATTAGAAAATAGTTTTATAACTTTAATGGGCACTTCTAAACTTCAAATGTTAATAAATAAAAAATACTCATTACGTTGTTTTATTGTCTCACCGATATGTAATTTTATTTCTAAACTAGCAGTTACCTCCGGCTTTGATCGCGATTTCCTATTGAATAACGATACGCCACCATCTACATATACCTTATTATGGCATAATGCACATTCCTGAAAATGATTGATTGTCACTGGAAGATACTCCCTGACAAATTTAAAAATAACTAATATTTAGCCTTAAAAAATGCTTTTACCAAAAAAAAAAGTAAATAACTTTTTAGTTTTTTAAAAATAAAAAATGTGTTCTGTTCTGTTTACCTTTTTGTAACAGTGTCGTTTTAAAAACTAAAGACTAATATTTTAAAGTTTTTGCTCCAGATTTTACTCCTGAAAGGTAAAAAGCTCGAACCGGATTATAAAATTAGGAATGCCGATAGCCGATGGGTCTAAATCATTGGACTTTGAATCTGAGTTACAGATGGTGCAGGTTGTAATCCTGTCTGTGACCGTTGCACTATTTATCAGTATCAGCGATCTTATACTGTGACGACTCTCCTTCTTAATCTGTTTGATAAGATCCTCGCACAGGCCAGTGGCCCATGAGGACGGACAGAATAAGGCTTAAAAGGAGATACACCTCTTACAAAATACCCCTCATATAAACACTGGGCCTAACTACCTTAACCTACTCCACACTCAATCTTCTCTTTTTGTTTTTTTGCACTCGCTCCAAATAAGTGCATGCAACGATCCGATGGAGTTTTGCATGTACAATACTACACAAAAATTGAGAGTTTACCTGGTTATTTTATTTTGATGAGCTAAAATAAATTTTCATGACTTAGTAGTTGTGATTCACGCTTTTGACTACAAAAAATGACAAAATCGTAAAATGTGGCATGTGGGTATTTTATATAAAAGTTTATAAACACTGTGTGTCTAAAAACACCTTCAAAGTTACAAAAAGTATGGAAAAATTGTGTTTTTTATTTAAAGTAAAATGAAAAATCGTCATTTTATGACAGATGAATCTTATTAAAGTTTTTGCTATGAATATCGATGTTACACCCAGATATCATCAAATATCCGCAATAAATTTAATTGCTTACATTTTTGTTATTAAGAGTATATCCTCGTGGATTTAAAAAAATCCGTATTCGAATGTTTTACAATATTGTAGGAAAAAACTAAATCGTTTTAACAATATTACTCGTAAACACAGTTTTGTTTTAATTATATAATTTATTTTAAATATTGTGCTGCCTTATAGAATATAATAAAGCACATAGTTCTTAGATTTTACGGAACAAAAACTATTAATGAATAATCGTAATCTTTATCGCGCCTCCTGTGAATAGTGCAGATGTCAGGCTGACACCCCAAGTTCTTTAAACACGAACCTGTGCATGTTTGACTTAATTGCTTTTCCTGCATGCATAATTGAAGTAGCTTCTCATCATTCTGAAATTGGTTTAATGATTGCCCTACCTACACTATGCATTGAAACATTTAAGTTAAAACCATAAACTACTAGTTACTTTTAATAAGTATTGTTATTTTTATATTAATTATCAGTGAAATAAAATTTATAGTCAACCTACGAAATATGTACATTGAAAAAGTAATTTAATGTACAGCCACTTTGAATTAGCAATTATATATTAAGGATATGAAATGCTACAGTGGGAGTTTTCAACCAAATTCTACTATAGTTCGTAGAATCATCTGAAGTGCAATAGATTTTGACAGTTATGTAGTAAACTTACCGTCTTCTTAAAGACGCCTGTGGCAACTACATCAAATACAAAGTACTGAAACTTTACTAAACCGAATACAAAGTTTCAATATTAAGTTCATAACCTTTACTCTCGTGCCTTGTACTTGTTAGGGAGGAACATTGCAAACTTTACTCACACGTCTTAATAATTAATTAGCAATAACCCTGTCGCTATATCTTACCTGACGTGCTCTTAATGTAATAGTTCATCATACTGACTGATAAGTACTTTTCGAAAAGTAAATATTTTACTGCTTCCAGGATAGAATAGTAATCATTTTGAAAACATGTACTTATAAACGTTGTAAGCAGAGTTAAAACATATTAAACTTTACCGTATCAATAAGATCAAAATTGGAATGTTATACTATAAGTATTTTTTTTGTTTTTTTTTCGAAATAGTAACATTTGGTGTTAGAATGGCTCATGTAGTATGATCCAAAAGGGAAAGTAATGATCATTTCCACTTTTTTCTGCTCTGTAAAATTTCTCAAGCTGGAAACATAATGGTTCGTATGAGCAATTCCTCTAGGCAAGTGAGGCTCGTATTCTCTAAAATCTTCGGCCCTATGTCCTTCATGCTCCAGGAGCTTGGACCCTACTCAAACCGAATAATCGTTTGTTTGAAACAGAATAATAAAGTACTCCACAGGGTGTTAAATCTGGGGATTTCCCAGACAGTAATAAGGGAGCTTTCCCCCCAACATTTAGAGGCAACATATCCACATAGTCACGGAAGAAGAGGTCAAGGCGGCAGGTAAGCGGCTGAAACCAAAGAAAAGTCCAGGTCAAGACAAAATACCATGACCCAGGCTCTAATAACAGCAGTTTACCGTCAATTTTTAAGAGAGGGAAATTTAAACTTTTGAAAAATGAGGGAAGGTCTGACAGGGTCACGTCTTCATCAATCCTTTATACAAGAGGATCCCGGCTCCTGCAGCATGTAGGACATAGGGCAGGGGGTTTAAGAAAGTGCGAGCCTCACATGCCTAGCGGAAATGCTAAGGTCGGTGGCGTCCTTTAGTATCTGACAGAGATTTACTCTTCCCTGAAGCAAAGGAAAATTTGTTGGTTATATTTCATTAAAATTTATCGTATACTTCAATACGCCATTGTATTTGTTCATATTGTATATTAAAAGATGAAAATAAAATAATATCTTTCATGTTTATATCGTAGTTTTTACGCGACTAAAGAAAACGTAACCAAATCTCATTGGTAACATGTTAAAATGTATTTTATCGTATTTGATCTGGCATTTTGTTGCTTATGGGCACACAACGGGCGATTTAAAGCCTTGTTTTAAATGTACAGTACACCACATCTGAATATATCCACCCTATTTTAAGTGAAAAGGTTAGGAGTGATAATGGGCAACATTATTATTGTTATTGATATTTTTAAGTTAAAAAGAAATAATGGTTTGTTTATAGGAATAAAATATAAACTGCATGTGGTAATTGTTTCATATAAACTATTTATTGATGTAAAAATCAGTAGAATGAAATATTTACTAATGGCCACAATATCTTCTTCATTAGTAAATATTGTTCAATAGTTAACTTGCCACAATATACTGCTCTACAATAAATGTGTATACTTCACATTAAAGCAATTTCATGAATCATTACATGGATTCTGCTTCGCTCTGGACTGTAATTATATCTCAAATATTGTAACAAGAAGTGGCGTAATGATCGAGATTTGAATGAAATCAATATTAAGCAACCGACACAGTTGAGGACTGCATTCATTAAATCTGTCAGTATTATTGCTCTGATGTTCATTAAAAATCAGACTGATTGAGAGACTGATTATACCATGTGGATCCTTATTGAGTATCCATACAGTTCATACAGTTTTATTTCGAGAAACCTTACAGATTTCTGGTTTGTGATAATATAAATTTGGTTTTTAAACTGGTGTTGATAAAATCAGTTACTGTAGATGAAAAGTTTTGTATTTAATTCATTTAAAAATTATAGTTGCCTGCATGATAACATCCGTATGAATACAACAACATTGATTTTCTCCAGTGTGGTAATTGAAACACACAAATTCATTACATGGCGCAAATATCTTTATTTATGTTATTTTTAATTATCCTAAAAATACAAAGGAACGGAATATTAATACGTTTTAAAATACGTTTTACTAATACTGACACAACATTTTTCCGCTCAGTAATAATTAAAAAAACCATTGTTCCTGGAATTTAACATTACTTACACTATTAAAGGGTCATTTTTATATTGCATCAGTCAATAACATTGTATAATTTCTGTCCATTAAACATGTTTTTTGAGAAATATCCGTGCTTCAATACTTACTTACCATAAATACTTTCTTTCTTTTCATGTTGTTAGTTTTCTCCACACAAGTCCACGTTCATTTTAGGAGGTCATTTTTATTTATTCAACTTATGAACTTTTTAGTATTTGATATTTATTTTCTATTTCTAGATATTTTACCACATATAGTTACTGGTAAGAATATTAGTTGGCGCTTATTAATTCTCCATATATAGTGCACAACTATGTAAAATCTATAATCATAAATATTTTTGAAAATCCGTTGAGTATTAATTAAAGCCCAATCTACTTTTTACTTAATTACTAATAAGTTTTAAAGTCCTTTACTCATTCAGTATATGAAATAGTAGGCACTTTTTAAAAATCACTCTGTAGTTTTTTATTTAAAAAAGAAAGTTTACAATTATTCTAACTTGATCGTAAATCGAACTGAGAACAGTAATGTGATCTGCTATTTGTTATTGAGTTCATAAATTAACACTACAAATTTAAATTAAGCAGAACTCCTATATTGATAGAAGATGTGAAATTGGAATATGCCTAGCATTTTAAAAAGCCCAATGCAGAGTATAGCACAACTCTCGACACTGATTTTAGGAAATTGTTCCTTGGGTGAAATGTAGCAAAATATGAAATAAGTTGATATATCGTTTATAAAATTATACACTTATCTTTGTATTTTTAACTAAACCATTTATTTTGTTATACCTGGCTTATAAAAAATGTATAATGCCATTTTGAAACCTTTACTAGGCAATAGATATTAAAGGGTTCAATACAACTGGGCTTTAATTAGTGTAGTACTATTTACTAATAACTGTTTAGTAAAACTACATACAGACAAACAAATAGTGAACGGTAAGAGATAATTCGCATTTGATTTTTTACTTCATTTTACACAGGGATCAACGTCCTAAACTTTGTTTGGAACTTTTTGTATCTATATATATATATATATATATATATATATATATATATACACACACACACACACACACACAAATTATTTAACTACAGCTGAACTTAAAACAGTATATACTTGTATTAATATCCTTACTTGTTATTAATAAACTCAATATTCTGAAGAAGCGCTGTAAAACTACACGAAGTACCTAAAATACATTCTCTCTATCTCGGCTTAATGCAGTTGCTGTTGTGGAAGACGAGATTTAATTACATTTTCAGCTTCAAAGCCCTCCAGTCTGAGCTTGTAAATGGCATTGCTGGCGAATATTAATAATGAATATTTGTCATTAGTACGATACCACGCCAACAGCGGGTGCTTTACTCACCTGTGTTGTGTTTACACATGATAATAAACATGATTCGTACAAGATGGAATTTATTATTATGCACACACTTCACACCTTTAAAATCATTTTATAGTAATAACGTGTTTTGGAAGCGACACATTAAAATGTTGGTACGATATTACAATGACTGCTAAAACCTCTTTATTATTTTAAGGGATAAATTTTAAATTTTATAATATTTCAGCATTTTGTACTTCGTAAGAAGTGTGAAATATTTTTGTAATAGCAATTGACGTCATAAACTGATATAAAATACTTTGAAAAGAATCTGTTTGCCAGTCTATTCTTGCGGTATTTTAATTAATACATTTTTGCTACAGTTAACGCTATAACATTTTAGCTTATTGCTGAGGCACGGACGGAAATAAAATTATAAATCCCAGGTAACCTTCAGGAAATATCAATGATCGTCATATCCTGCTGCCACCAGAATTCAGATGTCAAAAAAAAATTGAGAAAAATGAAGCACGTTATTATTAGAACCAATGAAATTAAAATACAGTCTACACGGCAACACCCATTCTAGGATGGCGGAATTTCATTCGAAGGAGAAAAGTCAGTCTAAGCTCAAACCTTCGAGGCGGAAGGACCGTGCCTTGGGTTATAAAATTGTCGGTGTTGTACGGTGTTAGAGTCGTAGCTGGAACGGCCGAGTGGGCGGATAAAACACGTAAAGAACGATTGATTACCCGAGTACAAATTTTAAGTGGAGACTGAGAAGTGTTGTGTGACTGAACTTTGACTTTTAATCACATGACAATCGAGGTGAATTGAGTAGCTTCGATATTATTTTATTGGCTAAACGAATTATTCTTAATCGACAGTTTCGTAGCTTCCTCATTGTGAGCCTTCTTCACACCTGGGATTCGTCTAAATCGTTTACCAAGGAATCTGGCTCCAGTGATTTTCCGCAGTATTAAGTTAAGTTTAACTTACTTGATTTTGAATAAGTCGTAATTGATATTACGTACTAAGTTGATTATTATTTCAGAAGGACTAATAAGATTCATTAAAATAATATTGTAAATTAATATCTATAAACGAGTTTAAGTATTTTTATTATTACATTGTTGTTTGAGTTGTACAAGAAAACTCATATTATAACAATATGACTCTGATTTTTCATATATAATTTCGTGTAGTGATAACTAACTGAGCTAGTCTGTAACTATTTAATTAATAAATAAAAGGAGACGGAAACGTCATATTGCTTTGGGTTCATCAGAATAGAAACGTCCAATTAGACTGAAGTGGCTATTACAGTTTAATGTAAAAAACGTTTTTTCTGAGTAATTCACAATTAATAATCAATATTATATATGTACTGGACTTTAAAACAGTTCAAATGCATAATTATGTTTTTTTTACCTAATACTTAAAAATATGATAATACTAAAGGCAGTCTCTTCCGTGTCTAAGCAACAGACATTGGGGAGTCATCATACTTTGAAAGCGTCCTTGAAACTAACTGGCCTGTTAGAATACCCGGTCTATAAATGATCAAACATTTGGGTTGGCCCGACTACGGGTTCCAAAATTTTAGGAAACTCGTCAAAAGATCTTTAATTCCATAAAATCATGCCTGTGGTCGTTTGCTAAATTTCTAAATGTTTCTGACTATGAAGAATACTGATTAGTTAGTATATGAGGGGTTCGTACGAAAGTCCCAGGATTTCAAGACCTACTAAAACATCCATATACTGGGGATTGTCAATAACGATAGCATAATGAACTATGTGACTAACGAAAAATGTTTTACGATTCCAGAAATTAAAGCCATTTGGTGTCAAAAATTTTCAAATATGGTATATTTAATGCCATTTGCAATCTTATTTTCGGAACGCATAGAATTATGGCCTTTTAAATCGTTCATCTTTAAAAGAATTTTATATCTAGAGACAATGGTCATTTAATCCTATGGAAACCGCTTACCATGAACACTGCTCACGGTAACTGTATACTGAGAGGTTGCTATCGAAATTAACGAGTAGTTTTATGTTAAAAAATAATGAGCACAAGAATCTTCATTGATAATTTTACGTCAAATGTACTTTAAGACATTCAAAGAGCTCATTACAAGAAGAGTTAAGAAAAAATAGAATTTTAATTATTTATTTATTTTATTTAAAATTTTTGAAAGTCATACTAAAATCCATGGTCATCGCTGTCGCTAATTTCAATAAGAACAACGATTCATTAATTTACAACAAAGTAAAGTAGGTTAAAGTCTACTTGTTTCTTACACAAATTATATAATTGGAATTAAACCAAAGTACACTTTGCAGCTTCATGCGCAATGCATATAACGAATAAAAATAAACTTTCAACTGAACAAACCGATTGTACGTATCACCTTTGAGTATACTGAGGGCAGCGAACGCTTTGTATGAAACAGTATCGTATGGAACCATTGCAGGAAACGCCCTATTCATGAGAAACCTTTGTACGAAGAATAAGAGGCCGTTCATCATTTCTGCTACATTTATTTCACGAGCTATGCGTATTATTCTCTCGGAGGTTTTCCAATAATTTATCTTCTGTTGGGTTGCTGTGATTGACGCAAATGTAACTAAAATTAATGACCTATTCTACTATGATGAATATTCAATATTCTACAAACAATGCCAGGTACAAGAATTAGAAGAATATAAGAAATATACCAGAAATAAACAATAATGTATTTGATTAAATAAAAAGTGTATCTTATGGATTTTAAACTGGGTGGTCATGGATAATAAAAACAACAGTAATAATGTATTTATATGTTAGTGTTGTATCTTTATACCTTTAATCTTCTGATTCCGTAAACGATACATTCAATTAAATATTTGGGATAAGCAAAGTTGACCTGTAAATGCTTCTTTCTGGAGAAACAACTTTGTGTTTCGAGTGGCACATATGTTTGTAGTTATGTTCCTTTCCTGGTTGCTTTGTAGGATTCTTTGTTTTGTATCTTTGAATTAATTGTATAATTGTTGAAATATCTATTCTATATGTTCACTCTAATGTTTAAAGTTTGATATTTATGATAAGGTTATATAATACTGATAAAAAAATAAAACGATTGAAAATGTCCAAAATGGTATTATACTTAGTTTATATTAATTTTTAGAAATTTAACAAAAACATTTTTGTTGCAAAAAATATGATATTATCTATTGAGATATTTTTGGTTTTGTTTATCTAGTTAAATTGTTGTTGTAATTTACACATACAATAATATATACATTCCTCGCTTCTTCCTCCACAGGCTTGCAAATCACAACATGGTGTCACCCCGACTAGACAACAGTTTGAGTCAGATCATCTCGGCCAATTGAATATATATACTAGGCTATACTACACCGACCGTTATTTAACTGTTCATGCCACTGTAATATCCTCTAATAATTTTGAAAGGTGCACGAATAGTTCCATAAAGCACTAATTAATGTTAGAAATTAAGTTTCATTTTTGATTGGTTTCGGTTTATTACGTATGGAAAATATGAATGGGAACTAATGTAGGTGCATCCAACTAAGTAAAGTATATACACATAAGGTAGCTTTTTTAGGAAGGGTTAATTCAGTGTGACTGTTGAACTTAGCTCCATACTACCTTCATCTTTTCGCAGCGTCTGAGAACCAAGTATGGAGCGTCTGAGTCATGTTCTTCTGAAGCGATTTGAAAAGAGTGGCGACGATAAGCTCAAAATGAACTCTTAGCATAGTTTCAACATAAGAGACATCTATACTAAAAATATATATTGTAATTTATGTGAAGGGATAATCTCATTGTCTCGTCAGGTGCACAATTGAGTTCACTACGTTGTAACAGACACAATCCCAAAGCTCGGTGGAGAAACCGAGTTTTCTACACAAAGCGTAACTTTTAACACGTAACGAGGCGGTTCCGAATCCAACATGAGCGCGTTAATTTCCTCACAGTTACCTATGTAAGTGCTTAACCGGTGGAAGAAAATAACGAGTGGTGTGAATTGTTTATGCGTTTTTGTCAAGGTTGTCGATATTTTAGAGTTGAAAATGTGAGCAATCATTATAAGCTATCAGAATTTTCACGAGGTAATACAGCTTTTTAAGCTAATCTCGCACACTTGATTTGCAATATAAATAAATTTATGTTTAAGTTTAATTTTTTTATTCGATTATATTATTACATTACTTCTAAATTTTTTTTCAAAATTTTACGCATTTTTTTATACAAATCCCTCTGAATTTAATTATTCCTAGACAATGTAAAAATAAACGAGTACTTAACGACTATGTAAGCTCATAATTTTAGGACGAAGATTAATGAAAGAAAATGTTTAATACATATCCTTTTATTTTTGAAATGCTTCTCGCATGCAATTCAAAGTATTATAACGGCAACTCCTATAACATCATACTACGCAACTTGATAACAACACGTTTCCTTGACCTGCAACTCCAAATTAACAGGTTTTTGAACCGATTACTATCCATACTAGTGTAGTGTTTATAAAGCAACCTCAGCTCGTACATCAAAGTTCATGGTCATTCGTCAGAGAAATATGTATTACTTGTATTAATATTTTGTAGTACTTGTTAAATATGATGTTTAGTCGATCCATAACATCATATTGCAAACATCTGTTATTTCAAATGTTATTTAAAAAATGAAAATCGTCATTATGCTTATTTTATGACTGTATAATTTTAAAAGTTTACTACATATTGCTTTGTAGTTTAAAGAATATTTTTGATTTTTATTACAAATTTGTTGATTCCACTGGCACACGACATTACATGTTGATTACAGGCTGATATGCCATAATGGATTATGAACATTTTTGAGTAGATTGAAGATTTGTTTCTAAACATTATTTCTCACTCTTAGATCTATTGATCATATTTATATCTATATCAAAGATGTAAGTACGTCACACGAGGTCTCGCGTAACAGGCTTAGCTTAGTTTGTATACAAATTTCAAATCTATGACCCATTTCATGCTCCATATGTCTTGTGGATAGACAGACATACAATCATACAAAAAAGATTATGACTCGAAAACTACGAATTATTGAAACAACTTTTGTATAATTAGAATTTAAAATTAAATTTAATGCAGGATTTCAGTCTAGGTATGAAGTCTTTCCGACATATCTTGTCATATTATACATTACACTTTTGTTCATTAAACTAGGTTTCATGTTAGTGTTTAAATAATAAACGTCTGCACACCTAGACACTCTAAAGTGAAGTTTTATGTGTTGTGGTATTTAGGCTACACGTGTTAATATGTTACGAGTTTAAATCTCTTATTGGTGTAGTGACCTTTTTGTACCAATTTATTTATGCTGATATTTTTTGTCGTTGCCATCATGGTTACCCATAAGAATGTAAACATATTTGCTAAGGCTAACTTAAATCCCAATGGAGATAAATGCACAATCATCAAACCCAGTGTCCCTTATATAGAAATAAAGCTTCATGCAAAATTTACAGGCAATGTGTCATTTAGTTTTGGAAATATCGTGTGGATAAACAACTAGATAGACTTACATACATCAGACAGACAGAAACATTTTTCCAGCCTCACGAATAAAGGTCTCCGCTAAGGCTTAGCCAATTATATTATATTTTGTAGTCTACGTGTATTTAATGTCGAAACAATGCGATCACCCACTTTTTTATATATTCATATGATGACATCATGACTCAAACTCAGGCTGATGTGGTGTCTGACTCATCATATTAGGTATTACATCAAGTAACAGTTACTACTTTCATTACCTCAAGTTCAATCCACTTATTTACATCCCATGTTCTGTGGGACAATTTTGTTCTAAATAATGCTATATAACTAGTCCTCTATTTTGTAGGTTTTTTGTATTGTTCTATTTACACAACGGATTTCATACTAGCCTCAGGTTTATCATAACTAAATGTTATCTAGATGACGTGACGGTTAGTTCTTGAAGCAATATTGCACAATATAATAACTTTAAAAGTATTTACTACAGTTTTCTTATTACAGTCATTTGTACCACCTATAAAAACGGCATTTTATTCTTTATAAAACGAGCGCTAAATAATTAAAATTGGCTCCATGATTAATTTTTTACTGACTGAATACTTCCAGCTTTACTTACACAAGGTGTTCAAAAAAGGAATGTTATGAATTACTGTGAGTGAAAGTACTTATCATTTCAAGCAAAAAAGTCCTGAAGAGATAGGTCGAGAAATGTGTTGTTTAGCCGCTAGACACCATTTTGTAATTTTTATAAAAAAAATAATATCTCTAGAACTATTTAAGCTAAGGAATACAAATCTAACACATAGGTTTTGATAGATAAGAGGAAATTAAAAGCAATAATAGTGTTATGTTCCGTAATAATAACAAAACATGGCGTCTGTTGAAAATATTTAAAGTAAAATAATTTATAAAATCAAAAATGTACTAGACCCCAACTATTTGACCAATTTCACTGCAATCCCAACGATACTTGTATCAACGAAATCCGCCAGTGCAATAAGCGACCACGATCACTTTAAAGGTACGCTTGCACAAGCCGGGGGCAACAAATATTTGTCCATCAACTGATGGTATATTCTGGTACGTAAAGGTCGTTCAATCGGTTTCAGGCAAAATAGATGATTGTTATTTTAAAATGATTACCATTTAAAATAATTTTCTTTTACATAAAATATAAAAATGTGTTTAATAAATCCACGAACAAAGGCATTTAGATTATAAATGTGATTAATTTTGCAAAAATATCCTAATAAAAAGGGATATATACAAAACATTTAATTTCTTACATTGGTTATATTATTGTATGAAATATAATTAATGAAAAGTAAGTATATTTAATAAAAAATTGCTCATAATAAAAAAATGTTTATAAAATAAATAAAATAGATTTTCTTAAGGACAAGGACTAGTAATTGCGCCGCGTGTGAGCTGCGTACCGGCGGTCACGGAGGACCGTCGGCGGGCTCGCGGCAATGCTGTGGGTATTGTTATTGTTATTATTTGAATTGTATGTGAACCAAGAGAAAGAATAAAGTGTTTGATAATACAGACTATTTTATTTAGGTTAACGAAGACAGTTTCAAGTTAGGAAAAGAGTTGAGTGTTTACGTTTTGCTTATAATAACAGGAAGGTAAAGTCCATAAGCAACGTGCTTTGTAAAGTTTTCAGTAACTTTATAAGTAGTAAGCCGTTGATATTAACTTCTTTGTTATGAGTGTACCGCTTTGAAGTGCTTATAATACAGCAGTCTTACCTATGACATAATAAACATTTACACTTTAAAATATTAATAAATATATTACAACTTACATTAGTACAAGTACATTACATTAGTATAAGTTTTAACTGCATACTGAGTATACAAGTAACTGGAATGTACCAGTACCTCCTATCAAATATTTTATTAAACATATGTTACATAGACAGGTCAGTAAAGTTTTATTAGTTAATTTAGTTATTTTTAATCCGTTATCATAAATGACATGCTCATATTATTTACATGCTGTCACTATATCAGTTGTCCAATACATAGCTAGCTAATAAATCAAACTCTATAGAAGAAGGTTAAGTGTTTAGTAGCTTCCCTTAAAACATTAGAAGTTATATTAAAAATAAATAATTTGGGAAATAATTAACTAAGAATTGAATTATCAGAGATGAGTAAATGCATAGAAAATGTGCCAGAGTAAGGGTACGAATTTAGAAATATAAAGGAAGTTAATACATCAGAATCTCTCCAACTAAAACTAATATGTAGATATTTTTCATTATAAATACATTGTACTAACAAGAATCATTTTGATGCAAGATACGGAAACTAACACTGTGTCACTGTAGCTCTATCCGCTGTCGCAACGCACAGTATTACAAAATCATGAAAAAGCATACTTGTACTAAAGCCTGAAACTATTAATTATAAACAAGCAGTTAGAAAAATGAATTTGAAATATTTATCTGCAATAAAAATGTAAAAAAGATTATGGCACGGCATTAAGAAGCTAACCTTATGATTCAGAATCTATTTGATCTTCCTTGATTCACTTTAAACACCAAGGAATTCAGATAGGAAAATAGTTTTCTCATTCACAGAATAACGTAAGTTCAAGTTAGCACGTTTTAAAAGTTTGATTAAGGGACAGAGAACTTTATTGTTTACTAATGGTCATGCAAATGATAAATTTGGTTTATAAAGATAAAAAGTAGTTATTCCTGATAAAATTGTTATCTTGCTATCAGGTTTTTATCATTTTGGCACAATGTGCACCACTGCCAGCGATAACCAGTCAAGCCGCTCTGACGACAAGTCCGTGCCACAACGTTGCTGCTTTGTGTATCAGGTCTCAATACACTAAAAAAGGTTTACAATTATATAAAAATACTACAAAATATGCATAGTAATGCAGTTTAGAAGGGTGATATTAATATAATATTTTGGATAATAAGCTTATAGTAGATAAAATTAATTAGTTAATATAATAATCACGGGTTTATTTCTCTGATAAATACTACTGCTTCATAATAAAACTTGTACAGATCTTACATTTCTCAGAACGGTGGACATAAATTTCCTTGAAATTGCAGTTATATTTTAAACTGTTGTAAAAGGTCAAATAACAGTGCTTGTTTAACTGATTTGACATTTTTGGAGGATGAACTAAATGAAGTTATTGGGACATTGTTGAAAATGAACATAATGTAAAGTAAATGTTCTTTTATGTTTTATAATATGTTATTTCCATTAAATAAAAACAAGTAATAAAATGGTCGTTAAGAAAAATAAATAATATCAACCAAAAAACTGAATCTATTGATGGTTTTTAACTAATTATCTAAAAAGTTAGTGAAACAGTTATATAGCCTTTAAAAATAGTTCAAAATATAAAATTATTATTGTCAGATTGTAAGAAAGACTCATTTTAGCGGTGGCAATGATATGTAATGTGACTGGTAATGCTTCAGATAAAAAAATTACTGAATCGAATCGACAGATGGAATTATTGTTACAAATCCTTGCGTTATCGTTCAGGAGATGACAGATAGCCTTATATATCGGTACAGTCTGACAACCCAAGTACAGCCCGAACTGCAAACTTGTATTTCTTACGTTACAACCTGCAGTTTTTTTTCACATCTCAAATCACGGAGGAGAGAATAAAACTAGTAGTAGAAAGTCTAGACAGTAAACAAATACTGGATAATGTAAGCGTTCAGATATTACAATTCACTTTATTAGCAGCATTAATTTGTTTTTATTTTCAATAGGAGTTTTAGCCAAAGTTTACAATTTCTGAAAATTTAAAAATGATGATCTTTGTTTTTCAAATTCTAGAAGTAAAATATATTGCAAACTAGATAGTCAAAGACCAAATACAAATTAATTAAGGTATTAATGGTTATTATTGCGAAGATGGTTAAGATTGCGAAGTGTTTAAGTATACCTGTTTAAGTAGCCTAATAAAATTTAAGGTAATTAGTTAAAAGTACATGTTTTCAGTGTTAATAGATTTGATTTCGTGACCGATAAATTTAATAGAAGATCTTCTATTAAATGTTAAAGAGAATATTTATGATACTCAAAACTGTAGTTTTAAAGATACAAGGCTTGGGCTTTTGTGCAATAATCCTTGGATTTAGTGGATCATGAAATTGTCTTTGTAACCTAGAAGCTGAACGAATTGGAGGAATTACGTTATGTTGATTCACAAGTTTCGTAGTAGGCAGGAAACTGCAATGAAATGTATGAATAAAAATCTTTAATTAAATATGTTCCACAATGGCCAGGACGGGTGTAGTATCTTTTTATATTTTACTAGCTGTTTCACGCGGCTTCGCACGCTTATCGTAAGCTTTGCCCGTGGTTGAGCTTCTGGTTCAAGCGAATTATGTTTACAACACCGATGTAGATTTGCCCTTGTTGCCACGATCAGGAAAATCTGTCAATAGTGTATGCTTTTATATATGTATCCTTACATGTACTTTATTATAAAGTGGTCTTCTATTCAAGTTTTAAGTTCATCAATAATTTATTTTTAAGACAAATATACACCATCTTAGCGCCTTCAAATAGTTTTTGGCTACTTAATATACGTAACTGTGTCGTGATTGCAGTTTATAACTTGCAGGCGCTTTGAAAACTTTTTGTAGCTCTGCCTAGTGGCGAATTACACCAATGGGCATAGAATATAAACCTTCTCCATCGAAAAATACATATACTTACAAATTTTCATAGCGATCGGTCAAATAGTTCACGATTCCTTAACGGACAATCATATATAATAATATATATATATATATAGATTTTTATATATTTATTTGAGAATATTTACATGAGAAAACAAAAATACTTGCCTATTTTTTTAAACCTTTTACTGATGGAAAATAACACTGTTCTTGGAAATTGTAAAAAAGATATCAAATCACGTTTATCAAAAATTTGACATTTGTGACACGTTGTAAATGTCAAAAAATGTTTGTTTACATAGAAACGTCAAAAATATTTATGTTTACTTAGTTACTGTCAAAAATAACAACAATTTTTTGTCGCATTATATATGTTTACAAAGAACAGCTGATTAAAAATTTGAAAAGACTCTTTCACTTAATAACATATGTTTCCTGCAATGCATTTCTTACGGGTATTTCTGTAACCAGTGGGGCGGAATCCTGAATCGGGAAAGGGATAAAAAGTATCCTATAACCTTCTACAGATCAAGACGAACAAATTAAAAAAAAAAATTAGGCGAATCCGTCCAGCCGTTTGTGAGTGATGCTGTTACACACGAACAGTTTCATTTTTATATATATAGATAAACTCTATCTTTTTATTTTTATAAAAAAAAATTAATTTGCTGATGGAATTGTAATTCTCCCTATCTTGTTGACTTTTGTTTACTTGTTGATATTGTTGTCAATCATCTGTTTATTCGTCAACGTTACCCTAGCAATAAATGTTTTTCTTGGCTTGAAAATACAGATTCTCACCACTCTCCATTCTGCAGCTTGTACTTAAATAGCGTTTAATTGTCAACCTTTAGAAAATGTATTAAAAAACATATGCTTTACTTTTGAAGAAAAGATTAATAAATTGTATATAAAATTAGGATCATCTATGTTATTTTTATTATTTAAATATTACTAGATGTTTCCCGCGGCTTCGCACGCTTTTTGTAAGCTTTGCCCAAGTATGTGCACTTCTGGTTCAAATGAATTATATTTCCAACGACGATGTAGAGTTTGTATTGTTGCCACGATCAAGAAAATCTGTCAAAAGTGTATGTTTATAGCCATTGTGTACGTACATGTACTTTATTATAAAGTGGTCTAACACTAAAGCTTTAAGTTCAAGCAGAAATGCATTTTGAAGACAAATATACATCAAAGCTTAGCGCCTTCAATAGTTTTTCGCTATTTAATACACTTAACTGTCTTATAAAATTAGGATCATTTATGTTATTTTTATTATTTAACTATTATTTGTAATATTTTTTTCATTCACTTTATTTTGGTTTGATAAACTTAGATTACAGCACGGGTATGTTGCAGAACTCGAGGTATTTCCCGGATTAGTCATATATCATGTAAGTCTAGGCTGTGACCACAGGTACGATTGTTATATTATACATCAGTGGATGGCAACTACACACATAGTAGTTGAAATGTTAATACAGTATGAGTACGTTGCACCATATTATGTTGCGTAACCGGCTTTGTTGAATTTGAAAACAATTTTCAAAACTATACCTAATGTAATTCTAGAGATATCCGTGGACAAACAAGATTTCCACTTCCCGCGTTGGGAGGATAAACCGGTGTTAAAAATCACAGTCATTACGCTTAATGTGAGAAATAAACAGTGTCCGAGTTGCATGGTTCATTAAACCAATATTTACAAATTCAACAGTGAATTTTATTGTGTGTGTGACGTGTTGTGTTTCTACAACAATACACAGCCATTTTTCTTTGCTATATAATAACGTTGGCAGTCCTAATGTGGTCTTGCAGTTTTTACGTATATTTGGATAACTTGAACATTTGTTGGGATTTCTAACATTCATGCCCTCGTGGATTATAATTGTTGGATTATTATAGTTGATTTATGATGTAACACTCCAAATATAAATTATTTAATTTTCAGAACAATACTTGTACAATCCAACAAATTAATCCCACTGGAATAAAATGAATGAAGTTATAAATTGTCGTCATTAACGCCTCATTAAACCTGAATTCAGCCAATTGAATCTAATAAATTTGAATAATTGATTCAGTTATTGTTCTCTTTCTTTGATAATTCACGATTTTTAGTTTTAATTATTAACTTTATAGTATTATTTATACAGAAAAAATTACACAATGCTACTTTCAATGCTATTATGATTTCATATCTTTGAAACCCCTTATCGTATACTCGTATACAGCAGATGTTCTCTCTATAGTTACAGATAAAAATATATAATATAATGTCCCTAGACACAACTGCTTACAGAATAATTAATTCTACAAATATATATATATATATATATATATATATATATATATATATATATATTTATCACTAATGTACATGTTTATATGAGTAATGTTCTAATTAAACGTACAATATAAAATCTGTAAAGGTAAACTAACATTTGTTCTGCATAACAATTAATTGATGTATGTAAGATAGTTTTGAGTATAAATTGAGTTTCTTTAATGGTCATAGTTTTAATTACAATAACAGTTTATTTTCATAAGGTTAGGTACCGGTGCAACAATTAATGCCAATTTTTGAATTGAGTTTTGAGTATAATAATTTACAAGTGTGCACTTACGAGAATAATAATTTAATGTAATTATTTAAGAGTTACTTTAGTTATTTGAGCTACATAGGACATAGGTTTCAAAAAAGTTCTTTTCGGTGTATGTTTTGGCGTACATTTTTTGTTATGACTAGAAAATGTCACATGTGGTTACCAAATTTATTTATATTTTGTCATTTTTCTCTTAAGCTACTGTTTAAAAAAAACCATTCTTTTTTCGTGTTAAATCTTTTGAACTATTCATTGTCAAGTATACAATGTTGTACAAAGATTTTTAAAACGCCATTTCCAGAGCGGTTGTAGAAAGAACTGTCGGGTCCTTGATACTCCTTGATGTTGACCTTGGAAAAGTAAATAGAATCTGTATGTATAACACAATATGAAAACACTTTTTTTTAAACTTTTATTTTCTTACGATGTACATTTCGAAATCTGCGATTTCATCTTCAGGTACTAACTAAGGTTAAGTTAATAATGAAAATAAATATTTAAAACCAATTTGTCATGTGTTTTTTTTACTACCTTGGTGGCTAAATTTGTTGTATTTAATGTTATGTATGATCAATGTTTATTGTTTAAAAGCCTATCGAATAATACATTTTTTGTTAGAAAATCTTTGTCATTTAATAATATATTATGATTAATGTTGGCACTTATGTAAATTTTTAAATGTTCTAAAGTAGATAATAAGCGACTTTTTTTTCTTGTGTGTAAAATTTCAAGATTGTTTTTGATGTTAGTGTATGTATGGCCGGTATTATTGAAATGGTCTGCATACTTTGAATTTGATGATGTTTTCAATGCCTTTATGTGTTCATTAAATCTAATTTTGAAGGATCGGCCGGTTTGTCCAATATAGTGGGATTGAAAATCGTTGAAATTTAATTTGTATACTCCACTATTGTTGAATTTTGATTTTGGTATGTTGAATTGCTTTTGTTTTTGATTAAAAGTCCAAGGTTGTTCGAGGTTTTGAATGTCAATTTATATCCTTGTTTATAAAATGATTTGTTAATTTTGTGACAATGTTTACCAAGGTAGTCTGATTGAATGTATTTGATATCTCTTTCTTCTTTCTTCTTATTTTCTTTCTTTGTGTAGTTCTTCTGTAATACATCAATCATGCTTGGTTTATATCCATTATTTTGGGCTATGTATTTAATAATGTTTAATTATTTATAAAAACCTTCAGTTTTCATCGGAGTTTTGTGTAATCTGTCGATCATTCATTTGAATGCAGCCATTTTTTGGTGATGTGGGTGATTCGATGAGGAAGGAATAAATAAATCTGTGTATGTTGGTTTAAAGGTTTATTCATATTGTTTTATACATGTATAAAACACTTTTCGAGGCTACATCATTCTCTAACATAGAATCTGTAATAATCATTATGTGTAGTCATTATTTTACTTAGCATGTAGGAAAATTCACTATTATTTTCTTTAATTCAGGTAGATAGCATATCTAATTAACAGTTCCTCAGAAAGCCTTTGTACGTAAGTGTGAGAATATTGAGTAATTCAGGTGTTAAGTGCCTAGTTGTTGACTGACAGTATAATGAACTTGAGTGACGTTAAAGCCCTAGCGGCGCTTACACTATTCTCTTAGCCTGTCAGCAGCAACGTATAATGATTTATGATCAAAATGTATATTAAGGGCTGTACACGTTACAAACACTGTGCATTGTGGTGTACATAGTACATGTTTGTCTTACTCAACACAAACATGTCACAATGTGGAGACTACTAATATTTTGTCGTTTCATGATTTAGGAAAGCAAAATAAGCGTTGATTGTAGCAAGCGAAACCTATTTGTGTTTTACTTAAACCAAAAAGTAATTGCGTTAAACCAAAAAGTATTACACATTTTGCAACATACAAAACACACAAAGTTTCAAAAATTCTGAGTTTCTTTCAACCTATTTACAGTAACCAACTTCAAACAAAGAAATATCATTGTTAAATATCACTTTATGGTTCTCTGGTTACACGATTGGTAAATTTACGTTACATTTTCAGACTGGCAAGTTGATACTTACGAGCAAAGAACCGCCTGGTTCTTTAAAGCATCTAAACAGCAAATAAAAGTATTGTGTTACACTCTATGCTCCATATTTCTAAAAGTCCCAGGCATTTAGGATCATACAGTCTCTGGGAGCTTCAACTTCTGGCAGCTCTCGGACTGTGGCAACAAACAGCCTCTGGGGACTTTCGTTCTGTGGTAACTCCCGGAATTTTGGAGTTCCCAACAGAGTTAAGCTCTCAGAATCTAGGACATTTCAGCCTCTGGGACTTTAGAAAATCCTTCCGGTCTGTGATTGCTTATCATCAGAGAGTTTCTATCATCTGATAACCTGTGACTTCTGAGAACAAATGGCCTCGGGGAAAATGGGGCGTCTGAGAGTTTCTGGCCTCTGGAATATTTCGGACACATGAGCTCGCATCTACTAAGATTTCTCGACCTCTGGCAGCTTTCAACCGACTCTTAAGAACCTTCAGGCTTTTTAAAGTCTCTGTTTCAGAGAGTTTTCGATCTATAAAATTTACCGGCATCTGGCAACTCCCTGCCTCCTAAAGCTTCTGGACAGTTCAGTTCTTATAGAAGTTTCCGGCTTTTGAGAGCTCTCAGCATCTATGAGGTCTCTGTCTCAGGCAGCTTACTTTTTTCCGTAATTTTCCATCAATGGGAGCGCAAGGAAAATGGTAAATCCTTTCTTGTGGATGTTCCTCTGGTCCTGGTCACTTGGAGCTCTCAGCCTCTGAGAAGCTCTTACTCATATCAGATCCAAGCCTCTGACAGTTACTGAGGTATTTTGTTAGATTCTTATGCTCTATGGCAGCTACTAAACTCCGAGAAACTTCGGTGTTTGAGGGCATTAAATCTCTGGGACCTCTTGGCTTCTTATGGCCTCCAGGCTCTTTATGGTTCTGAACCTTGCCAACTCTCCCTGCCTTTGGAAGCTCCCAACCTCTGTAAAATCTGTAAATCCCTAGGAGGTTCTAACTATTGATTGATCCCACTTTCCAGAACTTTCCTCTGAAACTCAACTCCCTTCACTCAAAATTTGAAAAAAGCATATCTTGTGTAAAAACTTATTATATGGAGTAATCATACCAAATCATGCTTAAAATATGTCTAAGGCAAGGAGTATTGAGTAATTTTCATACAGTTGTTTTTATTCTTGAATTGCACCCCCTTAGACCAGAACGTGATAAGGAACTATGCAGGGTTAATGTTTATTACATGGAATGCCAAATCAATTTTTTTGTCCATGCGTTTTCAAAGCGTTTATAGTAGTTGCTTAGGATCTTGACCTAAGGACTCCACCTTAACTATTCCAAAACCTGTTAAGAGCTAGTCTTGGTTACAAGTTACAAATTATTGGTTAAAAAGTAAAATTCACTTTTTTACCTAGGAGGGTTCCCTCTGGCTGGTTTATACCTTCCAGTTGAAATCACGCTGGGCACATGAAAAACCTGAATGAATGTCCAGTAGCGGTGCAAGAGTAATTCGATAGGCCTATTATACTGCGGCAGGTGACTGTTGGAGTTAGTGGGGTTTGTTCCCAAAGGTTATTGCTAACATAGACATAAGGGTGTGCCACTCCCTGGCTTGCTTTGGTTGGAGAGGCTGGTTTAGACTTGGCTTCCTCTTCTTCCAAGAGGACATGACTTGAGAAAAGTGCCCTAAATTCTTCGTAATAAAGCTCTACAGTATACTGCACCTTCCCCCAACATTACCTATCCAGAAAAGCCTTTCACTCCGGAAGCAGCAGAAAGGCACTTATAGTACTGTGAGCTATTTCTAAGATTCCATCTAAAGAGAACAAACAAACATTAATTTTAATTTAGGGTAAAACTCATTCAGTCACAAGGAGCCGTCTAGCGTAATTCTATATACAATGATTGTGGTACTAGTGCACCACGCTTTGGAATCTAAGAGCACAGACAATCTATGGTTTTAATAGACGATATTCTATTTTAGTGTGCATTTGTTGAAAATTAACTAATTACTGTCATATTCGTATTTAGGTTTCCAGAAATATAAATATTAATACGCTTAAATTTTAAAACTATAATAAACCCTCAGGGCCCATTAAATGATCAAACTTGATAGAAACGTAAAATTCGTGTTTTTTGCAGCGCCGTTCAGTATATCTTGCAGTAATACGTCAACAAGAATCTATATTAAGTAAAATTATTGCTAAACAATTACTCTGGAGGACGGGTTTAACTATATCTTGTAATTTTAGTTTTGTCTACGACAAATATTCATACAGTGATAGTCAAGTATGTTGTTGATCTCCTCCGTAGACTAATGGTAATAGTCTCGGCTCTCTAACCGAGAGATAACGGGTTCAAACCCCGGGGAGGTCTAATACTACTAATACATACTAGTACAATATTACAATACTTTATCAATCAAAACCAGTGCACTTCGAAGCCGGCATAGCTGACGCTGAAATGAGATTAAAAAAAGAAAAAAGTATGTTGTTAAATAGTAATACTAAACTGTTCTCTGCTGTAACACAGCGATAGTAAAATAACTCTAATTTGTGTTGTTAAACACATGTAATGTAACTATGCTATGTGTTGCTAAACAGCGATATTCAAGTAACCATAATATGTGTTTTAAACAGCGACAATCCAGTAAGTACACCATGTGTTGTTAACTTATGCAGCGCAGAGTCTCGTTTAGACTGCGAGGAAATCCTAGATGGAGTCAAGTAGCGTGAGACATTCGCTCTCAGTGTTTAAAAAAAGAGATTTCTGTTGTAAGTATGTTTAAGTATATTTTCAATTTTACGAAATACCTCATATTGTAACTAAATGTGTTCTAGATTTCAAATAATTTTTCTTTTCGGAGGTGTAAAAACATTCTAGAGCCAGTATGAATTAATTAATTGAGTGTTTGCAAAGCAATTCCAATCATGTAAACCCTTATGGGCTAGAAGGCGAGTTATTTATGAATAGCCGATAATATGAATTCTCGTCTTTTAATGTAATATTCGGTTTTCAAAATCGAATACGTTCGTCAGAATTTTTACTACGCCATAATTCATGGAGTGATCACTATTAAAATTACATACGACCACTTACTATAGATCTCAGATTAATGTTTAAAATGTTGTATAAAAATATTTAAGTAAAAATCACTTTTAAATTAATCCCGATAAAATCTATAACGTTTTTACTATTATTCAAAAATATTCCATGTATTAAATTTTTAATCTACGAATATTCAAGATTGTGCTTAACTAATAGTGTTGAAAAATTACAAAAAATAGATATATCCAATGAAGAGCATGAAACCGCGATTATTCAGTTTGAAATTTATTCTTTAGATTTAAAGAATAATAAACTATATCAGATAAGCAATAAACATTTATTTTATGCATTTTATTTTAGGTTATTTAGGTAATCTTTCGAAGTAAAAATTATTATAATTTTATATTCAATAACACAAATCATTTTATGTTGACCGGTGTTGAAAAAGGTGTACCTTTACGTAAATTAAGATGAAAGGCAGTAATGTTAGGTTGTTCTTATGCAATTTATTATGTATGTAATGTTTATTTAATATACCACATTAAAGTACCACATGTATCAAAAGCTGTATCGTAATGGCATTGCCTCGTTCCCGGGTTATGTTCTCCTATATTTAGAAAGTTCATAATGTTTTAGTGGCTGAATACATAATTGTATCACAGATACATTCAAAATTATTTGTTAAACTCACACGTATATTTATATAAAATAAAGTAAAGCAAATAAAGAACGTTTTATTTTACCAGGCGAAGTTATGGCTAATAAGCCTTCTCTAACACTTAACCAGAGGACCAACGGACCAACGGCTTAAAGGTGACTTCCGAATCACCACCAACGGCCGCGCAGGCGGGCTGCTTGCAAGGACAAGGTCGCTTCGCGGTTACCCATCCAAGCAGCAGCCACGCTTGACGTTCCTTGATCTGGTATCTTGTGATAACTGTTGCACCCGCTACACTGCGCATTGGGCAATTTGTACACCTTATATATATATATAATATAAAGGTTATAAGTCCAATCACAAAGACACTTTTCACCACAGTTTTAGGTTGTTTAAGCTTTACCATCACTGAACTCGAAAAAAGATGCATGGGCATTAACTTTTACAACAAATATAAAAATATCCTTTGTTTTTAAATGTATGATTATTTAGATTCCATAATTTAAATGGTATTATTGATCATATTTTCAAAATATAATAAATTTACTACTGATAAAATTATACAGATTGAAAGGTTTTTTGAAAGTAAACGTCAGTATTTGCTCATAAGGACCGACTGTGCTGGCAGCCATCTTAGTTTTAGCTCCATAAGAATAATACCAAATTTAAAAAATTGTATGACCTTATTTTGGAATTACGGGTTGACTTATTTAGATAAGACTAATACAGATGTAAATGACGGGCTTTTCAGTGTTTGCTTGATCGTTCGAATAAGCACTTTGGAAGTAGACTACAAAAAACTTTGGAAGCGTTATCTTTAAAATGAGACATTGCTCATACGTTAAATTTTAATGTAATTTAACAGTGACCAATATAAGCTCCATCTACAGCATTGCTCATACGCTATGACTAAAAAAGGGCGTAATAATAATGTTGGAAGGTTAACTTTGTTCTTATGGGGTAATGTTATATGGTATATGTGGATCATTTTACTTCACTCTATTCTTTAGATCAAACACTAGTTTCACACTTATGGTAGGCTGTCGATTTTATGAAATGAACAAATATGCGATTTCTCCCTTTACGTCATGAACTGGACGAATATCATCATGCAGTTGATAGAGAAAGAACAAACCTGCAAAGAAACATACAGCATATTAGGTTATTTAACAGCAACCAGATAATGACAATGTTTCTTGGATAAACAACAGATTAGAATTCTTAGGAAATATGTATTAGAGTGGTAGAATGCTTTGGTACTAAATCCATTCCCTATAATATATTCTTCTAAAATAAATAGTTTTTTTTTTTTTAAAATAAATTGTTTTGGTTTATGTTTATGTGTACATTTATTTTATAAATTTTCCCCTAATAATTGTCATATTATTACAGAGTTAAGCTATATTTATTATTGAAAGTTTGAATTGATGTCACTATTAAGGAATCTGTCAAATGTGTATGTTTATAGCCATTGTACATGTATATGAACTTGATTATAAAGTGGATTAAGACTCAAGATTTAAGTTCAAAATGATGTTTCTTTTGAAGACAAAATAATATATACAATAACTTAGCGCCTTCAAATAATGTTTGGCTATGTAATGTAAGGACTTGTCTCGTGATTGCAGTTTATAGTGTGCAGGTGTTTTGAAAACTTATCTTTTGCAGTCCAGGTGTGGTGGCAAGTTACATCAATGGGCGTAGCATATGCTTCTCCGTGAAAATAATGCACTATAATGCAATAATAGCACAATGCAATATATATATATATATATACACGAATATAGTAATAAAAAGTTAACGAATTTAAAATGTGTCACATGTTTTGAAATAAAATTGGAGTTTTTTTTGCGAGCATTGGTTTTTTGGATTAACTTCACCTCTTATATTTTTCGTTGACCAATAAATTATGACAACAAGTATATTTTCACTTAATAAACTCATTTTTTTCATATCAACAGAAATATATTTTACAATTCTTAACTAATTACGACTATTCTATATTTTATAGGCGTTTTATTTGATCTAATACAATGATCGTTTGAAAAGTTTATCACTTACATCAGTGATGAAGGCGCAGTTTACTGTGAAGAGATCCAATGCCGTGAAGTCTACTTGCGTGTGGGCAAGTTCGAGCATTATGATATCCAGCTGGAAAGTAAAAATAACTGAGTATTATCCTGAAGAGATTCAAGGCTGTAATTTTACACAGTTGATATCCTAAATGTAATACAAAACAACTGATAAGTATATGAAAGGCGTCTCATACTTCACATATAAGAATATTAAAGGTGGTTTATTTTTTGATAATCTGGTCATTTTGTTCTTTTCAAGATGACGGAATGCCTCAAACCTTATCTGATGTCATTTATAGTCATTGGAAGGAATACCTCTAATCATTCATTCTTTTCTTCTTCATTCTTTAGCTTGAGCATTATTTCAACTACGTCATATCAACTCTCAAAACCACGTTGTAATAACACACAACTTATTAAATCTGAAGAATTTATGTAACTTGTAAAATACTGTTTTCAAACAAACTGGCAAAGACAAAAAGACAAGACATTTAGCTAATGATCATTTCAAGTTGAAAGAGATTCAAAAATTCAGGAAACTTATTAAATTTGACTGCATTGGAAGAAGGCATGATCTCCACGGGGCCGCCCTTGTGGTGGCCTATTTGTATAAGCTTATTTCACAAACACGCTGATTTCCATTGTATTTTTGGACGAGTCCCATATCTCATTCATATTAACATCAACTTAAATTTTTCAGTGTGCAAATGGTGAAAGAAATGACCCTCATCTGATGGAGTTTACTAAAGTTTGTAACAATATTACTTTTTGTAGTTATCAAACCTTTGGTGACTCGAAAAGAGTTGAAATAGGATTAATATAAATTAATTTAAACGATCTAGGTTCCAGAAAAACCACAATTAAAATAACTATTCCAGTTCATAGAAATACTACCGAGATAAAAAGTAAGACATTATTATTTGATAAGACATAATCAAAGTTTTTAGTTATAACTGTTTCATACGACCAAGCACTACCAGGAAGTCAAGCAATCATAAGTTACAAATTAAAGAAGGGATATAAATACAAGAACGTATTTAAAGTAATAAAAAGATGAAGTATGCGAAATAATTCAAAATGCAAATAGCGAATTTATTTAATCGCTACACAAGACAATGATTACGATTACGATTAAATTATTACGTCTATAAACCAACGAACTATATATTTTATTGGTATAAGCTATCAGACTCAATAAATTGATATTAAATTTAAGGTTAGTGGGTTTTACAACCAATCAGATGATATTAAATAAGACGCAAGCAATGTTTGTAGATAACACGAGATTGATTAACCGTATTAACCTTGGTACCAAACCGAAACTAAAACTTTAGAGTCGGGAACTAAATTACCATAATTAACATCGATATGGTTGAATATCATACTGACTATGAATACAAGCCTAATGGGATGGCACACCCTTATGTCTAGGCTAACAAGAACCTTTGTATCTTAAGGAAAATCCCCACCAACTTCAACATTCATCTCCCGCAGTAGAATAGACCTATCGAATTACCTTTCACCCCAGAATCTCGACATTTGCGGTTAGTGATGTGCCGCTCCTGGACATCCACAAGGTTGCCCAGATTTAAGTGTTTTTTTTGTACCCACTAAGGGGTATAAACCTACAAGAAGTGAACCCTTCTGGCGGAATGCTGGCATAATACTTTAAAGAAGTTTGCTTTGTATTTCCCATTCAATATTAGGGTGATGCTGGTAAAGACACTTAATTGTTAATTTTAAATTTAATTTAAACACTACTGTTACGTTGTGATCAGTAAATTTCACTTGTGACATCAGTCAGACTCCATCTAAATATAACATCCTTAAAGGGTCAACTTCCATTTTCCATTTATCAACCTTTTCAATACTCTCCCTTTTCGACCTCCACCAAAACTAGCGAGACTGATGATTAATTTCTGCATTAGGGAAAACTCCAGTACCGATTAAAAAAAACCAGATTGGGTGTTTTAACAGTTTACACTGGCTCTTGGCCACTAGACAATGTAGTCAGACATGAATTTTGAGTTGAGCTCCATTTCACTCCGTTGTGCATCTGATGGAATAATGAGAATACCTATTCATGCAGATTAAATTTGTTTGTAGTCTAGGTGTCTCTGATGTCAGAACTATGCATAGAATCCATGTTGGGTTTCTTCATTGCCGACCTTTTTTGACAATGACATTGACCAGAGATCAATGACATTTTATGTGTCATTGATCTCTTCAGATGGATGTTGAAGATTCAATGGAGCATCAAAGGACCCGACAGAGTATAATAAAAGTCTTATTAACCAAACCACCACATGTAAAATTTCAACATTTCTAATGATTTTACTTAGTTTTTTCACAAATCTGTATGTTAAACGATTTCTCGTTGCTATTATTGATACGAAAATATACAAATATAATCATGTTTGATAATTCTCAGTAAAATCCCATAGACTAGTATTCAGCATCATCGAACTCTATGTTATCCATATAAAAATGAAACGCCATGAAGCCTTCCTATCCTGTAGGTCAGTTCGATCCAAGATATCGAGCGGAGAGACAAACAGACAGACAGAATAGAGAATTTGCCAGCCTCTCACTAACGCTAAATCCTCTCACTCCTTACCCTCTCAAGGAATGTGTAATACTATGATCTTCCTTCAAACCAGGAGTGTACTATATACAGGGTGTAAATTAAGTCCTGATACCCCTTACAAATATCTGAGCTACCTATGTTGCTACCTGAAATTTCTATAATAGACGGCTATCAATTTTTTTCTCATATTTTGTAAATATTGATACAACCTAATACATTTGATACATCCTTATGGCTTTCTTCAATAAAGGGCTTAAACTTCTTAAGGGGCTTAACAATATTGTATACTTTTTCATATACCTTCTTGCGATAATGCAGAGGATACTCTCCCAACGTAAGTTTACGGTCTATCTCTCTCGATATCGCCTGCACCTAAAAATGAAATATGGATATGTAATAATGTATTAAACTTTCAAATGGTGACAATTGCTAATAATAATAATAATTCTTTGTTGATGTAAAGAATTGACAGAACTATATTGCAAACGTCATTAAAAATATTATTTTTATAACATCAATGTTACCTTATTTAATTATTATCATACAGTCAATTAAATTATAAAATTAGATTTCAGAAAAGTGAATATGAAATGAATGTTAATTTTTATCCTAACAGCCGATTGTAAAATCAACAATACAGTAACATGGCTTTGAGAACAGAAAGTGTCCAAATTGAGATTGGGTTTCATTGATTAATTTGGGTCTCAAGAGGCCTATTTATTAGCTTTCACCCCTGCTTGTGACGGAAAATGCTCGAAAGTAGTCGTTATATGCTGTTCAATCCAGAAATATTCCATTGCTCTGGTCTAATATTGGTGGAGATGCCAGCTCTGAACAAGTTTCTGTTTGAATCTGCAGTTCAGGGTTAAAAATCAAGAATATAAAGGTTGGCAAAGGTCAACAGTCCAATCTCCTCAAATCCAATTTTACACGATTCTCTGGGTTTCAATTTCCATTTTACAAAAGTTGCCACACCATCCCTTTGTATTGCGTTCAATGATGAATATTGCTACCAAAGGATCATTGTCAATTCTGAAGAGTAGAGTTTTCGGGTGTGAAGTGCTGCTCAAAGTTGACGAAACGCCATGATGCATTCTCCTATCATGATAGATAACAATTTTGCTTGATGGATATTTCATATTTTTTCAGTATGTGCATATTGATGCAATACAGAAAGTCTTGGTTGTAAATTTAAAGTTTGTTTCTTCCTACAATTCTTTGACAAATTGATCTTTTACTTGGAGCCAATCATTTTACGGTATATTTATACCATAAAATCAGAGTGTTTGTTCATCGTCTTGGAAGTATTTATGACGCATATGACAGAATATGACCTAACAAAGAATATCGAAAAACTAATAAAACAACACATGTACAATCTTATGTTCTCCTATATAATTTGAATCAAAGATTATTTGTGAACAGAAACTATTGCTAATAACACCTTTATTAGAGTTTTATGATCAAGGTACCTAATTGATTTAAATCATAAAGCTGTTTATTGTAATCGAAAAACCCAACAGGAACTGTTAACGCTGATTTAAAAACTGGTTTGCGTAAAAAAAATTAAGTAGTTACTGATAGTAGTAATGTATACGGATAAGGCAATAGAAGAGTAAAATGTGATCAGGTGTTTGAATGATCTGTTAAAAAACTATCATTGTTACTATTTTATTTCTTCAGGCAGTTGCATTGGAATTCAATGTCTAGTAAAAACTGTATAATTGAAAAAAATATGTGTACAAATATTTATTACAGATCATTATTGCTGCTATTTTTGAACCAACACAAAATAGTTTGTTGGCCAATATTACCAGTAAGAATTCAAATTAACATTGAAAAGAATAATTATCATAGAAGTTTATAATTAATCGATAAATCTTTTACTCACTGAATCAGAGGTTAATGACGATGACTTAGCGATTGCAAACAGTATGGATATGATATGTGCACGCGTGAACAGAGCAATCACCGGCATGTAGTTCTCTACTACATTTGTGATTTTGTGTAGTCCATAGACATTCCAGTAGGCGGTCATAGCACGTATGAACAACGCAATACCGCCAATTAAGGCGTTGGCCACACGTAGGGAAAATATGTTATTGATCATTTCATTGCATCCGAGTATAGTTCTTAGTGAATTAAGAGTCTCCTCAATATTTCCTTTTTCAGCAGTATTCACTAAGATTACTTTCAGTCTCCGGGAAACCATGTATTTTATTGTTGCCATATGGTAGCACGTCCATGTGTTAACCATCGTATTTACATGTATCAATGATCTCACATAGGGACTGATGAAACATAAGGTAACGGAATGTAAGCTTAGTAGGGCTAAGATCAAAGTGTAGACTTTGTTCTCACGATGTATCAAGACCGTTCCTTGAGAAGAGTCAAAATCAGCGAGATCCTCCAAGGAAACACTCCAGAACTGGTCCGAGGCTATCAGGGTCCATATGTTTGTGGTGACTGATAGCATACTGTACCATAAATTGACAGCTCTTGTGAAAGTTTCTATGTTTGCCACATCCTTGTCGTCTATTATGAGACATAAAGAGACTAACACTGCTGCCAGCACTGCCACAGCTAAGACTCTCCCCACTTTACCCTTTCGTTTGAATTTTGGAACTGAGAATGGGTTAATGTCAAATATTTTTAAAACGGTTGCCTCCGAAATCATGTTTTTATTTTCTATATGTAAAGTTACTAATTTATAAACTATTTTATCACTTGGTTGGTTAACGAAACACGTCCTTCCCGATAGTGCGGTTAGTTGCCTAGATATAGTAAACATAACATTTGCTTTCGACCAACATGATGGCAATTGCGTAGGTACTAAACAAATATACGTGGACATTTAATCAATATGCATAAAATAATAATGCATCTAAGGATCGACGTCTTTATATTTTAGTTTTTAATTTTAAAATAATATTAGTGTTGCCACATCAGTATAAATTTTTATAAAATTTATACGTATAATTAAGTCCTTTTCATTTATGTGGAATGCAATGGGTAACCAATAACTTTAAATTTAGGGCGCGCCATTACAATAATTACAATTCTGATCACACAAAAAAGGCTAAAATTATTTCATTACATACAAATTTTATAGGCTTCTACGGAAAAACCTTAAAATTATTGAGTTTTTTTTTACTGAGCTAACATCTCAACCCTGTAAGCTCAAAAATCTGTGTTCAATTCACTTATTTTCGAGCAACAAACAATTAATATGAACTTTGAGTTCAGTTCCACTTCACACTCCGCTTAGTATAGCGTCTGAAATCTGACGCTGTCACTTACTTGACTCCTGATATCTGGATTCAACGTCCGTCTGAAGAGATTAGAGGAGTCAAGTCCGTGACATCGTCAAATTTCACGAGTAAGTTTCATAGATTCGTGACAAGCTCCACCATGATTTACGATCGCGTCTAGAACATCGTAGAGCACTCAGTTGTACACCTGATGAACAATGAGAAAACATCCTCATCTAGGTTGCATTTTTATAGTCCTACGCGTCTCTGATGTTGAAACAATGCAAAGAGTTTGTTTTGACCTTCTTCGTCACCGAAATTTTTGGATAGTATAATCTAGTCAAAGAGGTATTCTAATTGTCTCATTAGGAGTACAATTGAGTGAAATACGATGTTTCTAACACGATACTTCAGCACGGTGGAGAACCCGAGTTTTCTACTTATAACGTAGCTATGGTGGGAAGGGTTGATTCATTTTTGGTGATCTCTTCAGACGAACGTTGTTTCCATGTTCTAGCAGTCAAGTCGGTGACAGTGTCAGACTTCAGACACTAAGCGGAAGGTGAAATGGATCTAACTCCACCATTGAATTAACACTTCACAACATAGCTATGGTAGGTATAAAATAGCTAATTATTGTCAGTTCTGTCTTAACATGGTAAAAATAAAATATTTAACACAAGTGAAATTCGTTAGGTTTATAAGCACATCAAAACCATAAAATTCTTTTGGCTTCTATGTTAAGTTTTGATAAATAGAAAAGCTACAATAAGAAATCTTTGCTTAAATATTAATGATTATTGAAATACTTTTAGAATTATTTAAGAAACGTCTACTCACTAACTCAATTACTTCTGAAGATGAAATTCCCAGTGTAAAGAGTATAAAAATGACGTGCCCACGAGTAAATGCTGACATTACTGGAGAAAAATACTCATTGAGGTGTACATCCTGATTTAGTCCATACACAATCCAATATGCGGCCATACAGCGAAGGAACATGGCCATGCCATTAATTAAGGCATTAGTCACAAACAAAGAGAACGTGTCGTTGAGCATTTTGTTATACTTAACAATAACTCTCAAAGAATCAACAATATCTTCAATGTTCCCTAATTCAGCAGTTATTGTTAAGATTAATTTTATTCTTCGATATATCATGTACTTGGCTGTTGTCACTTGATAGCATGCCAATGTGTTGATCATTGTATTTATATCCAATAGCGTGCTAACATAGGGACTGACCATGCAGAAAGTCAAGGTGTGAAATATGAGCAATGCCAAAATCAAACTGTAAACATAGTTCGCTTCAGATATCAACACAACCCTTTGAAAAGAATCAAATTCTGCAAGATTCTCAAGAAAACCTTTTGTTGACTGATCTGATTTTATCAAAATACACGTGTTTATTATAACGGAGATCAAAGCGTATCTTACATTGATTTCTTGTGTGAGTGTTTGTATGCTGCTTACTTCATTCCGGGAAATTCTGTAACACAATGAGACAAAAACCGTTACTTGTATTGCTGCGGCAAAAATTTTCACTAATTTCAAGTCTTTTTTATTGCCTACGAATTTTTGGATGGAAAAGGGATTCATGTCTAAAAGATTGGCTAATGTTTCTTCTGATATCATATTCACAGTTTTCACATAAAACCTAGTACACCTAAATATCCAGGTTTGTAGTGGACCATGTTACCTAGACACTCGCACGAGTGTAGCAAGGCTCATTGACGTAAGTGATAACACACAATATGACGTTAATGTACTTTTTATAATCATTATTGACTTGCTGTTGAAATTTAATCTAGGGGAATATAACTTATTTATGGACTTTTAACATCTTTTTTTAAGTATAACAGTGTCTAATAACTGATAACAAATTAATTTGGTTCAGTTTGCATACATTTTGATAAAAATAAATAATAATTTTATTACGAAATTGTATTTACTATATTAAAATGAATTCACTAAATGTGTTGCTAAGCGCTAATCTCTGGAACGGCTGGATCAATTCGGCTGTCGTTTCTTTAAATATTCCTTGAATTCTGAGAACAGTTTATAATGAGAGAAAAGTTAAAAGTTTCCCAGAACATTTAAGAAATCGGGAAAATCATTAAAATATTTACGAGACGTGATCCAAAGTGAACTGACACTTAAGAGCTGTTGACACTTTCAGCGGAAGTTCTTCAAAGAAACATAAACATTTGTTTACACTTAAATTTTAAAACTTATTATAAATATAGTGATTATGTACATTGATGGAGTTACTAACTAAATTTTACTTCAGTGGCAGACCTGATTTGCGGAAGATTGACAAGGGATAAATTGCTGCTCCTATTTTTATGTTGTATCACAGTTTTTGGCGATGTTTGTTTTCATTGGTGTGTGTTGAGGTTTTATTGACATCCGGTGTGTCAATAAAAGCGCAGGCAGTGTGCGCCGCTACCAACTGACGCTCGCCGCAGGAATTGTCCCGCTTGTGACTAACCGCTGTACGACCGGACCGACACTACGACACCTAGCCACTGCGAAGGTTTACTGTTGCGCCTTCAATTTCTTGACTGCAAAATCGTGACCTGCAAGTCTTGCGAGTTTGTGGTTACTCATCTGTAGGCAAGAGGTTTCTGTTTGTGATGGCACGAGGTGAAGTGGACTGCTGCTCACGTTGTAATAAATTAGTTGAAAATGATAGCAAAAGTGTGCTATGTGAACCTTTTTGCCACACCTGGCATCACATTGAATGTGTGGATATTTCTGATGATGATTTTGAGCTGATGCGAGAATTAGATTTGAAATCCAAATGGGTTTGTGATGTTTGCAACTCTCGTGTGAAATCAGTGAGGGAAACCTGTAATCTGGATAATCTTATCCATTTAACTCAGGCTTTTGACAAACTTTTTGGACTGGTGCAAAATTTGGTTGATGATAACAACCTATTAAAGGTTTTTGTATTTAATTCAAATAACACGGAAAGTGGAATCAAGAAACAACGCCAAAACAAATCAAGTTGTATCTCAATCGAAAGGTAGGCGTAGGTTAGAGCCAAACTTTCAACTATCGAGTCCGAAAAACTTAGACTGTGACGAAAAAGTTATCCAGGTTGAAGAAAAGGATATTTATGCTGAAAAAGTGGTGAGAGGTCAAGATTGTGAGGATGAAACACGTATTTTTATCTAGGTGTTCTTCAGATACTACTACAAATGAAATTGAAAACTATATGAAGCAGAACGGTGTTGGTGATATCAGGTGTGAGAAACTTCAAACTAGGTATTCGGACTACTCCAGTTTTAAAGAGAGTGTTGCTGAAAATCACCTTGATACTGTTTATTACATACGTATTTCATAGTAAATAGCATTCATAAGCTATAATACCGCCTTAAAATTCAAATAAAATACATTCATGGAACTTAAACCAAAATTTGAACTGACATCTAATGTATGGGCGGAGGATTATAAAATCATAAATCAGTATACATTAGTGCAGGCAGACTGAGGGTATATTTGTTGGCTTAATGCAAGCACTCTGGCATCATCCAAGTCTATTCAGCTGTCAGTCAAAGTTTTGACGCAACAGCTAAAATGTATATTACCGTTCCACAGATCCCATGTATGTAAATGATCTTACATGGCCTGTTTAGGATTATATAAGTAGTTTTTCTTCCATTATTTCTTTAAGTGATGGTACTCGCCTTTCATGCAACATACGTGTTCATTACAAATTCTTAACAATATATCAATGTTGTCTTTACTATATTTTTGTTGTATTTAAATCCAATGCTTAAGTTATATATTTGAGTTAAATTTAATGCAGAATTTAATAGTATAATTCTGTATATACAGATGTGGACATTTAATATTATAACTCCATCATATTACATCATAAACGGTTTTAATAAGCAGTATAAACACTTCGGCAATTGTGTGCAAAGCCGAAGGTATAAAGCTAGTTTTAACTAAAAATAAAAGTTTTGAAGAAAATAAAATTTAATAACGGTTCCAAAATAAACATCAGCCTTAGAGAGCATCCTACTCTCTGAAAACTCTTACGTCGGCAACATCGGCAACACCTACTCTCTCTGGCAGGTCCCGGTCCTTTCGAGCTCCCCGCCTTTGGAATGCTGGATTTTTAGAGCTACTAACTATTACTATTACTACTAAACTTTGGCCCTGGTGGGTCACGGAAAATAGCTCCTTCCGGCTTGGTGGCAAGCTGTTTTTATAAATGCCTCACCCTAGCAGTTCAATTTATGTGACAAATTGATTCCAATTGCTGATTTTTTAGGAGTTATTTTGGATGACAAATCCTGAGATGGGAAAATTTAATCAGTCACTTAAACGAAAAAAACTTAATTCAGCATGTTATGCAATTCGTAAAATTTTGAGATTTGACAGTTTAAATAACAGGAAAACTATTTATTTTTGCTATTTTGAACCTGTAACGATATACGGAATTGTTTTCTGGGGTATTTCTCCATGTATTTAAACAGGTTTTGAAAACTCAAAAGAATAATCCAAATTCTAAGGAAATTTAGATTTTTATCAATCATGAGGAGAAAATTCTTTTCATGAAATTTTGCCGAGGACAAGTATTTACATAATGGATTAAACTCAAACTTATTAAGCAAGAGATCCAGCTTCTAGCAGCTGCCGTCATAAGAACGGCCCTAGCCTCTACAATGATAATTAGGATTGGTTTTCGCTGTCTGTAGACGCTTCTTAACTCTGACTTCTGCAAAACGTAAACCTCTAAATTATTCCAAATTCTGAGTTTTTCTAAGGTGTTAACCTTCTTGACCTCTATGTTTGTAAGAAAAATATAATTATGTGTGTGTGTGTGTTGAATTCATTCTATAGAATGTTTCTAGCGATTTTGCCCGAACATTATCCAACATCGCCATATATAGATTTTCTATAGGGCCTGTGTTGGTCTTGGGGCTTAAAAACCATCGATCCAAAGACGCTTACGAGTTATCTTTAGTTCTTTAAAAAACGTTCTTGCTAATTTTTGTTAAAATAAAACCAACTGCTAGTAGTTTATATTTATGGCAAGTTTTAGGGTAAAGTTTTTTGGGTAAAGTAGGGGTTTCTCCTACTTGTCTCAAAGTGCATTGAAACTTTTTTTATCGTTTGCCATATATTATAAAGACCAATTAAGTTCAGATACATTGAATGGCAAGGCATCTATATTAGATATGTTTAAAAACTGTTTTAGACTTAGGTTGCGCACAACGTTGTCCATTCAGCGTCAACAGCAAACGCGACAATGCCGTTTTACTTGTAGAACTTTCATAAAATGTTTTGCTAAAGTTTGTCAAAATCTGTTTATAGTAATTGAGCGGAAATTATTTTTGTCCTATGGGTACCACATTCAAAAAGCGATTATGTATTTTTCTCGGATATTGTTTGTTATATAGAAAATTCATGTATATTTTTTTTGTATCCATGTACAAGGTGATTATCGTAAGTGTTTTAAAAAATGGTTTTATCATAAAGCACAGCCCCTTAACAGAAAAGAGCAAAAACTATTCTCAGGTTCACATTTTTCGCATACAATGTACACTCAAATCTTTCTACATACATCACACCACAAGTATATGGTTGTTGAGTAGAAAAGATTTTTTGGCCCTGGCGTTCTGCTTCTTCGACCCGATTAGCCTTGACAATGAACTTGACTTTGCCACTCAATTTTGATGTTGAGTTCAGTCCCATTTCACCTGCCGCTTAATGCATCGTCTGAAATTTGACACTGTCATAACTCGACTCCTAGAATTCGGAGTCCGTGACCGTAAGAAAAGATTCAAAACAAAATTTGGCAACGAAGAAGCTCAAAACGAACTCTTTGCAACTTTTCCTTTAGTGTAAACTAAAGCGAATATATTTCGCGTTATAATAAGACCAGATACATCGTAATTAATTTAGATTAAAAGATTAAATAGACTTCAAAATTTATCTCATACTTTAGTGAACATCTACTGAAATTATGAGCTGATTAATTGAAACATATATTTAAAAGTGTACAAAAATCCTTATTTTAGGTACATCCAGACTTCATAAAAATTTTTTTTAGTTACATTTTCATCGAAAGTGGATGAATTTGACAGTTAAAATGAATTTCATGACAATGCACTTTTAACATAAATTTGAGATCTAGTACTGGTTTAAAGAGGAAATCTAATAATAATTTATGATGATCGACTATATAGAAATTCCTTAACTCTGACGTCACTGTGGTGAAGGATGGGCTGTGGGCAGCATTTTACACGATTCCGTCATACGCAATTGGTGGTAAACAGAGATAAAATGGACACTCGCACCCGTGTGTGGATTGGTTTGGACATATATATTGAACTGCAACTGAACTTTATTGCTGAAAAACAAGCCCGGTGATAAAATATCCAAACAGTTTTCCTGTACATTAAATTTATATTTTACTACTCGCGTATAAAATATATGACAAAGATCAAATAACACATTTTATAACGATCTACTATAATACATGGTATTGGCATTATAAGTGTTGTAATTTCAAATTATATGTATTTACTGAAAACAATAATTAATTTACTGTTGAATATAAAAAAAAGTAATTAACCTCATATTATCCCATAATATTAACTTTTTTATTTTAAAAAGAAAAAAGCCAATCTCGTTTTATGCTTTGTCCTACAGGGCCAATAAGACGACAACTCAGATCCGTGCCATGCTTATCGTTATTCATATCGAAATTGGACTGAATTTCATATGAATAAAGATTTATGAATATTGTGTGCTGGGAAAATATTTGGTATGTATAAAATTCCTTACTACATATGTGTGTGTGTGTGTGTGTAAAACATAATTATAATAAATAATGCAATATATATATATATATATATATATATAATATATAATACAATGTATTAATATATTATATAATACACACACACACAACACACACACACACACACACACACACACACACACACACACACACACACACACACATATATATATATATATATATATAATCATATAATAATCGATGTAGAATAAAACACGCCTTACAGTTTATAGGAGGCATAACATTTTTGAAAGCTAGATAGGGATTTATAAATTATTCATTATTTTAAAGGCACATGCAATATATATTCAATATGCAATATAATTAATTATTATTATCAGGAACAATGCTGCTGTCACATTTAGTACACATGTAGGTTCGTTATTGACACAGATGTGTTCCAATCAAAGTCATTAAGTGTAATGACACCAGCGTGAGACAGATAAACAGAGCCGGAGCTGTCAATTTCAATCGACCAAACATTTGCAAGTCCAATAATGACCGCTATAGCGAATGCGGCTTGTGTGAGGGCTACACATAAAACTTAAAACTCTGCTGCTCTTATTATTATTATTCGTCACAGAAAGCTTACTAATTCCAATTACATTACGCCAAGAAGTTTTCAAGATGAGCTATATAAAAACTAATATTATAGATTGTACTTGGGTTGGTATAAAGTTATTAGCTAAATATTTGTGAACATAATTGAAAATTTTTAACTATAAAATAGAATTTGACCCTCCACTGGCATTTACCCCGTGTGTTAAGGTACTGTCACATCATATCATAGTTTCTATCCAAATTTGTATGAAAATGTAGAAATCGTTAATAAAGTTTCGCTGAATATATAGTGAATACACGAATATTGAAGGGGATTTCTTAGTTTGTCTCTTAAATGTTTCATCGGTAACTAATAAAATCAGGAATTTCTTGCATGTGACAGAATTTTTCAATAGTAATGAAAGTCATAGGTGCTTATCACGAAATTATTTCGTTAATCAACCTACTGAAATAATGATGTATATACCAACCAGAAGCCTACAAGTTTAAAAATCCGGTAAAATCAATTCAGTCCTAAAGAGCAACGAAACGTGTGCGCACCTACGTATTTCAAAACGTTGGGTGCATTCAAGTTTGTTACGCTTGTGTGGGCGATAGTTAATCATCTTAATATATCTCTTGCAATAGAAGTGAGTCTTATTTAGTAGTGTTGGTGATGAATTGGTATTCAGCCTAAGATAATTAAAACTATGTGTACAAAACAGAGTAAAAGAAATTTAGCTTTTAGTCCTCAACATGTAGGCCATTGTTTAACCTGCAAATAGTTATTGAATAACTTGAATTTTCGGACTTCGTTTCAATACTAATAATGAGTGTGATTGTAGTACTTCTGGGTCTAAAATAAAAAGAGGAGATACTGTCAAAATATAAATTTTATTGAGGTATTGAAAAATCCAATTTATTTTATAAAATCAAGTATTCTACTAGAATTTATTTAAAATTTAGAATTATAGTATAGTACAATAACTATGATTTGTTTACACTGTGTGACGGATAAAATTTGGAAATTTAATTATATAGTTTAGAACATCAAATTGGTTAATGATTAGAAGAACAAATTCTTTCGAACGCAGTTGAATGAATTAAGATATCCGGTCCCACAAATAAGAACACAAATATTCTACCCTTTATTGAGTCAAAACTATGATTCGTTTTTTCTTGACTTCAAATTAAAAAAAATAATAGGGTTTAAATTCAAGTTTCTGACATTATTTATTATATATACCTATATGTGGAATAGGTTGTTTTAAATTTCTTACCATACAATTTTATAGAGCTTTGAAGATCAGACGAGCTTTGAAATTTACCTGTTTGTCCACCAGCTCGAACCGGTATCCATCCTCACCCTGTAACCTCTAATTATCTATGACGTGTATGTGTGAAATGCTGCCACAGCCATCCCCCACTAGAATGACGTAATTCTGTCAGCAATATCAATATCAAACCAACCCGAGCACCATCTCTAGTTGGTATCCATTTATTGCCTTTAACAACCAATTGTGTATGACGGGGTTGTTTGAAATGATGGCACAGAAAATCCCCACTAGAATAACGTAATTATGTAAGCAATATCAATATCAAACCAACCCGAGCACCAGCTCTATTTGGTATCCATTTATTGCCTTTAACAACCAATTGTGTATGACGGGGTTGTTTGAAATGATGGCACAGACATTCTCTACTGGAATGACGTCATTCCTGTCAGCAACATCAATACCAAACCAACCCGAGCACCAGCTCTAGTTGGTATCCATTTATTGCCTTTAACAACCAATTGTGTATGACGGGGTTGTTTGAAATGATGTCACAGACATTCTGTACTGGAATGACGTCATTCCTGTCAGCAACATCAATACCAAACCAACCCAAGCATCAGCTCTAGATGGTATCCATCCTGTTTTTATGACCACCAATTGTGTATGGTGTTTTTGTGTATAATCCAGACACAGCCATTTTCCAATAGAATGGCGCCAATGCTGTCAAAAATTTCAATATAAACGATGGACTTCAATGGTAATATTTCTTAACACGATCAATTCTCGTTCACTGGGAAAAAACCTCTAACTGAGGTGAAAAATATTTCTGTCCACTAGAAGTCTTGCACTGTTAGGATATACGTTGTACATTATACATGTCTCCAGAACACAACCAAATTTGATCAATCATAATTACGAGACAAATAACAATGGTTTTAAATATATGTTAAGCCACCAACCAGCTTACAAATTCAATGATAGCTATCAAAGCCTATCATTCCAGGGGTAGAAAAACTTTCTTTCGTCAATTTATAAATTTAGTTGACTGTCCATCCGCACAGTATATGTAGACTTAACTAACCTATAGATGTGAATTTTCACATGAAGTGTCATTTCTATATAATCAACATCGAGTTCGACGATGGTACGTGTCATTCCATGGGGTTTGGATGAGCGTTAGTGTACAGTTTTAAATTGTTCTAATGGGTGACCATGATGGCAAGGAGAAAATCGTACAATAAATATATTTTTTCCTATCTAAATGAGGTCTAATGAAATGAGCGATAGAATTGAAATTGAAACCTCAGCGAAACCTGTTCCCGACACGAGGTTTGGCGTAATCCTACCTAGTGTTAAGATTTAAAGATTAAATTTAATCTTTAAATTTTAGATGCTATGCAATGCTTTTGTTTGAATAAAATATATTATTCGCTGTTGATGTTGAATTGACTCGAACGTTTATGGCGTAGTCTTACCTTGTACTAAATAACAATTATTATTTTTAGAAAATTGTTATTTTATTTTATTTTACATTATTTTGAAATTTAAATACATTAACTTCAGTTTGTACAAACCTTTAAGGTACTGTAAATTAAAATAGGTTAATTTTAATAATCTTTTACTATTCTGTTACACAATTTTTTAATTTATATTATTCATACAACTGTGAGCTCTATGTTTATAGTAAATGTATGTATTATAAAATTTGAATGATAATCATTACAATGGAAAATTTTGCAAACAAAATAAATATATTAATTTAATGAGATAACTGTAAAATAAAGTTGAGATGCCTATAAATGGTTTCTTATTGTTATCAAGGGATAACGTGAAAGCTGAACCAACACTACCCTACTTTATTGGTTTATTGTAGAGCTGAGACACAATTTTATAGTTTTAAAGATAATTTAGATGCCAGCTCTTTAAAGTATAAATTATTTTTGAAATATAAATAAAAGAATAAAATTGTTTTTTTTCTTTTAACGATGAGTGGTAAAAATTTAAAGCAGAATTTCGGACATTATATAATGAGGAAGAAAGGAAAACTATTCTATATAAGGATATGAATTTCTTACAGAATGTGTACGAAATATAAGGGAAGTGTATGATATTTTTCCTGTTAAAAAAAAGTAAACTACATAATATAATTATTTTTCAAATAATTTTATTCTCTTAAATCGTATTTGCATAATAGTTCTAAATTCATAAATAAAAAAAGATCATATAACGGCCTGAATCTATAATTTTATATTTTAAAAACAAATTTTTATCTTCAACCGATCTTATTTGAACCTGATTTACAAAGTAAAATCCTAAAGCCTTTAAAATTATGTGGGGTGATAAAATATTGAAATCGTGAAAGTATGTTGTGTTCATACTATTGATAAGATTACTTTCGTATTAAACCTTAATGCAATATCTTATTAATTATTAATTAAAAGTTTTCTTGCGAACATTGCTCATCAAAGCCTCGTTAATTTTCACTCCAAAGAGAAAGTTATGGCAAATGATTTGAATAACGAAGGCGAAAATTAGTTTAATAGATACTATAAACGTAGTAATTGGTTATCCAGAGCACTTCGTAGAACATTGCTATTTATAACTGGTTTTAGTGTGAAGAAAACATAAAGAAATATTTATGAAACAAGACTTCTTTCTGACACTTATAACCCTCTAATTAATTATAAATCCCACTCTTCTGTACTTTGTTGTATATATTTTTATCTATGGAAAAACCTTAGAAACTTTGCGAAATATTTGTATATATCTGTATTTTAAATTGATTTATATTTATAAATGGAGAGCGAGTTGATAATATTTATCAATTTTAATATAATTGAGCAATGAATTCATAAGTTTCAACATCGTGGTATACAAACAATGCTTTATAAAGGTTTTTGTATTTCCTAATTAAAAAAGAAAAGGACAATTTTGTTTGAATTTAAGAAAAATGTTAAACTGTACCATAATGGTGAATAAAAACATGATAACTAATAGTTCTCAAAGAAGAGCAGGATTAGAAGTAGGATGAAATATTAATTAGGAGGTTTAAAGTGTCAGAAATAAGTGTTATCTCATCGACATTTCTTTATATTTTTCTTTATTTATTTATTGTATCAACGGTTACACCATTTCCATTCAATAACAAATTATAGACTCAAGAATACTTGACTACTACTTATTAATTATATTATATCAATGAGAATTTACCAAGATAGTCTAAATAAGTGACAGATACATTGATAAGAATATCAAAAACGACTAAAATCCATAACAATAACGAGTAAATTAAATAATAACAAAAAGCAACTAACAATTGGACATAAATTACGATCAGTTTTAGGAGAACTTAAAACACACAAGTGTTTTATGCACTTTAAATACATTTACTCTACTATTTATAGTATTTAAAGTAGGGATTTAAGTAACTTACAGAAGAAAATGGAAATATATGTGTTTTATATCTATAGAATGCTGTAATTTTTATATTTATATACACAAAAGACGAAAATACGACAACATGTATTGTTGAGGTCTGACAGGCACAATTTATCTCTTGGACACATGAAGCCCTGACATGCATCACCCTGTCCTTGCCCTTTATTGTGCAAGATATACAGTTACTGGTTTAAATAATATTATTCTAGCACTTCACACACAAACACACACACACACACACACACACACACACACACACACACACACACACACACACACACACACACACAGTGCTGGATTCCTACAGGCATTATCAGGAAATAATAAACAATCATTATAATATAATTTAATGTTAAAAACATAGTTCAATCATTTAAATTTTGAACTGCTAAATAATTTTAAGGTTTTGTAGCTCTTCGGGAACCTACAGTTTCTTAGCAAATACAGACTAATATATTTACAACATTTTATAAAATATCTTATACAATTTTACACAAATCTGTATTATTCCAAATTTAACTATAAATATTAATAAAAAAATTGAAACTAATACAGAACTTTATTGTAATTTTACATAAAATAATACTTTTACAAATAAACTCCACATTTACATAGACGAATATAAAACGAAGTTGTTCTAAAACTCGCTTGTAGAAAAGAAAGAAGAGAAGAAAAAACAAATATCTCTGTAAGTTTACCTGATTAGAAAAGGTGTAAACACCTTCAGGTAAACCTGAAGAAGAGATCAGATTGCAGATCTCGAAACGTAGTATTACTGATTTTTTGTATGACTAAACGATGGCAAATGTCCGGAAAAGCCTGTTCCCTTCATTGTAAGATATTTTTAAAATGGGAAATATAAATGGAAATAAACGAATTAAAAAGCATGTAGAGAGGCCTTTACGGATATTTCTACAGAAAACACTAAAATTCAAGGTTTAGACTTTTTTAAAGTGGTTTTTGGATTCTTAAATAAAACTAGATATGTTTGGTCGTGTCATGCGAATACAGCTTGATACTTCCATATCTTCGTTCACGATTGATTGTACAGATTTATTAGGTATTGCAATTTTTTTTATTATCTATGTAGACATTAAATAAGGCTATTATCCTCATCCATTATTAAAATGTTTTGAATTTGAAGGGATGCATCATATCAATCATATGATCATATGCATCATATGCATCATTGTATAAGTGTTTTAATCCATTAGTCACCGATCCTGGAGAGACTATTTGTGCGTTGTATTTTTAGTAAATTAAGTTTTAATATTACAAAAATACTAACTGAATACCCATGACTTATTACGGGAGCAAAACATAAAATTATTTCACTTAGTTTGTTACATGGAGACTAACACTGTCGTAATAATAAGTTGTTTTTTATTTGTAAATGTAACGTCTTAAAACTCCTTTTTTTTACAATACTTTGCTCCCCACGTTCGGAGGGAAATCACAAGGCGGCCACAAATTTTTTTGCTGACCGAGGGAGAAATACGGGAGTTAGGATCGATCATTCCCTGAGACAAGACATTTCTTTAGAAAACAAACTGGGTACGTCCGAACATTATATTCTGTTTATTTTATTTGTTTCTGTTTATTTTAATAACTTAATGACTTTTATATCAATGACTTTAGTCTTGTTAGAACTCACAAAGCTTTTCAGGACTATTTACAAACCTATTTCCCAACTCCTGAAACCTGCTATTTCCACAATGAGTGGAAAAATCCATCAGATATTAGGACAATATTAAAGTGTTCTCCAATGTTTATGTGCAAAATATAAGACTATAACATTAGGGCACAGGTAGAATGACTCAATACTAGTTTTAATTTCATCAGCTCAAGTTCCTCGTGGTACTTAAGATGAGTTTGTCTAAAATCACCAGACAGCAACAGTCATCCACTTTATACTTGCAGATAGTTATATCTTAGAATATACTTTCTAAAGCTTTAAATCTTCCCTTTAAGACTGTGCCCCTTATTATGCCCATTCCAGATAATCAGCTTATAGGTATTCTGGAAACCTTTAGTTGTGTTGGTTTGTTTAAAAATGTTACACGTTGGAGTGTCAATAATGTTTAAGTTAAGGAGTACCTTTAACTCCGAATTTACAGTTTTCCTTGTTCAGAACATCAGATGCTACTCCAAACGATCGCAATTTGTCATGATCTTTTCTTTCCTTCAACGAACAAGAAAAAACTCAATATCAATATCAGTTTCTGAAAGTGTTTTATCAATTAACAAATATAACCACAACTTCGAGGTAAATTTAGAAACTCTAGAGGTGCATATTTTTGAAACCATAATCAGTTTTTTATGTTAAAGTATACTCATAGTTATGCCAGAACATAAAAATAAAATGGTGGGATTTTTGCTTCCATAATCTTCGTACGTATCTTACATTCTCGAGGTAGAATAATTTACAAACAGCTTAAAAACACAAAAAGTCTTAACGTTTCACATATCTAAATCTAAACAAGACTTTTCAATAAATTAAGAGAGAGCGAATGTTTGTAATAACTTTCACAACTAGTAATTTCAGCTCCTTACATGGTATATGGCGTAATAGATGTTATGGTGTATTCACCATAAGTCTCACCATAAGTGGATAAGTCTCTTTATCGACTTGAGTTAGCCAACATGCATATCACTTGCTTTTTATGTTTAACATACTTAGCTGAATTTAGTAGATTATTGGATATCTAGAGTATATAAATAATATTTACGTTATTAAAGATTATTAAGTGTCGTGGTCCAAGTCATAGCTTTTCACAAAATATGATCAGTCAGGCATGAATCTGGCTTAGGGTGAGTCAGCTAAAGTGTCCTAAGCATATTATAAGGAGATCGATTTGAGCATTAAATAAGAAACAAAATGCAACTTCAAGGAATACAGGAAGTTTATTACAAATATTCTCCTCAATTTTAATTGCCTAAGCTCTCTATTTAAAACATCAAAATTTTCTAATATAAACTTGTAGCATATGGTAAGTTTTTATAAATCTCTAGTTGACAGTAAAATTTTGGTATAGTTTGTTTGAAAAAATATTTTTTTAGCATTTCTGAATTTCTGAATGGTGGGCCAAAACAAAATAAAATTGTGGTAAATTTTATATAACAAACTGTATTTTCTACATATTTAAGAATAACACAGTAAAATCAGCAAACCCCCTTTAAATTGTGTAGAAAATACCCTTTAAAAGTATATACTTCTTTAATGCACTGTAAAAAGATCTACCCATTCCTAATATATACATTTTTGGAAAAGTTATAGTTAAAATTACTTACTTAAAAACTGGTAAGTCAAATCTCTTTTTCCCTCAGTACAAACTTCTTTCAAGAAGAAATCGTCTCACAATTTTAATTTGTAATATAACTAATAATTTTTAAATTTTGAAACGTATCTCTGTCCCACTAGGTACCTGGGCTTGAAGTTCTCTTTAAATATTTAAATTATAGTGCATTTTTCAATCAATATTAAACCGTTTTAAAAGAGTGTACTAAAACATGACAAGACTCAAGGTTAAAAATATCCCTTACTTTCTATGATTTTCCAGTACACATTAAATAATAATCTTGTATGTGCATAATTTGTAATAAGTTTCCTATGAAATGAGATTTGGCAATACTTTTCCTATTCTTAAAAACATAATTTCTAAAGAAATTCCAAGTGGCTCGTAAAAAATTATAAAACTTTACGTTACGTGGCTTCTAATCTTAAATTCATTTGCAAAAAGAATACTTTTTTAAATTATTTATCTATGTCTAATAATTTTCTGTATCCTCATTTCAAACTTATTAATAATTGATTTGTTTTAATTTTTAAAAACGTATACATTGAGTTACCACAATTTATTTCTTAGGATTAGAGAAGTGTTGTAAAATATCATAGTGTGTAGTGTTTTTAAGGAAATGTATTTACGGATTTATTATTTTATTTGTGTCGTAAAACTTCAAGAATAAAGGATTTGTTAAACCATGATTCTTGTTATTTGTCTCTCCAATTTTAAAATGGTTCAATTTTGATTACTAAATTGTTAAATTTTATTTGTAATCCGAAGCTTACGTAGCACATGATACAAAGTTATGTTTACAAATTTAGTAATCGTAATCTACAGCACGATACTGCGTACAATTTGTAACTAAATAAATCCTTTTAGTTATCACTCAAAAACCGGTTCAGATAGTTGATATGGGTGTACATCTAAAACATTTTTGTCATTTAACAAAATATAATTTAGTATTGTCCATTATAACTTTTGTAAATGTGTATTGCATGGTGTAGCGTTTTTAAAGCTACATTGATTTATTTTTTTAATTAAAACTTAAATTAAATAAAAATTTTGGGATCGAAATATTGGGACTTAATTTTAGATTAGATTGTGAAATGTCAGGGTAAAATCGAACATGTAATCCTTTGGCAAGTTAGCACTGGTAGTTTTAAATTGTTAGGAAGGCAGGTTGACTGCCTTGAATTGATTAGAACTTGTCTTATTGTGAGTATTGTTCTCCTGGTTTGATACAGCTGGACCAATGAGAGAGCTCCACTGATGTCCTGCAAAGGTGATTGGAAAGGGAAGTATTTAAGCGCACGCTCATAATTTTCGCCCTTCTTTTGGTTATTTTCGTGAGTAAATTTAATTGCAGTGCGCCGCATTTCTTAATTTTTTTCCGCGAGTAATTTTGAGGTAAGCACCAAATTTATTGTACGTTTTATTGAAATAGTCATCTTGATCTGATATTAAATTAATTTTGTTGTCTTTTTTTATAGGAAAAAATTAAATTCATAGAAACTACAGAGCAATCTGAATAACTTATTCTCGAAGAACAATAGAGCATAATAGAATCATACAAGTTACATTTGGTTCATGCTTGCAAGAGAAGTGAATTAAAATTGAACTTTGTTAATAACTTTAATTGAGATTTGAAAAAGTAGTAATTTATTAATATTTAACTGGAACTGTTTATTGTGAATTATTAATTGAAAATTAATTGAACTTTATAATTGTTAGAGAGAGAGTTGTAATCTGAATTGCAGAGACTTGAAAGTTAAGGTTCAAATAGTGTAAAGAGAAGTTGAAATTTTATTTTGTATTTTGAGTGAACTTAGAAGTGAACATTTTTATTTTAATTATTTCCAAGTGGTATTTCATTTTATTTTAAAACTTTATTATTTTATTTTAGAAGAGAGCTCTGATTTTTAGTTTGATAATTTGATTAATATTTTTATTTCTTGCCAAAGGAATTTTTAAATTTACTAAAAGGTTTGTCAATTCTTTGTGGAAAATAGAGTGATAAAAAATTCTGAAACATTGAACTTATTAATTTGCCAGTTAAAAATAAATCCATTGTTTTCATTTAGAACTTTGATTTTTATTTTAGACAAACCAGATAATATGTAATAGTTAACAATTTTAGTAATACATTGTACTTAATATTCACTAGGATCTTTACTAATCAAAAAAATATTTTATATCGTCTTGGATGTATTATTGATGATTTATATATTAATACTCCGGAATAATAAGATCAACAATCCAAGTCGTTATACATGGTAATCGATATATTTTTATAAATATGGTAAAGTGAAATATAATTTAAAAGGAAATTTTATTGCAGGTTATGAGTTTCCTAGTGTTAATATTTTATCTTTTAATTTTTAATATACAGGGTTGAAATTATATACATGGTTAATATACAGGTAAATCTAATGTTTTTATTTTTCTTGGTATCTATTCTATTGAACTCGGTATCACCAGTTTTTGCACACCTTGGTCCTTAAGTTCGATAAAATGATTTTAAATAGAATCAATGCATGTGAATTAGAGGAGTTATATTTGCTCCTCTTTTATAGCTTTACTCGTTCTCCTAGTGTGAGTTTATAACAATAGATGACTCACCCTGTATATAGAAGATAAATATCGTTATCTATTTTAATGATGGAAGAATAAGCATTACCCGTACTAACACTGAAATTTAATGAATATTGAACCTGGGCTTGTACTGACTATGGTTGTCATTTTTTATTTCTTCAAAAGATCTCATAGCTTATATATATATTAATATATATATATATATATATATATATATATATAAAAAATATATAATTATATATATATATATAAAATATATAATTATATATATATATATAATATATATATAATAATATAATATATAATTTTATATATATATATATATATATATATATATATATTAGGTTTGCAATGTTATTATCTAAAATTGTTCGTAGTCGTCCTATAATCTCAACAAAAATTGCTTTATTTTAAAGAAGTTACGGATTCATCGTAGTATATTTATTGATACCTTTGAGAGTTTTTTTTAAAGAAATTTCACACTGTTATGGAATTTACTGAAACACTTTTACCTTACATCTATTGATATCCCTGGCCCTAAATACACCAGTTTTATTACTACTTAAGTTTATACATTTAAAATGGTAATATTTTAGGTAATTTTATAATAACTCATAATGAGATGGATTATACGATAAATTTAAATTGTCTTTCCGTATCAGTCAGAAGAAGTAGGTAGATTTTATTAATGAAATATTAATAATTTATTTCTTATACAATTTAAAAGTTGTCAATACTAAAAAAACCCTATGAGAGGCAAAATAATTGCATAAACAAAACTCTTGGACATATAAGCATTCCAGAGAGCTTTTCATTTATACGTTGTTCAGATTGTAAATACAATTGTTTCGTTCAGTGAAATTTCTATATTCCAATTTTTAACGACTGCTATATTAATATGTCATGACGTGCCGAGCTGGCCAACAAACTTAGCAAAGCATAACATATATTTACAAATTTCAAATTTTGGGCTTTTCTGGGACAGTTATTATTTTCACTAGTCGCTTTAAATAGCATGAGGGCAACTGTAACAGACTTAATTTGAGTGAAACGTGTACTTAAAAGATGCGCAAATTGTCAATTTATAGCTGCATTCTAACAACCAATATTTCTGTATTATATTTCTGTTCAAAAGAACAATATTAAGTATTCGATTGTATTGAGAAGTGACGTCTGTATATGGAAATATTGCCGTCAGACATGCACTCTTCCCTATTTCCCTGAAGTATAAATATGGAAGTTGACCTATTCTACAATGTCACATTTATGTCTGTCTTTGTATATATTTTACGTCAGAAATATACATTGTTGTATAAATATTTCTTACTTTTAATACTTTAAAAAGAGTAATAAAACTCCCCCACAGTACCTGACTGTGATATTGGTTTGTAATTATATACCCTTTAAACTCCTAAAAAATTAAAGTGTCTTTATTTTGGAAAATAAAGTTTTAGAATTATTCTTTTGCTTTGTAAAGTACCTCTGAATATAAAAAGCATTTATTGAATTCTAAAAGATTATCTTAGTGTAATATTGTGCCGATACAACTAAATACTTTTAAAACTTTGACTTTATTTCTTTGCCAAAAAACATGATTTATGAGTTTAAACTCATAAAAATAAATGAGTTTAAACTCATGTAAAAATAACTATCTGTTCAATTAATAACACTGGAAAATTATGGTTGGAAATATTTTCCCCTGACATCTTCAAACAAAATTTAAAACTGGGCGTCTGAAAGAAATAATAAAAGGACATTTATTTTAAGTATGCGTTTAAGTATGTTGTGTTTACACTTATACGAGTATAAGTGTTAACTTGCCATATTTTTCGTAGCATAACCGTGTTGACAGCTCATTGATTAGCTGTCTCGAAAGGTCATTGTTTTAAATTTCAGTGAGGTATTAGGGCACTAATCATTAAACATATATTATACTAGCATAAACACCATCCAATAACAAGTATGTTTATGAACTTAAGAGTAAGGATATGACCCTGTCCTGAATCTCTCTCCATACAAAACGGCAGTTTACTTTTTAAAGAGATGTAAAAATTGCGTGGAACTCGTCAGATTAATATGTAGGTAAAAACTGTTCAGGTTATCCTGTATTCGATGTATTCTTGATGTTTTATGACTGAATATATTTCCAGTTAAGTGCAAGAAAAGACCTATTAGTCCCAACTTCACTTGTTAAAAATATAGAGCTAATTTATTTGTCTTTTAGATATAAAATAGATTAACAAAATCATTTTGTTTTGTTGATGTGAACCGAATTTTCTTCCAATCTCTGCAAAATTAATTTTAAATGTAATAAAGATTATCTATTTTGAAAAAAATTAAGATATATATATATATATATATATATTTCAAAGACGGTTTCAGTCATAAATGTAACGTTATTATTTAATAAAGTATCAAAAGATAACAGGTATATTTAAAAACGAATAACTAAAAAACATTATGTCACATCAAAACTTATCCGCTTATTTGAAAATCAAACAGTATTTTAGTTTGAAATATCCTAACAAGAAAATTCAACAACTGATAGGATTATATTCTATTATTATATTCTAAATTATAAAATGTGAATTTTAAACTGATGACAGACCACGATGGGGTGTGAGTGTGAGCATATTACATACAACTGATGTGTGTTTCCATGTGAACATTTCCATGTTTACTGTATATCTTGAAGGATAAACGCCACAGTTCATTTTTAATGCACACCAACTGATCATTTAACGGTTTATGAATTTCAAGTTTTATTGACTACTAGTGTACATTATTACACTTTTTCAGTATATAAACATGTTTAGTTTTCATTGGTTTATTTATTAGATTTAAGACTGTTATTGTAAGCCAATATGAATCTAACCAGTTTAATAGCTGATTTTTTTAACGCCTTCGAGAATGTAGATTCCTTATCATCATTTTCGTCAGGCCCAACGGATCGGTCACTAATTTCACTCGCAAGAACCTTGGCAGAGTTCAGTACATTGGAGCTTTCAATTCCTTGTAATATTTTATCGACATCTTTTAGTGTAGCTCCTAGCCGCCATAAGTTTGCTATTTTCTCATAAATCTTACTAAAGGCATCGAAGCCCATGTCCTTTATCCTCAAAATTGTATCTGTTGAGTCACCTTTATTTCCATTGTCCAAAAGCTGCTTTTCGGAAGCTGATATTTTACTTTCCACAATTGCCACGATTTCACCAATGAGCTGATTAACCTGTTTTAAACAGTAAAACAATTTAATTTGTTGTGATTTAAGCTCACGAAGACAGTGATTTTATACACTTATTATACTGAGGAGACTCAATTAGTTTATATTATTATCAACCACTTAATATTTACATTTTCCGATTATTTTCACGATTTTATGGTAAATATATAGAATATATTAATTTAAACAAACTCTCCAATAATATAATATTTAATTTTTGTAAGGCCTTTCGTACTCAATGAGAACATCTACGGACCCACATAACTGAATAAAAGTAATAATAACAATCTATTAATTTGCTTAAATTAATATATCATTTCCAATAAGAAAAGAGCTTCAATAATGTATAAATAGATAGAATTTTCCTGTAATAACTTATTAAGGGCTTTAAGACATAATTATAGTTAATATGATATATCTTGTATTCATGTTTAAAAACCTTCCAATGATTAAATAGTCTACCTATCTATTTGATTGTTTACGATCAAGAACACGTATGCAAACTTTCATGAGAGGCTCTTATTTGAGGGAAACTCTCAAAAATAATTTGCAATGAACATTTTTATAAGGTTTTCGAGTTGAATGTGGGCCAGTGGATAATGCTAAATTATGCCAGACGTAAAGAGAAGTTAACTAATTTATGCGTAAATGACTTCTTTAAATACTCTTACAACGCTTAAATTCTAAATAATATGTCTTAAGAATGGTTACAACATAAATATGTGTATGTTAAACTATCTTAATCTTTAAGCAATGCAACAGTAGAATGGAACATAGTTTGTGAAAATGTAAAAAGTTTACAAAGCAAGGAAAATACTGCATCGTAAAACAAAATCTTAGTCCTTTTTTACAATAATAATTAATGTAGATAAAATAATACATTGCTAGCTTCCAAAAACTAACAGAAAATAAATATATGACAAACAAATCCTACCTGTTTAGCATTTTCTGGTGGGAACGCCATAATATTAACTGATGATACTAAAATAATGAAACATATTGTCAAATCCATCTTCTTGTTGTATTTGCGAATTCTGAAAAAGGTTGATGACAATGTCAATGGAAATTTTATCTGAGTATATTAAGAGTAAATTAAGTTTAATTTCAGGTTATACATGGTGAACCAGATACGTAGGCTCCTGACGTGTTTCAACTAAATTATTTTAAACCCCCAAAAACCTATTAGGGGTAAAATTGAGGTATAGGGACCGTTTTGAAATTTAATTCACGCAGTAAATTTGGGAATGTTTTGAAATTTAATTCACGCAGTAAATTTTAATAGGACAGTTGGACGCTACTAATACTTTGAAAAGTTAATCAAGCAAAGCAACACCTTACCGGTGCTCAAACTGTTTCCCATCGTTGCCAATCCAAAAATCCACCCGCCCACTGAAGCTGTTACTGAACGCTGGGATTTTCTTCTGGAGAAATGGAAGCTACTGAATTTATTATTTTCCATCATATTCCCTCTAGTATTTGGTCTTTTAGTATAGACCAAACACTTTAACCTCCTCCATATACAGTAGTGCAAATACATCAGATATGAAGAACAGGCGGGATAACCTACTGTTATACCCATCCTATTTCTTAGGAAACTGTCCATTGTGTATTGAGAACAGCGTCAGCATGCACGCAACCAATGTGGATTTTCGAAAGACCAGTAACGCATGTATTGATATTTGCCTCGCCGTTATATCTAAATGTCGCCTCATCGCAGCAGAGAACATCATTAAAGCAGTCAAGATTCATTCTCTCTTGGGCCCATAAACATAACTGGATACGCTGAAGACAGTAATCTTCGCTAAGCTCTTGATATAACCATTACTCGCTTTTCTTGGTTTTGAATCCTGTGGGTTTTGCAGAGCAGTCGCTAAAATTCAGCAGATGTTTACCTTACACTGGCCAAGCAATCTTCTTAGCTTTGTTTTTATCACGATGCACACTTCCGGTTTCTCTAATACGATCAGCTAAGCTCCTAAATACTTTTCGTGAGTAGTGATGTGTTTCTGAAAAACGTTCAGCTTACAATGCATAGCACTCATACCGAACTAGTAACATATCATACGCCCGCACACTGGTGTAAGCCATTTAATAATTAATTTAAGTAATGAAATAAAATTACAAATAAAATTGCTATAATTTTCTAGTGAGTAAGTTTCAGAAAGCGAATATTTAAAATCTGATGCAAGTGAAACAAATATCAAAGATAATACTTGCTAGCTATAATTTACTTGTTCGGTACTGAATTAGCTGTTTTAAAATTGGTAAACTGGGTTAAGTTTTGTAACAATGACAAAACCTGCATTATTATTATTGTTAACCAGAAGAACGCCTTATCAACTGATGAAGGTTCACGGTAAAATTCCAGAGAAGCTTAAGACATAAGCACAGATAAAGCAAATTCCCTTGCATCCTTATTGACAGACATTAAAATTGGGCTAGTATACTTCACATTAAAGGATGATAAGAGTTTGGGGAACTGCAAAAGTTGTACGAGTTTTATAGGGACACTGTTTAGAGAGTGTTAATTGTTTGGATACGAATGTTTGAAAAGTAATTGAAATAAATGAATGAATTCATAATTTCTGCCTACAGAATAGAAACAACTTAAGATAAGGCTATTTCAACACAATTTTTTGTTATAAAAATGTTCTAATTTTAAAATGTTAAAATGTTTTAAATGTGGATATTTATTGGGAACTGAAAGCTTTATTTATTTATTTTTTTTTAAAAGGACCTCAAGTTTTTGAATGATATTTGAAGTTTCATAAGTTGTCTAATTAAGTTGTAATAAGAAGCCAGTTAAAGCTGTTTTCATCAGATAACAAAACTGGTTCAAAACCATTTTATCTATTCTTTGGCCACAAAATAAGGGGGTTTCAGATGAAACGGAGTTTCCTACTTCACTTGTTATACCGTTATAATCAGTGTCCTAGGTGGTCTGGTTCACCTCGTATAGATATTATGTTATTATACTTCTTTCTGATAGTGTAGATAAATATGTATTGGTATAACTTGTCAGCTCAATTTTTGAGGCATCCAATTAAACACTCATCAGGTGTAAAGTAACGCAAGCACATATGCATATATTTGTTTTAATACTGATTCTTGGTATTTATTTATATACCTCTTTAGATTCACTAGAGGATATTTTTAAGATTTTTACTGCAATACATACTATAAATAACAATGCATTTCAATGTGATTTGGAATGAAAATTAGGAACTTTTTGAGCGTACTCTTTAAGAAAAAAAGTGTGGTTTTTGAGAAAACCAGTTAAAAAATTCTCGAAAAAATTGTGACTAGGACAATAAATTTAATCTAAAATAGCATTGTGAATGTATATGTAACAATTTCAGATATACATTGTCAAAATGTCAAATTTAAAACCAAATTGAATAAATTATTCAGAAAGTTCAGCTCCAATTTTTAGAGATTTAAATGTGTTACCAAATACAAAAAATCTGTATATCGGATAAAGTATTAAAATCATTTTATAATCAAAGTAGCAGTTTTTACAATGCAAGTTCACATTATAGTCAGAGAAGAATCCGGGTTCAAGTTCCGAGAGCCCATCTTAACCTTGTTTAAGAAATTCTATGTTTTTTTTAGGACCAAAGTTTTTTAATTGTTTACCATATTTAAGAAAATGTAAAATCAAAAATAAGTTTGTTAAAATGCTTCGGCATGTTTTGTTATTAGATAGATATGTTATGTAGACAGGTTTTACAACGCAATATAGTATGATCATTACACTTTTAAATTGTAACTTTATAAATAATTTACTTGAAAATCTGATCAAATTTCACATATATTTCCGTTTTATGTACTTTTTTTAGAAGTTAATCTAGTTATAGTTGTTTTAGAGTGTATCCGGGTTACGAGGATCTGGTAGGCCAGTACTTTTTTTTCGAGTTGCTGTTTCTTTATGTGTACTAGTGTAATTCCTGAACAGGTATTTTGTTACCCCGGGCTTTATTGTTGATTTTAGTTTAAGATATACTGTATGTCAAAAATGTACAACTGACAACAATTAAAGAAATTTTTCATTCATTCAGAAAGTTATTAACCTCTATTGAACCTGCGTTTTGAAGAATTAAAAGTCAAAATTGACGTTGAAAGAACTATTTAAATACTTAGAAAAACATACATAGAAGTGCCTGAATGTTCAAAAAGTTTATTCATAAACTGTAGTGCATGTTTTCAAACTGCTGAAATCGATGTGATAAAGACTAAGTTTGTTATGCTTGTAGAGAGAATTAAAATTTCAAGCATGAAGAGAGTGATAGTTCATTTCAAAACTGACGAAATAAATATAACTTCCTTAATCTATTTTAAAGTTCCTATTTTAACTTATTGGAATGCTCCTCCTATGTTAACTGGTCATCAATTACTAAGCTCAACTATGTGATACATCTTACTTTATCTACATGTAAGCAATCGCATTTACTTATATTATCATGTTTTAAATATTTTATCGGTTTTAATATTAATAAAAAATCTAAAGTATTCTCTTCCCTAGAGTAACTTAAGTAGCACAGTGTTTTATTGAGTCTCTAATCGTCGTAATAATATAACATTCGCATATAGTACTCATATATTTATTTTTTATAAATAATAGCTGTATTATTTGAAATAGTTGTTACCTGCTGTATTTCCCTACGCACAGATAAATTATTAACATTTAAAGACAATGGGTTCCAAGACTGACCATTGAGTCACTTAACTTAAAAATTTAAAGTTAGCACTGTAACATTTAGTTCCTTTTCGTAAAGAGAACTAGTGAAATATCAGAGCCAAACCTTATTATGCCCCCAAATCACAGTTTTTAAAGTTAGATGTTTCCATCTACTTTGTAAAATGTTTTGTTTCTGTTTAAAAAATCAAATTAAGATACATTTCTTCATTAGTTATGCGAACATAACTATTTGCCATAAACGTTAGTAAAGCGGCCTCGGTTGACAACAGCCCCCCAATAAAATTTGTTACCACTAAAACAATTGCACTTACTCAAAACTCCAATAAATCGGTTCTGACTTTTTCTCAGAAGTTTTTTTTTAAAAAACTAACGATTATTATATTACATGAAAATAGTGAAGGTATTTTCATCCATCACAATGTTTTAAGATAGGAATTATCATTGCTAATTTGGAAACTCTCCACTCATTAGCCTAAAGTTATAAAATATGCTAATATAAAAAAACCAAAATCCAGAAAACCAGAAATCAGTTGAAATGAGATTTGTTTTCTCATAAAAAAATGACGCCTTATTATTATTTACACATTTGATACTTTCAGAAAAATTATAAGATGTAGTACATAAAAAGATTTCTGCAATTGCTAATTTGGTTCAAAAATACTGCTGCATTCAGGTTGTTGGTTCAGACAAGGATTATTTATGATGTTCTTTAGATTGAGAGTTAGTTTCAATAAATATAAGTTGAAACCCCGTTGGAAATTTCGAGTTTCTATTTTAAATTACAATAATTGCCTGCAATTTCAGTCTTGTATGATTTACTTTGTCCCATTCCAAGAATACTGTCAAAATCCAACAAACCCAATCGAATACCGACTAAAGCACACGTATTTATGTAAGTATTCATTAATATAATGGAATTTAGTATTAAAAGATCTTGTGGGTTTATTTTATATCTGTATAGAAAATCTTGAGCTGTCGGTTAATACAAATTTGTCATGAATTTATTTAAATCGTTTATAGTACAATGTTTATTGTTTTTAGCATCCTAAAATCCCAAATAGATTACTTACTCAGTGATAACAAAATACTGCTAAACTGCAATATAAAAGATTGAAAAATTCAGTGTTTGCAAATCATATCCATAAGTGTAGTGATCACTCAAACATCCGAGATGGAGATGTTGATTTTAGAATGAATACCTCTCATAGATTTTACGATGAGAAAACAAAGGATTTTTATGGGTACTTCCACGCACGGATGGATAAGCAAATTGGAGAGGAGAATTAAGAGCTTTCGAAGTACACGTTTACTGATGAGTACTAGAAATGGTGACAATAAGTCATTACCGCGTTGTCATCTGCACAGCTTTTAATATGAGGACGCTATCAATCAGTTCCAACGTTTTTTTCCAATTTTGAGAAAGGAAGCTGAACCTAATGCAAAAAGAATTGTAACAACAATTGTATAGGTTGTGCAAAATTCTTTTTGCATAACCTATACAATTGTTTTAGAAATAAATTTTATAATGTTTTAAAACAATTAGTATACGTGTTTTACGGAACAAATATGAATAAACAATGCAATAAAACTCATACTGGGTAAATATGTGAGGGCTCCATAGTTAGAAATATGTTACGAACACATTTTCCTTATATATGAGTTTCAATTAAACTTGATCTGAACATAGAATAAAAATGAAAATGAGTTTATACTCAAGAAACGTTATTGTGTGTGCCTAAAAGAATAGGATGCTGTTTGTTTTGAGGCAACTGAAAGCATGGATCAGAGTTCTCATTTCCCAGGAACTTCAATACGCAGGGGAACTTCGTCAGAACGGGAGCTACGATAAGCTGTTAGGGACTAAAGTAACGATAATGGTAGCATAAATAATACCGTAGTGTCCAGAAGACACGATTTCAAAAGGTAAAAGGAATTTTAAGCCTCTCAAAACCTATAGAACCCTGAGAATGACAAATTTAATGGTAATGGGTCTTACAAAAATCCATATGCCATATAGCAGCAGGAGTAGGGTGCAGAAATTTGAAAGTTTAGTCTCTCCTCTGTTTAATGGAGGTATAACCATTGTGTTTCTGAAATAGATGATATACTTTGGTGTACAAAGTATTTCTACTTTTATCAAGAACAAAAATGTAAGGCATAAGTTATTTACCCATTACTCTCTCCCAGTGTTCTCCTTTTCAGTTAACGTGCTAAAAAAGTGTGGGTGTGGATTTTCCCTAGTCCCTCACCTTCTCTACTGAGAAGGATCGATAATTTCCAGAGAATTTCTTAAGGTTATTCTTAAGGTAGCAGGTTTGAAAGTTAACTGCATAATTTGAAAGTTTAACCCCTCTTTTGTTAAATTAAGGAATACAAATTTTAGCTGACCGCTTTGCTTTCCAATCTAGCCTTTGGATAGAGAGTTGATTATCTCATGTGGATCTTTACAAAATATCTCGCAAAACAAAACATCCTACGAATATTTCATTTCAAGATCGTGTATGTTCAAGTGAAATCCTTGGTAATGCAATCACTAACTAAAAGAAGAATGTAAAATTTGGATGATTATCGCTGGGTTAGTGGTTACTATTATACTGAGACAAGTCGGCGCGATGTTGGTGCTTACACCCAGTTTATTATAAAATGAGTTGACTAAATAGAATTAATAAAATATGTACAGAGTTTAACCGACAATGGATGTTAAAGATAATGTTATAATTGGTTTAGACTAGTTTTCGCATACAGGTCAATTATGTTACCAGAGGGCTGCAATTTAAAGCAGTATATAAGGGTCTTGTAAAGAAGTACAGATCGTTATGTACCTGAGCCCTTCTTTCTGTAGTACATAAAAGTTTTTCACTTCAATTTCCTTTTGTGATTGAAATACTTAAATATCCGGCGTTACAAAGTTCGAATATATTTATTGGTTGTATAAGTTAATTTAAATAATTTCACTTAAACTGCGATTTCCAACTTGTTATTCCCCATTCCCTCACATTCATATGAATTTATAACGAAGCAAAATAATCACGGTCACAATATATGAACTGTATCAAATATATTTTAAACAAGTTTGATATTTTTGGGCGATAAAAGGTACATTTAATCATATATATATATTAAAGCAATTTCTGTGTAATAAAATGAAGATAATGTTTTAAATTTTACTTTTCTACTCGATATTGTTTCGTACAGGATTAAATGTACTTTTTATCGCCCAAAAATAAATAAAATAATATATATATATATATATATATATATATATATATATATATTCATTCGGTATTAGATTTGTATTTCCAGAGTCATCCATAACTGTAATAAGTTTCTATTTATGTACGTGGAGTGTAGGTGGAAAATTAAAAATTATCTTGGTTATTATCGAAATGCTATTTTATGTGTTCCGCACTGATTGAAATTATTTATGTTCTTATAACACGGTAACTGATAAAGGTAATAAATTCTCAAGAACACAATGAATAGAAGCATTGTCTTTTAGATAAGTTTGTTAATTAGCGTGACACATCAATATGATTTGACATCATTTTATTACTCTGGTTTAATTATATAAGTGAAGTAAATCAGATTATTTCTCATTGTCGAGTGTGCCTTCGCTCACAGCAGGTTGCAAGTTGCAGGACACCATGGTTACTTTTAAATTAGGTCCAGTATTACTTTTGCTATTACATTTTACTGAAGAGCTATACGGTGATTACTTTACTTCCGAACGTTGTCATCCCAATGGTCTTCCGGTGAGTACCTACGCATATATGATTTTGAATTTTCATATATATTTTTAAATGACAATTTAAAATGTTAATATTGGTGCATGATATTAGTTTTTGAGTAAAAAAACTGCGTTGTTGGTGCACAGTCAATTTTTATAACGCAATGCATGACACATAAAAAATCATTATCGTACAATTTTGCTCATTTCGAAATTCACGTATTATTATGGACTAAATTTACACTAAATTTATTAAATAGTATCAAACAATTTAAAATTAAAAGATTCATCCTAGTAGTACATTAATGGAGGGCTTTCTCAGGAAATATTATACATTAAAATATCAACTATGTTAGAAATGTAGCCTCGAAAAGTGTTTGCTATAAATATATAGAAATAAACCTTTAAAGACTTTTTATAGATGTTATGACAAGTACCTGATAGTAAAATTGTTCAATTTTAATTGTATATTTTACAAATAAAATCTATAAAAAAATGTTAAAATTTTTTATTTTTTAATATTAATATCGACTAGGTATTAATGGTACATAACATTTTAGACTTTAATGAATTTACACAAATTAAACTTATTGTTACACAAACTTACAATAACAATTTTGTACCATGATAGCATATGATACATTTTATGAAACACTTTACTTATATATTCAAATACTTTCGCTTTGTATCTAATCCGAATCACGCTATTCAAGCCATTGCGGTATTTTAACAAAAAAGATCCCAATATCAATCAAAATGAGGCTTTGAATTAGCATCGCGATCCTGCTCATACAAGTCAAATATATAGAAACAATATATTTATATAAAAATACATCTATACAGGGTGATTCAAAATTAACGGCAATCTCTCGGGAGCTTATTCTATAGCTAAAAACAAGTAAAAAAGTTCGTATAACCATATGCCCGGAAACGCTTCGTTAGCGAGTTACGCATAGCGAAAGATTTCGCCCGGATTTCAGAACCCTTGGTGAAGTCAGGCCGTATAAAAATGGTAAAGGTAGTTACAAAGATACAAATACGATTGTTTTTTTATGTTTTTATATCTGAAAAATTTATTAAAATTTGTCCCAGAGCTGTAAATGCAATACTTTCAGAGATATCTTACGTAAAACACAAGAATTGGTGCAAAGAAATAACACATTTTTGTGTTTAACGTAAGATTACTTCCATAAATGTTAAATAAATGTCATTTTTTTCTTAAACAGATTTGTAGAACATTTAATTCTGAAAAGATTCATGTGAATTACTTAGGAAAAAAATTAATAATAGGTATTGAAATTGAGCTTTATTTAAAAATAAAACAGACGCACAAAAATGCATATTCTTATCTGCATAAAATATTAACTAATGTTTAGGTTGTGAGTAACAGCTGATCATTTATTCTAGACTAAAAATTAACATAAAATGTATTTACCTTTATAAAACTGTAATAATCACCTATAATAGTTGCTCAAAGTGTCCTCCGTTGTTAGCAATGCACGTTTTCGCACGACGAATCCACTCTTTTCTAGCGCGTTTCATAACGTTTGGAGTATTCTTGATAGTTTCTGCCGCCTCTGTAATGCGGTTACGTAACTCCTCTATGGTGTTAATCCGTTTTGAATAAACAATTGACTTCATCCAACCCCATAAGAAAAAGTCTGCTGGCGTGAGGTCAGGAGAACGTGGTGGCCATTTTACTGGTCCATTTCGACCAATCCATTGTCTACCGTATGTATCATTTAAATAGTTTTTCACATCATTAGAAAAATGTGGAGGTGCTCCGTCGTGCATAAACCATGCATTTATTCTGTTTTGAACAGGAATATCTTCCAAGAGGGTAGGCAGGTTTGTTCTTAAAAAATTTAAGTACGCTACTCCATTAAGTCGATTAGGGAGGAAAAATGGACCAATCAAATTATCACCCAGAACACCGAGCCATACATTGACTGAAAATGTATGTTGAAAATGCCTCGTCGCAGTTTCATGTGGGTTGTCGTACGCCCAAGTATGGGTATTACGAAAATTTACAATTCCATTTCTAGTAAAACAGGATTCATCAGTAACGAGAATACGCCGAAGAAAATACTGATGTCGTAAACAATTTCTTCTTAACCAGCGGCAGAACATCTTCCGTTTATTAAGATCTTGCGGTAATAAGTCTTGAACACGTGTTATATGGAATGGGTACAACTGTGCTTCATGAAGTGTCCGCCATACGCTCGACTGGCAAATATTTAACTGACGTGATAATCGTCTGGTGCTTGTGGTTGGTGATAATTCTACAGCATTTATTATTGCTTGTTCATTATTATAGTTCCTTGCGCTACGTTGACGACCAGTATCTATTCGCTTCGGTTTAAAGCTACCAGTTTCTCTAAGTCGTCTCTCCACAGCTTCAAATGTTTTGCGATCAGGTGTTCTTCGATGTGGAAAAGTATCACGATATTCCTGAACTGCAGCTAAACCATTCTTGTTAACTTTGCCGTAAATCAGTATCATGTCCGTATACTCTTCAAACGAATAAATACCATTTACATTATCTGCCATTATTTACTAAGATAATTACATACACTTTTATAAAAATATTTAATAAAATATTTTAAAAATAAATATTTAATAAAATATTTTATACACTTGTATAAAATATTTCCAAATAATCACAGGATCTCACAAAATACAATCTTCACACGCCACAATACAAAAACCTCCATAAAGGTTATTCAAATATTACTTCATGAACTTAATTGTTGATCAGCTGATATTGCCAACCTTTGCAAAGAAAATATGACGATAAAAAGTGTTGAATAAATTATCAGCTGTTACTCACAACCTAAACATTAGTTAATATTTTATCCAGATAAGAATATGCATTTTTGTGCGTCTGTTTTATTTTTAAATAAAGCTAAATTTTCAATACCTATTATAAATTTTTTCCTAAGTAATTCACATGAATCTTTTCAGAATTAAATGTTCTACAAATCTGTTTAAGAAAAAAATGACATTTATTTAACATTTATGGAAGTAATCTTACGTTAAACACAAAAATGTGTTATTTCTTTGCACCAATTCTTGTGTTTTACGTAAAATATCTCTGAAAGTATTGCATTTACAGCTCTGGGACGAATTTTAATAAATTTCCAGATATAAAAACATAAAAAACAATCGTATTTGTATCTTTGTAACTACCTTTACCATGTTTATACGGCCTGACTTCACCAAGGGTTCTGAAATCCGGGCGAAATCTTTCGCTAGGCGTAACTCGCTAACGAAGCGTTTCCGGGCATATGGTTATATGAACTTTTTTACTTGTTTTTAGCTATAGAATAAACTCTCGAGAGATTGCCGTTTAGTTTTGAATCACCCTGTATATTCAACTATTCAATAGTTTATTGTCATTTAACCTTATAAAAATTAGCTTAAACTTTCAACATCCGCCATTTAAAACACTAAGTTGCATGTAGTTACTTGATAATAATAAGTGTAATCTTTGATTTATGTGGAAATATCTGACATAAAAATATTACACAAATTCGAATACACTCCTCATGAAGCTTTTTATTGTTTGAGAATACTTAAAAAACTTATTCACATAAACTTTAAAGTAAATGGCCTCCAGAGATATACGTTCTGGTAGGTCATTTACGTTAATGAATGTTCTCCCTTGTTTCTTTATGTCTCGTAAGGTTTTCAGATAACAACCGTACAAATAATATAAACCATTTTTATAACCATTACGGAAATAGTGATGAATGCTATAATTGACGGATGTTGTAGCCGATTCAAACTTAACTTAGTATTACGAATGTACTTATACGTTATCTGTACACGTAATCAATATTGAGAAATAGCTGTAATAAATCTTTTACACTAATTCAAATGGCATCCATCTTGAAAAATTTCACTGGATGAAACTGGCAGACGAACTCTTATAAACTATGTGCAAGTGCTGTTTCTATACCAAATTGTGTCTGAATCTATTAAGAATTACGCCAAACGCCTGCAGATCAGCGGCAGCCACTATCAGACAGAACAGTGCTGCGTGCTGTAGTGCACGTTAGCAGGACAATTAGGCGTCGTACGGTTTGTACACCAAGGCAGTTAAGGGGCGTCCGGGGTCCATTTTGGGTCAAAATTTCAATTTTTATTTTTTGACATTTTTGTATTCTTTGGAATCTTACGAGTAATTTGACATATCATACATACAATTTGGACGAGTGCAACCTTATGTAAATAATTTATTTGTAATGGTCTGCACTGTGTTTTTCGCTGGCAGCGGCGTCAGGGCGAGGGACATATGTTTATACATACTACAGTTGTAATAATATAAGCTACACATACTTGTTGTGTTGGTAACACTGTTTGTTCTTTACTGTCATATGGTTCTTTCTCATTTGTTGTCATCTGTTACAACCAAAGTTTCTGTGTTATTTGCTTTGTGAATTGTGTTGTTTACACTTCCTGATGATAAAACTATTGGGGGGAAAGGTAGGTTGACTCTCGAGGCTATAAATGAAATTTAATTATACTATGGGCTGGCCATTAGAAGAAATGTTGAAAGTCTGGAAAATATGAAGAGGGCAGTTTGGGCGGAGTATTTCCATCTCATTTCAACAAATGAAGAACCAGCGCAGTTTGTGTCCGAAAACTGCTGATACGTGGTGCAAATACCAACAAGCTATCCAGAAGAAAGAAGCCTATGACCACAATGAACACTTCCACATTGCCCCTGTAGTAATGGAACAGGTAAACAAATGTTCAAGGACTTAACTAAACCCGACGCTGCTGGCGAAATGTCTCCATGGACAGACCCAAAATCCGAGCGAGTCGCTAAACAGTGTAGTGTGGTCGCGTATTCCAAAATCGACTTTTTAGTTACGAAAAAGACCCTTGGGTATGGTGTTTATGAAGCCATTGCCTGTTTCAACAAAGGAAACATTGTTAAATGTGAAGTACTCAAGAAAGTAGGTATAATGCCAGACAAAAACTGTGTTGAGGTTATGAAGCGATTTGACAGGATGCGCATAAGGAAGGCGCAAAAGGCGATAGAAGATATTGAAAAGAAGTGTCGCCAGAAGCGTGAGGCAGCTAAAAGACGTGTGTAGGATATATATATGAGCAGCAGGAGGATCCAGATAACCCAGCCTATGCAGCAGGAATGCACTGAGATACATGAGTCACTATTGTTTAGGTTATAGCCTAGAAAAAATGGAATTCCCGAAAAACTTGTTTTTTTACACTTCGGTACCCATATCTTCCAAACTACTCGAGGTATTAGTATAGTTTTTTGTTTTGTTTTGTTCACAATTTCATGGTTTTTATTTACAGCACAGGAAATTTGGTTTTAAAACCTAAAACCAATTCTTCATGGTTGCAAATTCAAAATTTTCGAATAAAAAAAGTAAATTTTAGAAAAATTTGTTAAAGTACCTAAATAAAGTTATTTTAGAAATTCCTGTGCCATAAATACTCTAAAAGACATACATAACAAAAGAAAAAAAAAATTTAGTAAGTTACGTCGTAAGGTTTTAGAGATATGTGTACCTTAAAATGACTAATTTAACATGCGCAGCATATGGCCCCTGGACGCCCCTTAAGCAAAGTCGTAATCTACTGAACAGTGAGTCCTGAGGGAATGTGTAAGTCACTTCTAGACCGCTCGTGGCAAAGTCTATAAACACTATAATTTCATATTAAAGTAGGAGCGATGTGCTCCTCGACGTTCTGAGTCAAAACATCTCTGCCAACCAATACAAGACTTTGATTCATTGTAATATACATGATTGAATATTCTAAGAAAAATAACGAGCTTGCCAATGTTCCCCTGTATTCAGATTCTCAAGCGCTCAAACCTCGACTGTTCATTCAACGCCATTTTCATACATTTGGGTAATTTCTTCCATTTATTTGGATTTTGTATACCGTTTTATATCAAGTTCTTATGAATATTGAAAGCCAAGAACAGATACATCATAAACTGGTATAAATGTATTTATTACAAAGAGTTCAATGTTTCAAGTAAATTTAAAAAAAATAAGTTTCTTGCAAAGTTTAAATTGTACAGATAAAGTCCATCTCAAGATTTATCAACACATGTTACATTGACATTTTTTTCATATGGTTTGGTTTCATAGTATAATTCAAATTAGAAAGTTCCTGTAATCATCTGTCAAACCAATAAACGACACCGACAACTAATATTGATTTTCTTATCTATACATCTATGAATAAAAATATCTCATACTAAAATCTCACATGGTTGTACTCAGTTTTTTTACAAAATTATTTGTTCTGCTACTTTGTCGTTACCATTTAAGCTACCCATGAGACCAATGTAAAATATTTAGAAACGTTTAGCAAAAGCCCGTGGAGTAACAGGCACCATGATGAAACGCAGTATTTTTAATATATATAAGTAGATAGTAATATGGGGTTCCTGGGCGCACTTTCGGAGCCGACCGAAAAAGCATGTAAAAATACTGTTCAATGTTACCATAAAGGAAGCTGAGAAATAACACAGCAAATCTCAATGAAAAATTAACCGAATCTACAGTCGTTCGTCTCCAAAAGCGATCGGTACATTACTATCTACTTCTGTGGAATGAAAAATTAACCAAATCTACAGCTGTTTGCTTCTACTTTCTTAAGCTGTGCTTTGTAAAATGTTGTCAAATCTGCTACGAATAAAAGGATTTATCTTAATAAAATTTAATCAATTTAAAACAATTTTACTAAAAACATACTTTAATAAAAAACTTTTCTACTAAATAGTCACCAAACAACATGAACTCACCAAAGTCTCTACAATTTCTAGCATTAAAAACAGTGCAACAAAGATGAATTCAGTGAATTGCCGGTTTATTCTCAACAACAGTTGATACCGTCTTTAAATGAAACAGAATTAAAAGAAACTTGTAGAGTCTTTTGCAGAAAGAACGAAAACTGCACACGTGTACACACAAAAAAACGAAAAAAATAAGGGATTATATATTTAATATAATTACGAAAGATATTGAAAAGAAAGTAAAAAATAAACAAACAGAGAGTTTTTCATCGTTTTTTTATGACATTTTTCCCATATTATACGTCCTTTCAAGATAATCAAAGACTTAATTGATGAATTTCTTATGAATTTTTGTGAGTATCAAGATTTTTCAACACAATTCATTAAAGAGCATTATAGAATTTTTTTCTTATAGAATATAGCCACATTTTGTGTGAAACAAAAGGTATTACTGTAGATAATATTTCCATGTGATTCCTATGAAGAAAGACACAACTATGGTTATCAAAACAGTACTATGACGTGGGGGAGGGACTGCAAGTTTTAGAGTTAAGACTTTATTCTACAAAGTTTAATTGTTATAATTTCTTTATCTTTTATAGTCTTCTTTCCAGTAACAATCTCAAGTGTAATTTTTCATTTTTGTTTAATTCTTTAATCTTTTTTTTCATCCAAAACAGTCAAAAATCTGTTAGGCAAGTGTACTTTACAATCTTCAACTCGGCAATTATTGTTAAACCCGAATTTATCTTTCATTTTCTCCAATTCAAGATTCTATGTTTCTTCCTTTCTTCCAATTCATTTAACTTCTTATACTCTTTAAAACTTACATTCTCCATATCAATTAAACTCTTTTTCAAGAACTCCATTTAAATAGAAAAAATTTAAAGACGGAAAAAATGAAATTCGCGCTAACCTTCACTCGAGAAGTCGGGAGAATGTGAGTAAAACCGCATTCTTTTCAAGAGGTTCTTCGTTTAATTTCTCCAAATGTACTAAAAAATCATCGAGGATTTCTGGTTCAAAATCATAAACAAATTCAAACATCCAGATAATGAAAAAATACAGGTAATATCTTTTCATAATAAACGTGTGTATTTATAAACCAACAAACCTAATGTATTCTTTGAAAAGGAAATAATTTTGTCAATGGTTCCAAGAGATAAGTAAAAATTTTTTATTCTGTTTTCTAAATTCTGTAACAAATTTTGTTTGCTTCTTGTCTCCATATTGCAATTTTGTATAGCAGGTTATTCAAATGTGTTAATTTATTTCGAAATTTCTTAGGTTTAGGTCTTTCTAACAAAATTAAATTACAACCTCTACAAACTAAATATCTTTTATCGATTAATTTCTCCTCTATTTAGAACACTTGTAACAGTTGGCATTATACTCTTCCATTTAAAACAAAAAGATTTTTTTATAAATGGAGATTATGGAACTAAGTCTGCCGAGATATAAATTTTTTTCAGCGCAAAATGTTTGTGTTTACATTTCTACAACAGAGATAAATAGAAATAATTTCATTCTATTGTACAACTACTTTAGGATATTATGTGTACGATTATAAAGATTATTACGGGAGAAATCGGGATTTTTCAGTGGCGAAAGAGTATATTTTTGAAATATTAGAAGGAATGAAAGAGAATAATATGAACATCATCAATTATTGGAAAAGACAAAATGAATGATTGTGTCTTTGGTGTAGTGTTGTTAGTGTGCGTGTTTACGCTATGGGGAATCACGATCACATTCAACTTCTACGGTGTCTATTGTTTAGGAGACTTGGCCCTGCACTGCTACTGTCCAACCAAGTTAATGGCTAGGAGCTGTAATTCGGGTCTTAGACTCTGGAATTTTTTTTGTTCCCAAGTCTCATTTTTTCTTTGGTAAACTACTGTGTAGAAGTTGATGGAGAGATACAATTAGGGAATTTGTGTCGGGTGTTTTGTAAGTGTAATGTTGTATTTAATGAATGATGTGAATGATGAATGTAATGAACGAATTAAGGAAGAGAAGGAATGAACGAATTAAGGAAGAGAAGGAATTAAGGAATGAAGTGGAAAGGTGAGGAAGCAAATGGCGCGCCAACCACAGTTGTCATTACTCGGCTTGTTCTATAGTCATTACACTATGGACACTCGTGTAAAGACTTGTCCCCAACCACTGAACGACAACCATGTCTTCCTCAATAAAAAGCGCGCCTGAAGCTCTGGGATTTGAACCCAGAACCTCAGGCTTTGAAGGCAAGCGTCTTACCAACTGAGCTACGGAGAGTCTCGAAAGATATAAGCTATCTCTGCTATATAAGTTGTTCAACTAAGAGTGCTAGTTTACAAGTTTATTAATAATTTTATATTTCAAAAATCACTCAACCGATTTTTAATGAAATTTTGGTACACATATAGTAAATACTTAACTCTTTCGACTTAACTTATCATAAGGTGAAATCATCCCCTATATTTCTTGTAATATTCATAAAAAAAATAAAAAAATTATCAGAAAAATCTGAAACTTCAAAAACAAGCGAGTTCAAACTTAAAATTTCATGAAAATAACAAAATTTTCAAAAACTACCCCAATCATCCCTTATCTTAAAACTCTTATATCTCGAGAACTATTGGAGCTTTTTTGCTGAAATTTGGTATATAGGATCAGTAAATATTAAAGTATTTTTTAAAATCATAACTTCGGTCCAACCCTTAAGATGACCTTGGAATAGTTTTTTGTTAATTTCATCCCCATTTTTTAAGATATTCTTTTGAAAATTAAAAATGAATACTTATATCAATGTCTTTAACAATTCTGTAAAGTTTTAAAATTATCCGATGAATAATAGTGAAAATAACGTGATTTTTACTGAATTTCTCTAATATTGTTCTTAATCACATCATAGGCTAAAAATTTTCTCAGAGACAAACAACAACATAACAAATCGCGTTTGTAACAGCTTTTTGAAAATCCATATTGATAATTATATCGTTCTTTGAACCAGAAAATATTTGTCAAACTCTTTGTTGTATCAATGACATAAATAGGTCTATTCGCTAAAAAATTCTTTAGGATTGTAATACATTTCCTTATTATTACAGTAAACTTTCTTAAAATCTTGATACATCTGATACATGATTCTGAAAAAGACCCTCGGAAATGTTTTAAATTTTGTAATTCATCTGGATAATAAGAACCGTTCAATTTTACTCTGATATTTTGTACATCCAAACTATCAAACTTTGAAGGATTTTTTTCTTGATTATTCTGTCTATCTGTTTGAAAACCTATGATAACGAACTTGGGATTGAAGATATTTCTATAAATATTTGTGATATCGAACGAATAAGTTGTTCCGGAAATACCTTTTGTTCAATACATTGCCAATCTAGAAAATTAAACATAATGTTTTGACTTTTTGTAATTTCATCAATCAACCTTATTTTACTCGTGATTTTATAATCAATCATTGGAACTCTAATAAAAAAAATCTGTAATTGTTATTTTTTCCATCAACAGGCATAACATTTCCAGTTGCAGTCTTCAGAATCACATCATCGTCTTCTGCTCTTATAAAACTTAGATAAAATCCTCCTTTATAGATCGGAATAGTAACATTTTCAAAAAATCCTAATCCAAAATGAGATAAATTTTCCAGCTGCTTCAAAACACCAAAATTTAAAATCTGATTCAAAGCCATTAGAAGTTTGAGAAATAACATCACTTTTTGAATACGAAATAGTTCCTTTAATTGTGCTTAATTGGCCACAGTTTTCGACTTCTTCTATCAATTTATTGTGTTTTCTTACTTCATCTTAGAAAATAAAAAACGGTATACCTAAAATTATCGATTAATCTAACCATTATCAGTTCCAAGATATGCTTGACCATCTTGTTTTGTTAAGAGTTCCAGAAATATAAAATGGAAGTTAGACGAGCAAAAGTTATCTCCAAAATCAATATTAAACTCAGTTCTTTTAAATTCGGTTCATTCAAATGTTGTTTACTAATTGGATAGAAATTTTTAAACTCCGCCCTTTCAATATCACTAGCATATTTTCTGTAGTCCGCCATTTAATAAGTAGAAAATTTAGAAAATTTTAAACATCGTGTATCATTTTTTCATCGATCTAATGTACGTTTTTATAAGAAAAGATATAAATTTTAGTAAAATAATTAACAAAAGATTAGAGTCATTTTTAATGATCTACTTCGTCTATTCAGGATTCTCTTCCTTAAATTTTTGCGATCTCGGTCACATATTTCAATAAAATCTGCACAGGATAGTAACCGCTATCTATTAATATTGTTCCAATCAACTGTATCTTTATTTTCATCCAAAAACTTTTTACTCAAGTGTTGATAGAGACAAAAGAACAGACATATGATCTTTTAAATTGATATGTATATTTTCTTGAATGAACTCTGATGATAAAGTTTGATATTTAGCAATGTTATACCAATTCAATTTGTTTACGTATAATCTCATCATATCTTCGGATAATTCATATTTTGAGAAATGTCATCCCAATGTTCTTTTTTCAAATCTCTTTCGTGTTGCATGATAAAAAGATCGAAAGCACTGTAATGTCCCGCCATTCTATATTATTAGGATAAAATTTCAAAATCAAGTTTTTATAAATTGGCTCTTTTTAGTGTTTACATTCAGCACATTTTTCCAGAAAATTCTCTTAACTCCATTGATGTTTTGCATAGTATTTTATATCATTTGTTGCAGTTTTTTTTCTTTACATCTCACACAATATATGAGCGCCATTTATTTAAGGAAAAATTAGTCATCATAGCCGCCTACTCCATTAAATCTGTTATCAATATTTTCAAAAGTTTTATTAACATCTTCTTTAAATTTATTAAAGTTTTCTTCTAGTTTATTTACTTTATCGAGATATAAATCGTTGTATTCAACGAGTTTATGATCAAATATTCTCAAAGTTTTTGTGGCATCTAAACTAAACTTATCAAAAGACTGCTTATTTTTTATAACTTTTTTCATTAATTTCGCCAAAGTTTTTCTTCTAGTTTAATTAATTTATCATGAAGTAAAGATTGATTAGTAACTACTCTTTTAAAAACTTCACCATTTTTTCTATCGGTTTCATTAAAAACCCTCTTGAAATTTAGCGAAATCTTCCAAAAAAGTTTTGTTTATTTTTCCATAAAGATCGCCTTCATATAGATTGAAATTTTCCTCAAAATTTGTAAATTTTTCATCACAATTTTCTATAGATCTTTTAATTCTCGCTTCAAGTTTTTCATAGACTTCTGTTGTAAAATCTTTAACATTAGCTGTTTATGATTCTCGTAATTTTTGTTTAGTTCATTAAAACATTTTAATATGATCTTTCTAATTGAATCTTTACAACAACATCAAATGGATTAATTTCCTTTACTAACACTGCTAAATTCTTTTTCCTTTAAAATCTAAGGCATTTTTAACATTCGGATCATGTAAATCAACAATATCGATGTTTTTCTGATAATTTAGAGTTTTAAAATTTGTTCTTTTAACAACAACATCATGTTTGTCATTACAGGTCGAACACCGACAATTCTTTTCTTATTAGCCAAACTAACATATTCTTTTCAACTTTGATCGCTTCAGTAATTTCATCAGCTTTTTCGATGTGAGACATTATAATTGGTAAATAAATGTTTTACACATCATCAACTTCTTTTTCCAATGTTTTTATTTTATCAGCAACTTCATTTGAACTCATGAAATTTGCAAGTTTGTTATCATTTATTCTGCTTTAAAATCTTCAATCTCGACAGCAACATATCTGAATCTGGAAGGTTTTGTAATTACATTTTCTAACTTGTTATCAAAACTCATTTCTCAAACTATCAAATTCAAAACTATTATCTACATTTTGAATAATTTTGTGTTCCAAATACGTCAAAAATATTTTTGTGAATCCATATTTATTAAGCAATAATTTGTTAAACAACTTCTTTAAAATCTTTACCATCACTTCAGTTCATTCAACACAAAAACACATAAATGACCACAAATTGGGGGATCGTTATAGTCTTGAATCTGAGAATCATTGTAGTAGACGCTTGATTTTTTCAATATTTAATCAATTCTATAGGTGGTTTGTCCTCAATTCTTCCATACGAATCAAAATAACATGCATTCTTATCATTTTTATAATAACAAATCCAATGCGTTCCACTTCCCATAAATCGAGTCTAAATTTCACAATTCACATTCAAATTTCTTTAACTTTTTTCAGGTAATGTATCTCTCATGAAGATTCCTCTAAAATGTTTAATATTTATTGCAGATTTCTTCCAATTCCCCGAATGTTAAAGGTTTAAATTTTTTTTTCAATGTTTGATTTCACGTAATTCAAAGATTTTTTCATCTAATCCAGATCCTGTAAACATCTTCCAACTCTTTATCTAACCAATTTAAAATGTTTCGAACAATAGGAGAATCACATCTTTTTTAACGATTGGAGCAGCTTTACGAACATAAGGAACAACATTTTTAACAACTGGAATATTTTCTCCAAAATCTAATAGGTAAAATCTTTCAAAAAGTCCACCATTTTTGAGTTCTTTCAACTGATTATAAGAAATTTCTATTCTGGTTCCTTTATTGTTTTTCTTATGTTTATTCGAGTTTATTGTATTGTCTATTTGTTTAAAAATATTCTTATCTTCGCATTTTTTTAGTTGATCTATTTTTAAAATTGAATTACTAACGGGTATTTTTCTTCTTAAAAGCGGATTTTATTTTTTCTTTCTGATTTTTGCTGAAATTTACATTCACCTCCATTTATATAGGTTAAAATTTCAAGTTCTTCCTTCGATTCCCATTCCTAGTTTTCTCTTCAAAAAAACATTTGCTCCAGCTGTTGGAAGCGCAACAAATCTTTCACCTAAACTAGCATCTTTTGATAAAAACTATCCATTGCCTTATTTGCAAAACTTTATCTGCGATATGTCTGGAATTTGTGTCTCTATGTTTTGCATAAAAAATATCGTGTTCCATAGCAGCTTGATCTAATTTATTTATACCAGTATCTCCTCTTTTTAGTCTTTTTTTCGAGTTTTGTGCCGGGCCCCAGATACTGATAAGTTGGTACGTTGTTAATTCAAAAGGTAAAATTGTTGATAAATATCATTTCAAAAGTCCACTACCCTCATCATAGATGAAACTTATTGCCGGCAAAAACTCGTTTTAATTATTTAATTCCATCAGGTTTTTCAATCATTTCATCAAGTTTGTTCGAAATAAAATCTTTAATAGCTTTCTTTTCGTTCAAAAAATTGTTGTTTCCAGCCTTCTCTTGAGCATAAATATAATTAATAATTCCATCGAGTTTTGTCAAATCGTTCGATAATCTGTACTCAATCTTATTATCACTGTATTTTCTCACACCTGATCCTTCGATTCTTTTTTCCCAAATTGGGTTTAATCAAATTGAGATATTTTTTACCTTTACTTGGACTTTGGTTTCTTAGTTGAATGGATCATTATTTTTGTAAATTGAATCAGATTTCATAAAATTTCAGTATACTTTTTCAAGTCTTCTTCAGAATATAATAAACGTCTTTTTTGGAACATCAGTGCCTGTTAATAATCTCCATAAACCTTTGAGTTCCTTCATATGTTTTTTTCATTAATAATGATATCATTATGCTCAAAATTCACGGGCAAATTTCCAATCATAAAACTTTTCTTTTTTCTGTCCCAATACAAACCAAATTTATCATCCTTTGCTCTAGGAAGAAATTTTTTACCAATTTCACCAATTATTATATCCGTTGTTCCAGGACTTATTGGTTCAACTATGGTAGAGTCTTCAATGTTTCGAGGTCTAAATGGTGTTGAAGATGGTAATTTTGGCAATTCAAACTCAGATTCTGGTATCGAAATATCAGCAAATTGTCGTACAACTGGAACCTAATTCATTCAAATTTTGAATTATCGCTTAAACATTTTCAATTTTGCCCTCAACATTTTTTATTGCAGATGTTACAGGTTGATTAATTTTTTGAATAAATTCTTGTTCTTTTTCATCAATTCGAATCTGTTCTTTAAATTCTTTGATTAATTTCTTTTCTATTTGATCAAGTTTTTTTGCTTCTTCTGAAGTTACGTTCGCCATTTATTTAGGAAAATTTTGAAACGTAAACGTGGAACGTGGAAACGTGAACACGAAACGAGATACACGAAACGTGGAACGTAAAACGTGAACACGGAACGTAAAACGTGAAACGTGGAACGTGGAAAACGTGAACACGAAACGTGAAAACGAGAACACGAAACGTGAACACGGAAACGTAAAACGTGAACGTGGAACGTGGAAACGTGAACACGTAACGAGAACACGGAAACGTAAAACGTGAACGTGGAACGTGGAAACGTGAACACGAAACGAGAACACGAAACGTGGAACGTAAAAACGTGAACGTGAAACATGAACGTGAAACATGAACGTGAAACATTGAACGTGAACGTGGAACGTGAACGTAAAACATGAAAACAACTAGATTATCACACGTTTTATATTGGAAAATTTTATTCAAATATTTAACATTTTTTAGGCTTCAAAGTTTAGATTAATAGTTAAAAATCCATAGTCTTCTTTCCAAAATTTTATCACACAATTCATTAAAGTGGTTAAAACTCTATCAGATCCCACATAATTGTTATAAATCTTTTCTCGAATAGTGATCATCTTGCTTAAAAATACACAACATATTCAGGTTATTTCTTATAACTTGTTTATCAACCTTTGAAAATGCATTGGAAAGATAGATACAAAGATATGTTTTTGTGACGAGACATTACGAAATCTTCCTTAATAACGTCCTGATTTTCCAAAATACAATCATCAAAAATGATTAACGAATTGGGTTTACATTCGCTTAACGGAACTATGTCCTCAGAACAATTATAAAAATGTGATATTTTTTTGTTTAAGTTTTTCTCAATATTTTCAAATCTTTCTTGTAATTTTTTATAGGCGTCTTGTTCTAAAGATTTACTAAAGACGTACAAATTGGAATAAGGAATCAACCTATTGTAGATAAAATTCAATAATAAAGTTGTTTTTCCACACTCACTTGAACCAACAATTAACAATCGATTGGTTGATCTTTCTTATTTTCTTCAAAACGTTTTGAAGTTTTTATCTGATCTTTTTTGCTGAAAATTTCTCCATTTAAATAGAAGATTTTCATCTTGAAGCAACGCTTGCGAAAATGAAGCTGTTTCAAGTTGACTTCAGAAAGCTCTAAATTAGTTTTAAACTTGGAAACATCCCTATACACTTAGAGGAAGAATCAAATTATTTTTATCGGTTTAAGCGGTTTTTATTCTGACAATTTTGTAATAAATATTAGTGAAAGTTCTTTTATTGCATAGGATTTAGTGAGAAGAACATAACAAAATACTATGGTTTAAACAAAGGATATTATACTTTCGATCAAATAAAAAATTCCTTAAAAATTATCTGAAAACATTCAAACAATCGGATAAATCTTTAACTTTGACGAAAACAAGTTTGAAATGCAAAAAAAATTATCTCTCTAATAAAATTCAAATAAAATCACCAGTAAGAATAATGTTTTCAGCAATTATTGTAGATTTATTAGGGTTTGTTCAAGAAAACTATTGAGCCAAACAGGTATATTTAGGAAATAAAACGCCAAAAATTTAGAACCGTTTTGATGTAATTGAAGTACATTGTAATCTCGTTGAACCTAGTTTTGAAAATCATTACGAACATTTACACAAAGAATCTGAAAATTTTGTACACTTTTTTCCCAAGTGTTGCTTATGGATCAAAAATCAGTGAAAAACCAAATGAAATCGATTATATTCCAAATTAGAAAAAATATTAAAAGAATTCAAAAAATCGTTCTAACTATTCAAGACTCTGAGGGAAATTTATTAAATATTGAGAGTGTAAAACACAACAATATATTTAAGATTGTCTAAAGAATGATGAATCAAGGGGGGAACGAATCGTTCTTACCTTCAAATTTTCAAGAAAACAACTTTTGAAATTGTATAAATTACAAGAGTCTATGCCATAGACCCTTTCAAAATCTTTCATCCTGACACTGTTTTTATCAATGAATCTGGGCTTTATTCTCAAAATAAAAATTACTAGTTAAAAATTTCTTTTCTATCTAAATGGAGTCAGTTGTAGAACTTTACTCAATAATCAACTTTATATTCAATAATAAAGACATTGTAACGATTGTAGACGAAAACAATGTAATCTGGTTTAAGGCTAAAGAAGATGTTTGTGAAATACTTAGGTTATGAAAAAACAAAAAACGCAATTAAATTAAATGTTGAAGATGATGACAAAATTCAATATTTTTTTATTTAAAAAACAAGGGGCTATTCGAATGGCCCTTAAACAATCTTCATCCTGACACTGTTTTTTATCAATGAATCTGGACTTTATTCTTTAATTTTGAGATCACATAAAAAAGAGGTAAAAATCTTCAAAAATTGGGTTACAAAAGAAGTTTTACCGAGTATTAGAAAAATAATGGCGAGTACAAAACTTGAAAACGAAAATAAGCAGTTTAAAAGATGAAATAAAACAGTTACAAATTTCAGGTCAAATGAAATCCTTGAAAATAGAGATAATCAAGAATGCGGAATGGAATTAATGAAGAGAGATATGAAATGTAAAAAAAATTTTGATAGAAAAAGCACCATGTTTTTTGTATTAATTAAGAAGAATCACATGTGGGAATGGCCTTATTATGTTATCAGAGCTCAGAAACGAGAAATACCAAAACCGATTAAAACATCTAAAAATAAATTATCCTGAATTAGAGATTTTGTTCATTGATGACGAACCAAATTCTATCAATCTCTACAACCAAATGAAAGAATCTTTGAATTTTTATTACAACGGAAATCATTTTACTACATAATATGGCAGAATCTCGACTGATTTATAGAATATCTAAATTACACGATGAAAATGTTAAACTCTCGATTTATTATATTTGTTTGTAAATGTTTAGCATAAACTAGGTAACCATCGTAGAATTTTTTTTTCATATTCACAAGGCGTTTCGTTTTTTATAACTTTCGCTGAAAATTTTTTTAGCACAATCTTTGCAAAAGCATCTTTTCTATCTTTACTATACAATGCCTGTTATTAAATTCAGAAATATTTTTAATTTCTTTACAAAAGTAACACTTTTTCTCTTCTAAAGTTAATTTGTTCATTTTATCATATAATTCCTTACAATAACAGTCTTTTCTATATCTGACTTGACACTTTGTACATTTCCTTTTGAGACTCCTATTGTATATAGAAAAAATTATTACACGATGAAAAATGTTAAACTCTTAACTTATGATATTTGGTTTGTAAATGTTTTTGATAATTATTTAACCATTTTATAGTTCTTCACATTCACATTGAGTATCTTCATAATATAATCTATGGTGATTCTTCTTTACACAATCTTTACAATATGAGTCTTTCTTATCTCTACTATAGTGATCACTATTAAAACTCTGAAATTTTTTTTAGTTTCTTTACATTTAAGAACATTCTTTATCTTCCAAAGTTAATTTTTCTATTTTATCATATAATTCTTTATGATATTCCCTTTCACAATCTTTGCAATTATAATGCATTCCATGTTTCCTATTTTTATCTTATAAAATTCATTTAAATCTTTAAATTCTTTGCACTTTGTACATTTCTTTTGATGTGCCATTTATATATAGAAAAATTATATTTACAGTTTTTGACTTCTTCAATTCATATTCATAATAAACTTTCCGGTTATATTTTTCTTCAAGTTAAATCTTTTATACTATAAGTTACAGGATCTGTGTTATTAATTTGATAAATCACAAAGATTTCTCTTGACCAATTGTTCTTATATTTGTTCGAAAATGTTTGTTTTTTACTAACAATTCTTCATGATTCATTGACTTTAAATTTAGTTTTCGTGGTGAATTCAGGTGGAACATACTTGAAAAACGGTCTCTAATAACTCTTTTTCTGCATCATTATCTACGTCTTTAGGCTTCATTTTTGATTGTGCTATGAACAGTATCGTTATATTTCTTTACGATTTCTTGAAGAATATCGATCCATTTTAAAGTTTTTATTAATCTCAAAAAGAACCTTCATTCTTTCATTTTGAGTTCTGTTATATCTCTCTACAATACTTGATTTCTCTTCGTTTTCAGTATGATAAATCTTAATGTTGTATTTTCTCAAAAACTTCGTTAAATTCTTTATTTTTTGTAAACTCTAAACCTTATCTGTATGAAGTAGATTTGGCGGTTTGTGATTGATCTTTAATCGCGTCTTTTACTATATCTTCGAAAGCTTTTGAAATATCCTTTGCCGTTTTTTCTTTTGATAGCTCTTGACAAGCATATTTTGAGAAAGTATCAATAACATTTAACATATACTTGAATCCATCATTTTGATCTGAATAGTTAGACATTATAACTATAATCTGCTGCCCATAAAATCGTCAATTCCTAATGTTATAATTTTTCTCTTTTTAAACTTTTTTCGTACTGGTGCATGAATTTCTCGAGCTTCAATCTCTATTCATCTTTAGTCTTCAATTCTTGCTTAACAGGTTTTGGATTTGGAATTCTTTATAAAACTTACTCTTGTTTGTCTTACATTTTGAAACATTTTGCTGCAATACTATACAATCCGTTTTGAGTTTGAACAATTTTTAGAATCTATATTTTTCGTTTTCTTTTTACACTTGTGACAGTGAATTAAATCATCTTCCATTTACATATCAAAGTTTCCAAGTTTATTTAAATTCGTCTAATTATCAGATTTTGCTTCATTTTTTATAGCCATACGGTCTGTATCGATCTTATTTTCTAGGACAATTCTCTTATCATCTTTAGCGTTCAGTGCCAGCTTGTTTATTGGTAACAGTGTACAACTCATGTTTATTACTTTTGATGACTGTCATCTCCCTAAAATTCTTCTTTATCTTCGAACAAACATCTCTTCAAGTTTTCGATATTTTATTGTTTGTTATTTACAACGCTTCTCTTAATTCCTTTACACCTAACTGGGTTTTTATCTAGATATTTTGTACGAGTACATCTTAGACCTTAAACCACAAAATTCTTCTAAAACTTCGCTACTAAACTCATCTTTGAATTTCCCTATTACTTCTTATTTTTAGTAGTGAAACATTCATGATCTTTTGGGATAATCACTTGTATCAAAGTCATCTATATTTTCTTTATAATTTTAAAAGGATCTCGTTTCAATTCTAGAAAAATAACTGTCTGTATCCATGTAAAGATTCAAATCAGGATCAAACTTCTTTATTTTGTTGTAATAAAACTCGTACATTAGCAATTTTGAGAGGTCGAGAACTGAAAATTCCTATGTAAATCGGTTTGTTAAATTTAAACCTTTTGTTTGTACATGTGACTCGCTATACAGTGTCGTCAAAGATGTTAAAGCATTTGAAATTTGTTTTCTTAGCTTGTTTCATTGAAAATTCTTCATTTCCAAGCTTAATATCACATCTGTTTTTCTCACATTTTCCATAGATTTTCCAAAAACTGAGTTGTTCATCAGCTTATAAAAGTCCTTTTCAAAGTCGCTTGTAGCTTTGGTTCTCATGTTTGTGTTAAAATCAATGTATTCTTTCATATCAAAGGCTTCTGATCGAATGCAATACTCTATTCACATGTTTCAAAATCATACCTTGTTCCAAATAGAACTTCAATTTCTCGAATGAACAACGTATTCAGTTTTATCCAGTAGAGTTGTGCAAAGTTTGTTTTTAAAATGTTCTGGAGCAAGAGGTAAATCCTTGTGATGTTCGTGGTAAAATTTGTTGGATATCCAAGATCGACTTCGAGAATATAGCCATAATCTTCCGTCGCCAGTGAGTTCTAAAATTGTTTCTTGCCATCTTCTTTTGTATACGTTTTAGGATCCATCCACTTGATATCGTTATATGGTAAACTTTGCATGAGGCCATACCCCATAAAGGTTATTAGCATCGAGATAGTAGTAAATAGTTTTTCGGGCTTTGTCTTATCAAAATCTTTTAAATATTTGTTATTTGCTTTCACATACTGTGAAATGCCTCCGCGAATACCTTTTTCGATTCATCAAATACATATTATAATCACAAATTAAATTGTAATTCTATCTTCGTTAATTTTAACATAGCATTCCCATGCAAGACTGGGAGCTGTTAGATAGTGTGCTGTGATCAAGCTATAGCAATTCAAACAAATATTCTAAAATTTTCAAAGATATCAGCGGGAGCAATAGAACATCTTGAATGTTATAGAGATCAGAGTAATTTCCTAGATCTTTTCTCTTTTTAATTTGTTCCAAACATTTAAGTAGTGTTGAAAATTCTTTCTCAGATATGCTCTCATCTGTCAAAAGTGAATAGAAATCTTGAATTCTCAATTCTTCTGTGTAATCAAGTTTTTCAATACTATCGATAAATTCGTAAGGAAATATACCTTTCCCAGATAGAATTTTAAAAGATTTCTTCTTCGTCATTTGGCTGTCTTTCTATAATTTCATTTCAGTCCATCTTGTATAAAATGATTTGTATGTTTGAAGTCTTCTTCTTTAGATTTTTAGCTAACTTTTCTATAGACGAGGCCATGAATCTGAACGTGTCTTCCAAACGAAAAACTTGATGAATTTTCTGGCTTATCACCCCCCCTTCGAATTCATAGCCATATCCAGAATTTACAGAATAATTTATATATTTTTCATCGGTGTTTGCAATCAAATCAACATTTCCATATTGTTTAGCCAATTCTTTTATGTACAAATGAGTATCGTAATTTGACATATTGTGGCAGAAAACGGGAATATTTTGAGGAAATTTTGAGATTCAAGTTACAAGATAAATTTTGAGCAGCACCTCGAAATTTGCCGGTTAAATGACAATGATCTCGTACTTTTTTTCTTGTTTGATTATCAAAAACCCTCACATTCACAAATATGCAAAGACTGGAATTTTGTACGCTAATTCTTCTTCTTCGGTCAATTTCATAGGTTTTTTGTTCCTTAGAATTATACTTTTTAGCTATGTATTTTGATATTTTATTGAGTTCTTCAAACAAATTTTGTCGGGACGTTTTTTCAAATCTTCTTCATTTTTGGCACGATAACATATCGGTTTGTAATGCGATTGGTCACATTCAGACACTAAATATTAGAGTAAAACCATAAGGAATGTGCCTCTGAATCTTGGTTGTAGTCGATCTTTGTGGATTGTTCTTGCATGTTCGGAATTTTTTCTAATATGCTCTCAAAGTCCATATAAATTACGTACGGATGGTTAAATTTCCTTTTGATAATTAGTAAATTTAGTTGTTTGACCTGGAATATGGCATAATTGGCTTACAAACTTCATGATTTTACAAATTTCTAAGTGATCTGTTAAATCTCCAGATTTGTTAAAAATGGCTTAAACATCTTCTACACAAAAATTTTTCTTTCTTTTAGTTTAGACAATGCGAAGAAACAAGCTTATTTAAATCGGTTATCAAAACATAATGAGATTTATCATCTTGTTTAACATACAATAAATCAATGTTTGTTATCAGCGTCATATTTTTTTTCAGAAATTTGTAACGGAACAATGTTAATATTTTCATCAAAACTGTAGACATTGGTATAGACATTGTTGGATACTTATACTTGGAATTGTAGCTTCGTTTTTTCAAATATTTGTATATCTTTCAGAGACATTGGATACTCAAAACCTGAAAATATTTCGTCATTCACAAATTTTTCGTATTGCTTTACACGTTCACAGTCTCTTTCTGGTTTTTCAATAGCAACATCTTATTGAGTATAAATAAAGCAAAAATCATCTCTATTTTTTATATTTATACAAGCTTTTTTATCTTTGATATTCTTTGGTAAAATCGATGTATGATCCTGCATTCATCATTTCGTGTTTGTTAAGGCTCAAAACTAGTTGTTTACAACTTTTAAATGTCCATCCGGAACCTTTATTTGGATTATTCGTTTGTTCTCGATGTGTTAATTTATTAAATTGCTTAGTAAAAAGTCGTTTACGTCAAAGATTTCGTCTGCTTTGATAGTTTAAAATACATTAGACATGTTTGCGGTTCACCATTCACTAAAGTTATCGTTGTATTCACATTCCAAAGAGAGATAGCCCTTCATATTTTTAACATTTTCTTGAAATTTCTCGATTAAAACTTTTAATTTCTGACCGCATAATTGAAAGATATTTGTAAATTGACATGGAAATTGTCGTTCAAGTTTGTTAAAATGTATTGCTTGAAAAGACCGTGTATTGAGGATAAAACTTCTACATCAATGATATTTTCGAATTTTACTTTAAGAGTTTTATCAATTTTCTTCGATCATTTCAGACTTGGTTTTATCGTTAGTACCGATAGCCAACTTTTCAGCTATTGAATGAAGTTTTTCATCATTAAATAGGTCGAGATTTTTCTTTTCAACTTTAAATTTCTCTTTAATTCACGTAATTTCTCAATATTAAACATGTTTTCGTGATCGGCAATTTTATTTTCTCTAGCCCACTGTCTTAAATAATTTAGTTCATTATTGTAAAATTTGCTTGTTTTTTTTCATGACTTTTAGAATTATAATGGCGATCATAGTTTTTTCTTAAAATTTCTATTTTGCAGAACGGACATGATATTTTTTCGCGCTCCATTTAGATAGAAAAATTTATTTAACTAAAATGGTGCTTGTAAACCAACGATTGCGCCTCTCACGGCGTGATATCACTACGGTTTTATATGACGCAGGCGAAGCGATTATCGTGATGGGTCGGTCTGTAGTAGCACACCTGACTGGTCATTGAAAGATTTTTTCCTTTATTCGTAGCAGATTTGACAACATTTTACAAAGCAACAGCTTAAGAAAGTAGAAGCAAAACAGCTATAGATTTGGTTAATTTTTCATTCCTCAGAGTAGATAGTAATGTGCCGATCCTGGATCGCATTTTTGGAGACGAACGACTGTAGATTCGGTTAATTTTTCATTGAGATTTGCTGTGTTATTTCTCAGCTTCCTTTATGGTACATTGAAACAGTATTTTTACATTTGCTTTTCGGTCGGCTCCGAAAGTGCGCCAGGAACCCCATATTACTATCTACTTATATATATATATATATATATATATATATATATACACATATAAATGAAGCTGCATGCAGCATTTCAAGTCCTTAGACCGTTTTCGAGATATTGTGCAAACAAGCAGAAAGAAAAAAAAAAACATTTCCAGTCTACCAAGTGATAGCTTCGCTACCACACAGCCAATAACAATCAAAGTCATGTCGTTCGCAAGATTCTACTAACAAACTGTAGAATCTTAGACCGCATGTTGTTGTTCGTTTTTCAACTGCACGAAAATTACAGGTCAGAAGTAAGACCCCTGAGGAATCGTCTGTTTTAATTAACCGTCTGAACAATGTGTGGTGCCAGACGAGTCGTTACAAAGAACTCTCTGTTTTAAGATATACGATGTCACCTAGTTCTGTACGCCTTTTCAAGGGAGCCATAGTTAAATAGTTTTTGTAGAAGAGTATAGAGTATAAAGTTTAAAGTATAAAGTATAGAGTATGCATAGCGCTACATAGTGAAAAGCCTTTGTGGCAGCGTAATGCAAATCCGCTTCGTGAGCTGAACAAGGGCATGAATTGCCGATGACCTATTTTAAAATCTAAATCTCAATTTATTGACAAATTGAAAACTTTTTAAAAGCGAAATATTATTGTCAATATTAATTTTTGGGAGATCTTAGGACATTGTTGGTATTTAAACATTGTTGATTAGTCAATAACGAGTGACAATTGAATGAAAGAAACAGGGAGAAAGTGGTAAAAGAGTGGCTGGTGACCACTGTACTTCATTAAAATGTCAGAATTTTTAGATTGCATCAAATATTGCCCTACACACATACAGGAAGGCTATATTTATAATTACAATCCATTCAAACAACGGCATGAATAAGAATTTAAAGAGAGATTTTTATTTTTAAAAAGCTTTGTTTTAACTGTTTTTAAAATAATTACTTCCCTTTCACCAAGGCTTAGAGTTTTTGACCCTAGCGCTTAAAATATATTATAACAGCTTGGAAACATTGCCTTGCGTTCCTTGCATAACAGCTGTTTCCACAGAAAAGGCATCACTTGCTATCAAATTCTCAAATCCTTAGTGCATTACTAAAACCAAAAAGTAGCCTATATTTTCACAAATTATAAATTTCCTAGTTTTTAAACGGTACCAAATCCCGATCGTTTTTCCTACAACACCTAGAAAGTGTAGAAACAGGAAGGGTTACTCTTATATTATGTAATGAGCTGTAATCATGGACCTTATGGTTCTGAAATTGAGATATCTACCATATTTTACAAGGTAGAAAGACAGCACCCATGATTTTGAGGTGCTAAAAACTGATTCTAGCATTTACCCTTCGAAGAACGGTGTAGATTCAAAGAAATTCCAATAAATTTGGATAGGTTGTTGATTAAAGACAATAGATGTGAATTTAAAATACGTGTGCCGCAGTTTGATTTTGTTTTACTTTAAGAACATATTTTTGTTCTATACAAAGTAAATTTAAGAAATTAACTGTTTAATTTAATGAAATATAAAATAGCATTAGGCTGATTAGTCACCGCATATGAATTTTGTGCTCTTTCACTAAAATAATATTAATAAACTCAGAGAAAAAAATTATTTAATTAAAATTAACAGTAAACATTCGTCTTTATTTATCAATGTTACAATATAACGTAGCTCATTCATCGTAGATTACCTGAGTCTCGTCATTGTTACATTTTAGTAGAAACTGCAGCTGCGTATGTTAGTTCTTAGCACTGTAAATAAGTTTTCTATCAATTAAAATCGCTTTAGTTTAAAAAATGTACTATTCGTGATAACATAAAAATACAATACTTTAAATAGTATTCAAACATATACGTACATTCCAATTTGCACTAAACAGAAAGCCTCTTTTTTGGGTACGGCAAAAACCGATGTGTTACTTAATCTGGGCAACCTTATGGATGTCCAGTTACGGTACATCGCTAACCCCAAATGACGAGTTAATGGGGTGCAAGGATAGATCGAAAGGTTTACTGCGGGAGATGACTGTTGGAGTTGGTGAGGCTCTCTAAGTGTTAAGGGCTGTTGCTAGCCAAGACATAGGCGTGCCACCCCCTGTTTGCTTTGATTGGAGACGCTGGTACAGAGCTGGCTTTCCCTTCTTCTAAGGAGACATGACTGAGAATAATCAGTCGGCCCCCAACCCCAACCTTACACATCTCGAATAAAGTCACTCCGGAAGCAGGACAAAAGTCCTTTAAGGGCTAGGTACAATTTCTTAGCTTCTTGCCCTAAGAGAAACCCCTTCATACTGAGGAGGCCTCCAATATTAATCTTCGACATTAAACTAGAACTGTGTCAACAATACATCCAAATACATCGGAATTTTCGACTACTAACATGTCGCTGATATAAACCTATTGTAGATTCCCAAATGGATAAATACACTTTGGTGTACAAAGTATTTCTACTTTTATCAAGTACAAAAATGTAAGACCTGAGCTATCTGCCCATTACACTCTCCCAGTGTTCCCCATTTCAGTTAACGTGCCAAAGAAGTGTGGGTATGGATTTTCCTTAGTCTCTCACCTTCTCTACTGAGTGCAGGGCGTGCGTGTACAGTTTTTTTGTTTTGTGTATTAATTTGGTTTGTGCTTATGCTGACTGCCTTAACATCTAATTGTTTTTGATGTAATATTGTTCTGACCTCAGTTAGAATTTGGCGAGAGTACCACTATACTTTCATTAGATTTTAAATTTTTTGAGCTTTCTTAAATGTATAATTTATGGCTTTACGACGCCTGGATAGGAACAGGATTGAATACTATCCATTAAACGTTGTGTTTTATTTATGCAACGTACATCAGTAGTTAAATTGGTAATATTTGTATTATCTAGCTATGGGGTTTTTACTAAGATGAATGTGTTTTTATCTCAAACAAAACTTTTACAGCAGCTTTCGCAAACACTTCAGGTTTTCATGTTCAATTACTCAAGTTCCTAAGTGTTAATCTTATATTAGGTTTTCCCAATGAATTCTTATAATTGCTTATGTTTCCTAAACAGTGTTTCAGAAATAATCAATGCTGTTTTGGGAACTGCATATATGGAACATGCAAATCGTACAATACTCCAGCGCCTTGCAAAAATATCGGTGATACGGTAAGTAATTGCTTCCATACATTCATTCACACGCTGTAAGCGCAAAACTTGCTAGTATTTTGGGAAGATCATGAAAATAAGTAGATATCTCATATGTTATAGGAAACAGATCTTGAATTTCAAAAACTTAAAATGTTTTACTGATACGTTTGCATTAAGTATTGTAATAGGTATATCTAGTATACAACAAAGTAGGAGTTCCATTTACGTGTCGTGTAGCAGACTTCCCTGAAGTTAGGTGAAACATTTCTGCAGCTGATTTTATACTCGAAATGTCCTTGAAGATGGACAGTCAGTTGGATTGATAACAAGTTTGACAGCTTTTAGAAATTCAGAAGAATGCCACCCAGCCTAATGGGTGACTTCTAGATTTTAATTATCCTCAGCCAGGTTTAATCCTCTCTAAACGTTCTGCGGATAGTTTGGTTACTTAAAAGCTAATCAGCTAAATTATATTGAGGGACACGGATTAACGTTGACCAAGTATAAATGGCGTTTCATTTAAATTTCAAAGCCTGTAGCTACTAAACTATCAAGTGTTTTACCACAAAAATATACATTACCCAAAGTATTGCTATTCTATAATGAACGAACAATAATTAAATTTACACATTCTGATAGTTAAATAATTCATTATACATAAATTTATGTGAATTTCCAACTTGCAATTGACATAAAACACAGACTGATGCATTCAGTGTTGTGTAAAAAGTTGTAAAAAGTGTAAACATTAAAAAGTTCAGTCTTTGCCCAAAGCTTTAATGAATAATTAAGTATAAAACTTATGTCTGGAGAACATTTCATAATTTTTTCTAAACTTATTATTTATAGTATTAGGAAATCCACTAGTTTACAACTGGGAATTGTAATTAAATCGCTGGTGATAAAGTACCATTATTAAAAATTGTATGATCCTGTCGTAAATACTATTTACTCCACAGTTACCAAATTGTAATAGTTTTCTACGTCAAAAATATGGCAGCCTCTTGTTTACCTGTACTCCCAGTCGATTTGAAAACCACGTATTCAAAAATCCAGATTGATGTTTAAAAAATAAATGTCAATAAATTATATTCGTAAAACCAGAGGCGTAAAATCATAGCCAGAAACAAATTAATATAGTTTCCAAAGTTTATATTAATAAAAAAATAGCAGTCGTGGGACTGCCGATAGAAGTGAAAACGGAACTATTAAGTTGAGAGTAATTAACAATACGTTATAGTAGCAGTACATCTGTAATTGTAAATGTGACGCGTTTTTAATTTTCCAATTTTAAAATCCACGAAAAAATATTATCAAATAACTAGAAATCTATTTTACCACGCTAGTAAGATAAATCTTATACCGTAATAATACTCATTTCATGATGAAGAGGTTAAATATTAAAAACATAATTAAAATGAATAATGCTAAATTTTAAATACAAATATTCGAACAAATATTAAAAATGTTTAAAAAATATATTCGTTGTTTTCATTATTCATTTATAAGTGAGTAAACACCGAGTGAACAACAGTGAGTTGAACACCGTTGTAAATAATACAGTTATTGCTACGGATAAAGTATATAATTGCAATAACAATTAAACCCACGATATTTTTAAAACTAATAAATTAGTTAAATTAACTTGGTTCTTTCGTAAAGGTATTTTTATTGCACAATAAACTAATTTATTGAGTTAATACGGTATCAGTGAGCCAATGCGCCAACTACAGTTCCGGCAGAAACGTTCACTCATCACTTCATACGCTACTACAGGCTAAACTAAACTTCCAATAAAAAAATGATAAATTACAAAAAAAAATATTCATCTATTTTCACACAACTTTCTCGCTGAAAAATTTTGTCTGACCAAAAAATAAAAAAAATCCTCGCTTACTACTTTTTTCTTGTCATTGTAAAACGCTATGTAAAATGTAAACAATAATAAAAATCATTTCAAAATTTTTTTAATATTTAAAAATGTAACCAATAGATTGCCAATATTAAGAGCTTTAATTTGACGCATCTTACAGAATTGTACGACATTGGCTTCACTTTTAAATCGCGAGAGGAAGCCGTAAAGGTCACTGATTTTCTCAGTCTGTTTTCATACTCCGCCGGGACAGTTTTAACACAGCGAGACTGACTTTTTCATGCAGGTTAGTAGTCCGCGGCCAAGTCTACGGTTAAAAAACACAGCGAGACTGACTTTTTCATGCAGGTTAGTATCATTAGCATGTCGGTGACGCGAACCGAGGATTTTACCCTCTACCAAAACGCTCAACGCGCCTAAAGAAGTTTTCACTTCAAAAAGTATCCACGTCCTTTTTTACTTGATTAGGGACTTGAGGAACCCCATTGCATTTATTTTATGACCTTTAGGGGTGATAAGATTTTCAGGATGGGTAAAGTACATGGTAGGGGCCTCTCTTGTTGAAATGCCGGCTCCACACTGATATCGCGATTAGCACTTACCTCGACAAACTACAATGAACTGCATCGACTACTGGTGACTCAGTCCTGGGACTATATTCTTGCAGAGCAAGATGTTAATAAGTGTTAAGAAGCATTTTCGATGTTTTTGAAAATTTAAAATAGCGTACTCAAAAATGTCAAAGATAGAGTAATCGCAACAAAAAATTAAACTATCGGTTACATCAGACCTAATTAGAGCGATTGGAAAGCGAGACAACTTACGAAAGACATAAATTTGTGACAATAAATAATCGAAATAGTGCTCCATTGGAATTTAATTACGGTGTCATTCAAGGGAGTATTCTGGGTCCGATACTTTTTCTCGTTTATATAAACGACATAACAAATATAACTGGAACATTACAACTGTTCGCAGACGACACATTAATTGGTTTTAAGGGGAAAACATGGTAAGAAGTTTATAAGGTTGCTTCGAACGAGGTAATTCTAATTCAAAATTGGTTTCATACTACAATTTTAACAATGAACATCAGTAAACCAACGTATTTACCAATCGTGTTAAAAATATGAGTGAGCCACCCGCAGAGCTACAATATTAATGCTTCACTTGGGAGGCGATTCGGCTGCTACTGCCTACCTATCTACAGGGTGGACCATTACAAGTGCTTTTTTATAATTGTCAATAAAAAGCTTAGATGGGAACTTCACATTAATTATTGAAAATCTAAACTTAGAACAATGATTTACTGTTTTTTCAGTTTGGGGAAATAAAAAAATAAAAATAAACTAGTTGTTCATTTTCAGATGTTCAGTATATTTTTATATAATATGTTATCATAGCTTGGGGAAGGGAGTAAAAAAACCTGCATTGATCCATTAAATTTTATTTAGAAATCTATACTCAATGCACCTCTACATAATTCCAAACGGTTTTCATCAACTCAATTTTTTAAACAATCGTATATTCTCACGATCAGTCAATTACATATCAAAACTGTAATGGTCTACACCTAGGTATAGCCACATGGAGGTGATACTCGGTCGACCATTCACTGTTACTTTACTAGTGCCACTGTGTGGGTTGGGGGATGGGTGGGTGTCGTGCGATACCCCTCATTGCGATGACTGTGAAACTGACGAATGCAAACTATGAGGCGAAACTTTGTAAAGGCATATGCCTCCAGTGATAAGACCTGCGGGCCGAACCAACCAGTCTGTTCAAACGACTGATTACTACCTGTAGTATTATATATATATATATATATACATATATATATATATATATACATATATATATATATATATATATATATATACCGTATATATTGTGTGTATATATATATATATATATATATATATATATATATATATATATATATATATAAAGTAAAAAGTGCAAATTTTTATGTATTTTTATTAAGTGCTTCATTATTATTCTGAGATTTAATATGTATTTATTATTATTGCAGTGTTATGACAATGAGCACTGCTGCGGAAAAAAATGTATAAACTATCAATGTATCAGTCCTTTTTGCAGATTAGAGCATGAAGAAGTAAGTATATGATTTGCTATTAAGTTTACACATAATCTCTCTCTCTCTCTCTCTCTCTCTCCGCCGGGACTCGAATCTGAATCTCTTATTTGCTGGGTGAGTGCGCTACCATTATACCACAGAGCCCTTACTTTTTACGATTAAATTATTTTGTATTTCTGTCACATATGCGTTTAAATAACCAAACTAACATATGATGGGTTTGAATCCCTGCGGAGCAATTACTTTTAGTCATTATGAGTTTTTACAAATGATTATATATATATATATATATATAAACAACAAACAATATATAATAATATGTGTATATATATGTATTATGTGTTTTTTGTATATATATATATATATATATATATATATATACAAAGTAATACATATTATATCAATGTTTATTGAAATTAAATAAGACTATTGCCATTTATACAATTTAATGTAAATAAAAGTCGTTTGATAGGTATTTGGTCTTCCGATCATATGTTAGTTTGCTTATTTAAAAACGCATATGTGACAGATACGGCCAAATACAAAATAATTTAATCGGAAAAAGTAAGCGCTCTGTGGTGTAATGGTAGCACATTCACCCGGCAAGTGAGAGATCCGGGTTCGACTCCCGGCGGAGCAAGTACTTTTTGCGATTCAATATATATATATATATATATATATATATATATATATATAATATTATATATAATAATATAAGCAAACAAACTTGTGACAACTTAGTATTCAGTATGGTGTTTTCTTTATACTAATTTGCATATTCTTTCAGTAACTCATCAGCGACAAATTATTTTATTGATATTACGTGAAATCATTGTATAATACTATGAAATAATTGTCACAATAGCAATATTTTTGTTTTTTGGTCTTATGAAATTTGTTTCTTTGAGTTAAGAAATGTTACATTTAGAACTAAAATTTCATTTTGAGGTAGAACTTCTTCGTTTTTTTAAACTGGAAGTGTTAGAACTTGGTCCAATTTGTTTTTAATCAAATTGTAGATAGTAATATTTTAAACCTTTAGTTTGCAAATTACAGAATACTCTGGCGATAGTGGCATATTTCTGTTACTTGCTTTTTAAAAGAGTGGTATTTCTCCTTACAGAAAAAAAGAGTAGAATTATTGATGGACATGGCAAAATACGGAATAATTCAAATTAACTGTCGCAGAGAAAATGACAGAACATGAAGTAAAGTATGTGTTATTAAACGCTTCATGACAAGAACCTATGAGTTCCAAATCAGTATTAAGTGAGTTATTATCTATTAATATCTAGGAATGGTCCAGTAAATATAATATAAAATTTCTTCTTGATAAAATACCCTTTAGAGGACAATTATATTGAATATATGTCCATTTGCTCAAAATATAATAGTTAAATATGCATATCATATCCTGTTGAAAATATAATGATTTATAATAATTATGAAAACATTTGGTTAGAAATGAAAGACTAAATCTCGTTGGAAGTAGTACATCGCCCATTTCTGTGCAGTACTAGAGATTATTGTTCCGATCCGTTCCACGCCCAGTAATTCTTATAAGTTTTCATAACCAAGAACAAAATCTCGTTGAAAACCACGAAATCACTTATTTTACGATTTAATAATTCGATAATATTGGATACCAAGACTTGAGGTACGAATGAAATTTGAAAGTATTTACTTACATGATGCTCAACAGTATCCATTTTTGAACCCAGAAGATTGTGCGTCTGGTGCAGTTAGAAGAATTATGGTGCAAAAACTCTGACTTATTCTTATTATTATTGCAGATTTCAGAAATATTTTTGAACGGGATAGCACCAACTTAAACTTCCGCCGATCCTACAGTTTGGAAGCCCAAGGAGCGGAGCTGTAACACGAACTTATTTACTGCAAAGCCGTTACTTAAACTTATTTACTGCTCTCTTTTTGAGTAACGCCCGAGATAGGGTTTATCGGTCTTTGGGCGGCTACCCTAAAACAGAATAATAGTAGTGTTTGTATTTAAAAAAAGAGCCGTTCGTGTTTTTGCAGGCCTACGCAAACAAGACTCTTATAAAAATGCATTGACAGAATAATTAAACTGGTTAAAACTAGGATCAAAATACAGTTTAAAACTGTTATTTTTACATAATATAATAATTTGTCACACAATAATGGATCCACGGTGCACGGATCATGCGTGAACCTCCTGCACCCAACCGCATCGGTCGGCGTTTGGTGCAGGTCTGACCCTTAATGTCGACGTTTTGGTGCCTAATGTGCATCACAAAAAGTCTGAATTAAAACTGAAACTAAGGGTTGTGGGGTGCTTTTTACTCATTGGGAGAATATTTAGCTTACATGATGCTTTAAACTAATTGTCTTAATTGGATTCCTCTGTTTAAGCTGATTTCTTTTAACATTTAATAAATTGCGACCTTTGTTGTATTAAATTTTCAAGCGCCTTATAACAAATTTAAGATTTTAACACTCTCATAAAACGTACAGTTGCTGTACGTTAAAAAATATATTTTAATGTAAATTTTAACAGTTATCCATCTTGATAGTTATTGCCACTAATTGAAAAAAAAATAAAGATGCTAATTCTGTTGAATAATTAGAGTATATCACTGGTTACTAATTAGTGCATTTATTGCAGTGTTTGTTCCATGAGGATTGCTGTTGCAATCACTGTTATAACAGTACCTGCACCCAACCTCCACCTCCTAAATGTACACCGAATCACTTACCTGTAAGTTTAATATACATAATTATTCTATATATACTCATGCATTCTTTAATTAGCTTTAAATAATAAGTGTTTAATTTTTTAAAGTGCATGCCTTTGAAAGGGTTTATATGGAATTGACACACAACTTGCTTGTTGTGTTCTCGATTTATGCTTGTGAACATAAACATAGGCTACGTCATACCGTAATCAGCCGTTAGTAAAACTGCCTCAAATGCTATCGGATTATTTTTATATGATCTGATCTTGCACAAATAAACTGAATTTATTGTTATTAATATCACAGGTTACGAAATTGTCTTATCCATGATACTATAATAAGATTAAAAACTTAATATTACGACTGAATAGTTAACCTTCTGTTTTAAATGAACAGTATAGTAAAGTATAATATTAAAATGTGGTTGTGGCAGGAAGGGTTGATTCAATTTGAACGTTGAGTTTAGTTCCAGTTCACCTTCCTTTTATTGCAGCGTCTGGTACCTGACATTGTCTCAGACTTGACTGCTGGAATCTGGAGTAATATTCATCTTTTATGTATGTAATGTTTCGTTAAAAATTAAAATTAAATTCAAAATATATGGTCTCAAAAAGAACTGTGCCCAATATACGAGGTAAGTGTATGTTAGGATAGTCCACAATGCTAATATTAACAACGCTCTAGATTGCTCTACAAGACTTAAACTTTTCATAAAGTAGCGAAGTATTCATTAAAGCTCTGGTTATATAAGCTAAATATGAATAATAGTATTTTAATTACAGTTTTTTAAATATTGAAATTTAAAGAGTGTTGAATTTAACTCCAGCTTCCCTTCGTCTACAGAGATACCTACACCACAAATTCTGTGTAAACTAGGTGAAGAGGTATCCCCATTATCTTACTAGGTGAAAAATAGTGCGCACTACCACGTGATAAACAAGATCTCTAAGCACGGGGAACACATAATTTTCTACACCTAAAGTAGCTCGGCGACTTTTATTTCGCATCTCTTCAGACGAATATTGACTCAACATTCACATTGAATTAGCCTCTCTCACCATTGCTACGTTATGTGTCAAAATGTTCTTGTGATTTTAGTGTAAGAGTTCAGAGGAATGCTGTTCCAAACACTGTTTGTACTTGTACAACGTCTGCGAAATGTTACCCCTGCCTTCAAATCCCCCCGTCACACTACCAACCTGTACAGAGAATGGCGAATACGTAAGTTTATGCTTGTAAATACAATTAACATTAGTTACAATTAATTAATAATAATAATAATATTTAAATATAGATTCTTGCTGAGTTTCGGAACATGTAAAATAAAGGTCCAAGCAGATAAATTTCGAAAACACAAATGTTCAAAATAATTTCATGTTATCACATTTTTTAATGGTTTCCCTAGCAAACATGTTAATGAATTTTAAATATTAGTCAAGATAACGACACGTACTTCATATTTATGGAAATAATTTTGTTGTTAGAGTACATGTAGTATACTGCTAGACACAAATTGACTATGATAAGATTCAGCGATTTCTGAAATTTCTAGTAATCAACAAATAATGTGTATTGAGTCAAACCTAGCGAAAATAAAATTTATTGTGAATTTATTTTTCAAATTAATTAAATTCCATTTTCAAATCGAAATGCTTTCTTTAAGCGTTAGCGAAATATTGTTTCATTTAAATTAATTCTTTTTATTTGCGAAGAAAGAAATGTTGATAATTGAAATAAAGTTTATTGGTCTGGGTGTGAGACTTTGAAACCAACTTTGAGTCTTACATTCCACCACTCGCTTACTTAGAGATAGATATTATGTGTCGTTAAGAAGATGTTTCGCTAACCCGACCTGGAGAACTGGGAAGAACGATGAAAGCTTGTCACGGTACACAGACAGTCAGTCAGGTTGATGTAATTTGTTTACAAAAACTGTTATACCAAGAAAATGAGAAATTAGACTGTTACCTTACTTATTTATCTGCATTGATCACATAATTTGCTAAGGGATTCTATATATTCTAAATAGCAAGTATTAAAATATTATTCTTCTTCAAAAGATAATAACCATAAAAGGAAGAGGAGATTTGTGATAACACTCTATGGTCCGAATATGCTATTTAAACATATTTCTTAAAAATAAATAAGGAGAACAAAGTAACTCTTCATCGTTGTTGCGAAGTTCAACGTAAAATTGATATAAAAAGCCTTCGAAGACTTACGAATTATGTTAAGTATGTTTTTAAATTTTTTAAAGAAATATATTTTTGTGTAGTCTATCATTAGTTTCCACCGTGATTGCTTTAGTCTTAATTAATTTCTAAATTCATACTAGATAATCTGAATGTATAATTTGAGTCCGATCTTGTATCCAATGGGACAGAAGTCATTAGGCCACCATAAGAAATTAATCTACTAACGTATCTACTCTACATATATTATTATTATTAATCTTTGCCAGCATCCTATTTTATTTTATAAATGCTTCTTCTATTTATCTGTTGGTTTTTTATTTGCGTTCGGCAATTAATCATTCAATCTTTGTCTCCTTTCTTGTTAGGCTGTTCAAAATGAAGGCAGTCTCAAACATTGCAAACTAAGTTTTAATCCTAAGTTTATGTTATGATCTAAGTTTAATTTCAAGATTTCTAAAGTATTATTTTGAATATAGTTTGAGTTATGATATTTATTATTTCGTATATCATGAATAATTGTTGAAATATATTGTTGACGAAAGTAAGTTTAAATTATATTATTAACACATATTATTAAAAAAAATCTATTTAGTTCATTGTTGGCCTAAACAGCTGGAGATTCTGGGTCAGAAAAGCTTTTCTAAATAACACCAGCTCACTACTTTACACATGTTATAAATAAGTGCGTTTTTAATCGATATTGACTTCTGAGTTCAGTAGAACACTCGTAGATTAATTAAAGTTATTTCGTCCTTTTTGAGAGAAACATGTGAAGTAATATCTACCGGTAGTTTGTTGCCTTAAACATAAATGAATTCAATTAGTTGTCAAGTTTGGAAAGAGGTCAATGAATAGAATTTCAATAGGAATTTACCACTTATGCTGTTGAAGATCTGAGGTCCAGTATAATTAAGAGGTCAAGGCGGAATTTTCTGGAACCAGAAGCTTCCATAAAGGTGAAGGTATCGTATATTTAGAAGCTTCAATGGAAAGGCAGCTTTCATGGGCCAAGAAATCCAGAAGCAGGTAATTTTCATAGACCGAGAAATATACTAAGGGACTCTGTATTTATAGGACAGAGTAAGGAGTTTTCGAAATTTATCTCTTAGAGGTTATGATTCTTCCAAAATACTGAACATTATAAGAGGTAGAATCTTTCAAATATCAAAACTTTTCAATGTTCCGAACGTTCCAAAAACCAGCATTTGCTGGAGTCAGAAAACATTAAGAGACTTGAATTTCATAGAAGTCAGGAGGTTTTATAGCCCAAAACAGGAACAGTATTTGAAAATAATTGTTAGAACTTTCTTGGAATAAAGAGGCATCATTCACAGTCATGTTTGTCTAATATTTTTCAGTGTCACTCTGATTACCAATGCTGCACTGATAACTGTATAAACGGAGTTTGTAAGTTCTCCTGCTTACCAGATGGCCATAAGGTAAATATTAAATAGCCAATACACTATTTTATCCTACACGTTATTAATTAATTAATTAATCAATTGTTGCTACTATTATTATTGCCCTAAAAGCTATAAATTTTGATGTAAAAATATCCTTTCTGTCTCATTAGGAAGATGTTCAATCAAAATTTTAAATTATTATATATTTTTAAACCAAGTATTTTTGACGTATTTCTAGAGGTGTTTAAAAAATTAGCTATCAAAAAATAAATTGTTGTGATCATCTCTGCTAATTGTGTTTTTATTGTGTACAGTGTGATAACGCATTCGAATGCTGTTCCAAAGTTTGTTTCCGAGACACATGCCATTCTACACTGTGCTTACAGGATCATAGGCTAGTAAGTATAAACCACAATTTTGGTTGATAATTTTATTTTCTTAAAGCAAATAAAATATAGCTTCGCCTATTCATTAAAATTTTTCCAATAAACAATATAATGATATTTTAAAAATATTATGAATTTTTACTACGTATAACTTTTTTATGTATAACAAAAATGTTCTACTTTCAAAACTTTATATGATGTTCCATGTGTGTTTGTGTAGTCTTGAGCAGAGAATGATGACGAAGGTCAACGTCCGCGATATCCTTCTTAACGGAAGTCATCCTACCAAACTGAACTTTTTAATTGAACCAAACAAATCAACTTTTGTGTTGGATCCCGCTGAGTTGTTTTTCAAAAAGAAAAGGCCAATCCCCTTTTAAGCGTTATTCTGCCCGTCCACATGGGACACTGGCCTGTGCGAGGATCTTACTAAACAGAATGAAGGGGAGTGTCGATACAGAACAAGGTCAATTGTACTGATAAAACGTGCTTCGGTCACAGACAGGATTTGAATCTGCGCCATCTCTAGCTCAGACTCAAAGTCCAACGTCTTAGACCGCTCGGCCATCGGCACTCCCAATATTTGTGTTTCAGCTCTGTTACTAAGATAACGCAAAAGTAAACTGATTCCCCTCAACTGTCTTAGTGTCTTTGCAGTTTTCGGAATTCGGTTAATTTTTACTAGATTTAGCTGTGCAAAAGCCGCGGAAAACAACAAAATATATTAAAAACAGTGTTACTACTGTAACGTGGATCATTTAATAGTTACTGGTTTTTTTTTTACTTATCAAGTATTTTTTATTATTTCCGTTTCAATGGATTTAATTAATTAACTGATGGATATATAAATATTGATACGAAAAATAATCAAAATGAAACGATCACTTAAGTGAGCAGCCAGACAGAGCCATTCTCACAACAAGAAACTGGCTGTCAATATCGATCAGTACCATATGTTCTGTGGTTTACACGTGTTGTACCACCATCGTATCTCATACGTGTGAATAACGTGAATACTGGTCCCAAAAACCGTTTACAACTTCTCGGCGTTTTTATTTACAGCGTAGATACATAATTATCAAGAGGACGATGAAAACCGTTAGAATAAAATTATTAAGAAAGTAAAGAACATTCCATGGTCAATAGCGATTAATTGCAAGACACTTTTCCAGGCGATAAGGCTTTGTCACAAAGAGATCGGTTACTCTTTTAGGATCCGAAAGCTCGCAGAGCCCGGTCACCCTTTTGGGATCCGTTACTCGGTGACGGCCAAAACGCTTTTGGATTGTGTGTTAAAGCAAACTTATTATGTGTGTATAATACTAACGCTCTTGACATATTTGCGGATTTTCTGTTTCGACTTCGATTCGTCTCTTCAGCTAAGGAGTTCGTGCGTATAAGCAGCAGATATTTGTTGTAACACACACACACACACACACACACACACACACACACACACACACACACACACACACACACACACACACACACACACACACACACCTTAGGACAGGATTTGGATGGTAAGAAAATACCTTTTACCTAAACTATAGTGGTAGTGTAATGAATAAAATCGACGTGTTCAGTTTATTCGATTCTTGATGTCAAAACGCGTACATTCTGAGATTAAAAAGTTTCATACTGTACCATGAAACACTTGTGATGTAACCATTACACTGTTTTATTGATGGTTTAGAAAAGAGACTCGTCGCCTATATACTGTACGCTCGATCATGCGTATTTTACCGATATTTTTTCATTTACCAGACTGGTCGTCAGGTACCATTCAGGAAATGAAATTAATGAAAAAATGCCTTTACTACGTTCCACGTGTCGTGTTTGCATCAAGTGTCCTTAGTTCAAGTCCAGCACAGTGAAAACATTATTTTTTTTGCTATAATCAATTTCGATAGAATTTGTAGAATTTGAGACTTTGCATTTAATTTAAACAAACCACGAATTTTGCAAAAGTCCTACCGCGATCTCATCTTAATATACCGTTTTCCCGGATCTCAGGAAAAGTCCTACCTCTTTAAATACTTATTGCGTCATATTGTCATGTAACATACAGGTAGTCCTGACTGGAGTCAAAGTCTCTGATAAATTCCAAGCCAAACAGCTGACTGGTAGGAAACAAAACCAAATTTGCCAACTGTTTCGAGTTGAATTAAGTCCCGTTGTGAAATAAAACACTGTTGATGAGTTTGATGTGATGGTAAAAACGTTGTGACGGCTTACTTGTGTCTAAAACAAATAACAGCTCGTCATGGCAACACGAAATTGAATAACTTTGAATAGACGATTTACTCTCAGGCGGGTTGTCTCATCATAGCGGTCTTTCTCACTGAACTCGTCATGGTTCTACTTTCCTACACACACCCCATCATATATATGTAATTATATATGTTATATATGTAATTAGTAGGAATTAAAACAGGATCTACTACCTAAATTTTGTAAATATGCATATAAATAAATTACATATAGGCCACGACGTATCGTAACTAAATCACTATATTTTCAGTGCGCTCACGACAGACAGTGCTGTTCAGAAACGTGTGCAGATGGATGGTGCAGATTACCGACGTGCAAACCCTTGGGTTCTGTGGTGAGTTTTATAGTATTCGTTATTTTTATGACCACACTTTTTATGGCATTAGTGATATAAAAGGATTGTCATATACAGAGTAATTAACTTCATGTAAGCGTATTATTTTATATTGTTAAGTTTTGATACAAAAAACACGTCAAGTACTTCCAACGCAAAAGAAAATACTTGTTTTTCAATTTCAAGTTTCTATATATCGCTATGACGAAAAAATTAATAGCTTAAAATCGAACCAATTTTTTAAATCGATCAAGCTAAACATTTATAATAAGCTCCCATGGCATGACATTAAAACAAGTTCAGACCAGTTACTCAAATTATTAATTAAATTAATAATAGTTACATTGGTTTATAGGTAACTATAATGGCAATGACATAATCACAGAATAAATAACTTTATAAGCAAATTTCAAGCAATAATTTGGCATTTTAAAATGTTACATATTAGCTCCATCGGATGTACTACCCTACCATAATCTGGTAATGGCTTGGTGTTTAATATTTTATTTAATTCTTAGAATTTTAATTTTGTTTGAAACTACATTACAACATAGATAAGAGTGAGTTTTATGATGCTGTAAGTCTATCCATGGGATTAGGCTGGGCGGTATTGAAGACTATTACTACGTAAACTGACATAATGCCTCTTATATCCGTATGGGGGATGTGTACACTTCACACTTTGTACGCAAGCTCAGTGAATCCTGATACGTGGCGTGGCATACTCCTACATTGTTGAGCTAAAATGTTAAAGAGACTGGGTAAAATGTTCATTCCATTAAAACTTTTGAATTAAAAATGTTAGTATCATCCAAGTTTGACTCCATGTGTATAAATGTTCTAGGGTATACAATTTATATAAAAACTATAATTTAGGAATTGAGAAAAGAAAAGTGAAGATGCAAGTAACAAAATTCCCTTCCTATTTGGACAACTTGTATCTTGTAACAATAGGCACAAGTTAAAAGTAACTATAACTGTTAATATATTATTAAAAACAAAATATAAACTATTCTATATATTAGTTGACCATAAAATATAAATTATATATAAAAAAAAACTGAATACAACCGTTTTCGACAACAATTTAAAGAACGCTTTTTCCTTTTAGAACAAAAATAAAGGTTCTTAAAATCATCCAACAGTTTGTTTTTGTTTAGCAACCACAACGAGATCCGGTTTGTATGTAACAAATACATGTGAGGTGAATTTATTACTACTTAAAACAATCAAAAAGTGTTTTAGCCAAAGTCATATCTATTAAAACATGTATTTATACAATTGTATATTAAATACTTACGATGGAGTAATTTTGTCCATTTCAAGTTTTTACTGTTAAATATTATGAATCACAAAACAAGAACAGTTGCAAAAATGACTGAACAGCTTTGCGTAATATTCATTATGTAATATTTCATTTGAATAATTAATTTGTTACGCACAAAAATGAATATAAAATTTGTTATTTTAAAACTTTACAGAGATGATTTATACTAACCTGTTTAGAAACAATAACTTGTACTTCATTCAATTTTATAACAAGATAATTATGTTTGAACAAAAATCAGTGATTGAATGCATGCAAATACATAATGACTCTTTTGCTTATTCGAGAATACGCTTTTATATGGAATAAACCATTATAACAAATTAGAATCAGTATAGAATATACTGAATGATACAGTAAAGACCAAGTATATTTTATCATTTTACCACTAATTAGGTATGCTCTCAAATAACTCGTTAAAAAACTGAGATTCTGAGAAGTTTATAAAACAGTGCTTTGCTTTTTAATTAGCATGTATCCATTTAGATACACATCTTAATTGCGTGTAGCCTACTCTTAGCAATATCTGACTCACAGTATTCTGCCAAAAATAAAAATAAAATAAAATAAAACAACTTAATTTTACACTAATATTTTGTCTTATAACAGAGCACTAAACATTAAGATGTTAGAAGGTATTGAATTCCAGGAATGTCGGTAAGAAATGCATGTTCAGAATATAAAATAACGCAAGCCAAAAATGTATTATTCTTAAAAGTAACCTAGTTTTCAACCATTTTGTATATAATTTATGATAATAATAATTATGATAAATATAATTCAGAACGAAAGGTTTAATGTAGGTGAACGTAATAACAAAGAAAATTAAACCCAATTGCATTTAAATTAATATTCTATCTGTATTGAAATTCAATACTTGCTTAGAAACAAATTTTTAACATTCTTTTTATACCCTGCATCAAAATGAATATCGGTGAAATGTACGAAATGTACCTGAATGTACTCGTATAAAACACATTTACCGGTTTTGTTAGATCATATGAAATAATTTTAGTAGTGACATTTTATTTTCCAACTTGCTTAAATCTTTTGCTCAATAGGTTGCTTTTTTGACGTGTAATATAATTTTATGTGAAGAAAAAAATATCTAATAATTTACTTAAATGCTTACTAATTACTACTAATTACACTGCAAACAAGGTGCCACAAACGGCACTACTATTTTTTCTGAGTTATAGTTCAAAGTAAAATTAAAAATAAAAGAATAGTAGTTGTGCTAATGTTCTTAGTATGTGTTAGATCCTAGTATATTTACTTTAAATGCCGTTATTGATATATTAATACACGCTCATCACATTCCTGTTCACAGTGCAATAACCACATCCAATGCTGCGCTGGAAGTTGCTGTAAAGGGAAATGTGCATACCCAGATTGCAACTGTGCAGCAAATGGCAGAACGGTAAGTTATTAATGCAATTTAAAACCTACGTCATTTCTTACGTCCATAAAAAATCTTTTCCAATTCACCTAAAATTTCACGTATAGCTGGTTGCATGATGTTTGCTTTGTTAATCTTAATTTAATATTAGTTCATTCATCATTACTATTCATAATTCGTTAATAACATGATTAATAAGAGACTTATTGATGACTGTACTATTAATTCATTTATAGTAGTTAGTGGTATTTTATTTCTTTATAGATAGTTATGTGACTAGTTCTTGAAAGGTTGTGTTGGGCTATTCACCTCTGGAAGAGATCGGATTACAGATCTCGAAACAGTATGATTAATTTTTTTGTACTCTTAACAATGTCAAAGTATTGACATTGTATATTTCTGGATATTCCCATAGGCATAAACAAAATCTAACTAAAATATATGCTAATAGCCTTTATTTGTATTTAAATTAAAGTTGTTTGGTAAATAAAAATACAAGTTAACTAAAAAGAAACTATTATTTCATTTTAATTGCCTAATTGTACATAATTTTATTCGGTATTAAATGTTCTACAAGTTTATGTGTAAAAATGTATGTTTTTATTACCTATTTAACAAATTAATTTTACGTTAAACATTAAACATAGTTTTTCGAATGCTCTTTTAAAAAATAGTACATAGTATAAAGTACATTTTAAAAAATAAGAGGGATAAAGTTATGGAAAAACCTTCATTCGATTTATCAAGTCAAAAACCATTAGAAAACACTGCATTCGTGTCTTAATCCTTCTTCCCAAACTCACAGCAAATGATCATTTAACGTCGGGTACTAAATTGTGGGTGAAATTTTTTTTGGCCGTTACTCAATAACAAAGCATTTCCGGACCTATGTTTATATGAAATTTTTTCAATATTTTTTAAAGTAAAATAAGCTCAGAGAGTGCCGGTAACACTACGTTAATCACCCTATATATGTAAAAAAAGTTAAAGATATGACGTAAATGAGTGGTGAAGCAATTTACAATTTACGCCTTACAATATACAATCGGTAGGCGAGGAAAGATAACGAACTTATATTTACTAATATAATATTCTGGCTCTATATGAATAAGTTATGTGAACATATAGAAAACTTGTACATAACTTAGGAAGGACCTGGCAACTGAGATTAAAATGGTCATATACGGTTTTGGAAATCTATAGGACACAAGTTTTATATGCCAAGTAAAATACTGTTCTAGACTAACGGTAGAGGGTATTGCTCTGCAAAACGTCAAATAAAGTGTTCAGGAAACAGAAACACCCAACAATTCACAAGGTGTATTTTGAATGTTTGAGTAGAGCCATTTAAAAAGTACTTATAATGTGGTATAGAGACCAGAAGTTTGCTTGAACATCCAAGTTGGAGAATAGTTGTCTATTTCTTGATGAGCTATAACAGATGTACTACTCAGACTCACCCGGTTTTCAGAGGTGTGGTTTGTGAGAAATTGGTATTTAGTGATAAAATAACTTGCCCTCTTAAATTTCACTGCTCTTTTTTCAGTACATTAACTTTATAGAATAACCACTGATAATTTCTGTATATTGTATACCTTTTAGATTGTTCATTTATTATCTTTAACGACTTTGGTGACATATATACATAAGTTTTGAACTTTCAATTTTGAATCTATTTAACTAACTAATCAACTTAAATCCGAGTTTTAGTATAATTTTAGTTTGTTCTTTGTAACCAATAACAGGTGCGACATAAATATTGGCACCTAAAATATAATAGAATTAAAAGGTACTCAAATGTTTATTAGAATCAATTTAAATAATTGAAAAAATGTTTTGCCAGTACTGTTACATTTTTCGGAATGAAATTCTACCGAGGATAGACAGATAAATACACAAAGAAGACTGAATGTACTTATCATACATTCAATGTAACAATCAACATTGTAAGTTTGTTTTTTGGGTGTTGCCTAGGATGAGAATGGGCTAAAATCTCTGTTGTTAGCATTTGATTCTTTACCTTCTTTTTTATTATTAAGAAATCAAACTAAATTGAACCAAAATTATATTTTACTGGTAAACTACAAAGAATGGCTTTATAGATCCTTTGAAAAAATTAGCAGTTATGAATATGATATAATATTGCTATGAATATAAAGACCACTAATCATAGATAAGCTGTACATTTTATATTATGCTGGACGGTCAAACGATGTTTGCAATGTACTCTCAGGGGAAATCAACATTGACGAGTACGAAGTTAACATCAAGATTATAAGTTATATTATTCATTCTAAAAAATCTGATTAAACACTATTTGCATCTGGAATCTTGAAATTATTATTAACAATCTTTAAAATATGGTAAAGATAAACTAAGGTGGACTTTATTTTGCGAAATATGAATTCTTTATAACTTTTAAGAAGACATAGTTTGTCACCAGAATTATTCATGAATGTCTGGTGACGGTTCATTAACTTGGAAAAACTCAATAGTTAAGAGGAATAACTGACTACAGCTCCGTTTGTTATTTAATTAGCTGGTTCTAAAATGGAATGCTAATATGATAACGATATTAAATTAGTTAATTTGTCTTGTTGACAAAATTCACAAATCACAGCTGCTTTTGATACATTAAGTTAATCCATAAAGTAATGAATTCAGTTAACTCATAAAAGAGATTTTAGAAACAATATCGGCCTCGCCTGTTTCTTGAAACTTGATTGCGCACTAAAACTACCATTTTCCCTCTTAATGTAGAAAATTAATATTACTCCACGCTATAGTCCGTTCGAAAATGGGGAAAAAGATTCTAGGAATTTGGTTCGATATTAGGAGCAATATTTTTACAATAAATACGGTAACATTAAACTTATACTTTACCGTTAGTTGATAGCTAGTAGCTAATCAAAGTAAGGAAGATAAAAGCTGTCTCAGCCTTTACGAATTTTAAAATGCATTGCAACAGTAACAATTTGAAGATTAGATTGGAGAGATATAAATAATAATATCTAATATAAATAATATCAAATTGTATGAGAAGGTACATATTATTAAACACATTTCTGTCATAGAAGAATGGAACAAATAAACAATATAATTTGTCTTTGATACTTTCTGGTTTAAAAATTTAAAAGCAACTTTATAATGGTTTTTTAACTTAATCGTATAATTCACATATTACTGTAGTTTTACAATCCCTGTATGCTCAATTCTCATCAAATGAAAAATATAGTCACTCCCTGTGACAAATTTTCAATAATTATATTATACCTATAAATTCCTCTTCTATGTAAGATTATAAACGTAACTTAACGTAAATAACGATATCCGGTAAATAAAAATTTGACAGTACACGAATGCTAATTAAGCTCATCAAGACTTTTAGGGTAGTTTGTTATATCATGTGAGAAATCTTTAATGGAAAGTGTACTTTAATACTATATATTTAACAAACCATTCTACATAGTTATGTAATAAATAATTGGGAGAAAAAATTACCAGGTTAATTTTTTGTAAAGATTATGAAGAATAAATAGAGAACTCCTTTTATGAAAATAAACTATATCTTGAGAATCGTCACCTCTGTAACTATAAATGAAAAATTAAGTTTAGTTTTATTTTATAACTAAGTTTGCTATTTTGATCGTTATTTCAGTGAATAGTAAAAGGTATCGCTTTTATATAACTGTATTAATTGAAACCAATAAAATAAATACATATGCCTTTATTTTAAGCGATTTTTTAAGGCTCGAAGGCCTTTTGAAAAAACAGATAAACTTTACTTCATGATCTTCACCACTAACTTTAACAAATATGTTACCTTCTATTTAAAATAAGAATCAATCGTTTTTAAATACTACCAGTGAATTATTATTTTTCATTTATGAAGTTGCCTGAAGATGGAATCCTTGATTCTGAAAGGCCTCGCAAAATTACATTAATTTTGGAATATTTGTTATAATTCTTTAGTGGTATTCAATGAAAAATTTAAAATGCTCCAAGAATCTTCAATCGTTCTTTGTTTACTTATTGATACTAATTATTTAATTAGTAAGTGAACAACTTAGTGTCAGTTTGTATTTTTTGTGAAAGATAAAAAATTTAGTAAGGTGTTATGGTGGAGAAATTTTAGAAACTAAAAAATTCCACCTATCATGAGTAATGGGTAGTTGTTATCAGAATTACCAACTGTTAAAATGGGCAAGGTTGGTAGTTATTTAAGAGGAAAGCTAAGAACGTGCATTCACTTTCTAAGAAAAAGAATTGCACATTTATTTGTAAAAGAAATAATTATTTTAAAATTGATCCTGTAGTTCATTCTTATTTCTATTCCTGACTTGAAAATTAAAGTAAAAAGAAACTCAAACAAATATCAACTGGTCAATTTTTTTTGTTTTTCAGCTATTGCATAGAATGGCTTAACACACCACAACAAACTATTTTAATGTTAGAAAAATAATGCAATTTTTTAGATTGTATGTGAAATGGAGCACCTTATTGAAGTATATGATATACGTTCATCACCCACTAGTATAAATAATCTTAAAACTCATATTTTCCAGTGTAAGAACAACACCGATTGCTGCTCCAAAACCTGCAAAGCAGGAAACTGTGTCGCCCCTTGCATAGATGATGGCCGTAAGGTAAATAAAATTGCATTTTGATAGTATTATGATGTAACTTACGAAAAAAACTAATGCACTTTTTTCGGGTTATAAGATAGAATTCGATAGTATCATTCTGAGATCCAGTAATACCATCTTCTATACTTTAATAAAACTAGTAATTGCTTCTTTGATTAAAAAAAAATTATTTAGATGTTTAATATTAGTATTTCATCAAAATTTCTTCATACTGTAAAAAAAAATTATAGTCATGAATTGTATACAAATCGTAGGTATACATATAAATAAATAAACACACACACACACACACCACACATATATACATATAAATGTGTGTTTTTTGTGTGAAATCAACCCAGAATAATCAGTAAAATACTACAAATTTTGTAGCTGTAGCAGGAAATAGAAATGTCTTAGTAACGATGTGTGGATTAGATTTCAAACTGTAATTATGAAAAAAATATGTTTTAACGATTACATTTTGTGTCATTACATTCGGAAAATGTGTTCTCAAATTTTATCTTTGAACGTACGTAATTTTGGTTCTTGATATTCTGTCCTAACTTGTGTTAATTTGAATGATTTAGATCCTAATTAACACACATTATGACAAAATATCAAAACAAAAAATTACGTACATCAAAAGGAAAAAAAGGATAGGTACATATTTTACGAATATAAATAATACTATATTTTACCATTATAAAATATTTTCTAAATAATTATAGTTTGAAATCTAATTGACACATCGTGACTAAGACCTTTCAATATATATATATATACATATTTAAACAAATATTGCGACAAAAAATCCTTGTGTTCTTTAAAGTGCTAATAAATGTGTGTGAAATATATATATATATATATATATATATATATATATATATATATACACAAATATATATACTTTTATTGTAGCATTTCTGGCAACTTAAAAATGGATTTAAAGTTTACTTATATCAAATCCTATCTCAGGTGTTTGATAAAAATAAATTAATACAGGTTAATTGAGTGTCAACCACTCTCTGTTACATCATGAAATTGTGGTACACGATAGCTGTTTACAAAAAAATATAACCTTCTTAATAATTGTTGCAGTGTAAAAGTAACCAAGATTGCTGTTTCGGTGAATGTTTAAAGGGATACTGCATCGTAAGACCGCCAAATTGCACAAAGGATAGAAACCCGGTAAGTAAAGCAGTACTGGCCGAACAATGAGAACACTGAACTCACTTACTTGTTGTATCCCTTTATCTAATTTCTCCAAGTTAAGAGAATAAAAAATGCTTTTTTAATAGTTTGATGTATAGTGGTTTTGAAATAAATTTATATATTTTTAAATACATTTTAAAATCAGATATATCAAAATTGAAAAGCTACTCAACACAAAATTCACTGCTTATGTCATACTTACACAATATAGTCAACCTAATAATGAAAAATTTGAGTTTTAGTTGCTATTTTACATTGTATTCATTATTGAAAATTTTATTGGAGAGGTTAATATGAGGGAGGGAAAATATCGGAGTGTAGAAATATTCTTCTGGTGACATATAAAAACCATTTAAATTATGTCTTGCATCCTATTTCAACTTGTCTTTTTACCACAGAGACGATAAGTTTTAAGTATTTAAAACACTCATGTCAAAGTGCCATACAAGAGAAATATTCGGAATAAGAATAATTGGGGATAATATTAAGAAGAAGATTATTCGAGAAATGCGCTCTCGCATCAAAAACTATGAACACTTAAGTTTTCAAGCCAACGACACGATAATTAAAGTTTTCGATATTAAATATATGTAACAATATTATTCAGCAAAGTCTAATGGAATGCATATTCGGAGAAGTCTAGACCTTTAGTAATAAGAGAATTCAAAACTAATATAATTATGGTAACAGAATGAGAATAAGAGAATTTAGGTTGACAGTTTGTACGGATTGATAGTGTTACACCTAGAGTACAAAAATATGTGAACAAATATTACAAATGTATTATTATGTTGCTTGGTATTTTAACAGAAATTTATAAAATGCATTCCATTTTTAATCAAGATTGTTAATCAAATTAAACTTCATTATTTCAAAATAATACCATGTTTTTTTATAAACCTTTTTAACTAATATTGTTGATTCTCGTCATAAAACCAAACATTAAATAAAGTGGTATTAAAAAGTTATGTCACTTTTCTTAGTTCTGTTTCCTAGTATTACAGTTGTTTCAAGTGGTAGCAGTAATAATTATCTTACAAAATTAACGTTACTACATCATTTGTTAATTTTTCTTAAAAATCAGTTAGAGGACTCAAACGTTACGTTAGGTTATTATAAACAACACTAAGAGCTCTACGTCAATGTTTACCATTGACATAAAACTGTTTTGATTGAAGACAGGTATGTTGTAAAGTAATAACTATATAATGTAACGTGAAAATGAGTTCTGAAGTTGTGTTTATTTATTTGCAGTGCTTCCATGATGCAGAATGCTGCTCGCAGTCATGCGTCGACAACTTTTGCCAAAAGAAATGTAAAAAGGATAGTGAATACGTAAGTTACCATCTATAATTTAATTATTAATAAAAGTTTTTATGTATGCAACAAACGTCAACATTATTAACAATGTTAAGTAATACATTTTTTAAGCATTAATTAACTACATAATATGTTTATGATACTGAGACTGACATTGATGATGTATAGGCATTAATAATTTATATACACATATATTTTAGAGTTCTTGTTCCCCTCAAGGAAAAATATTTTAAGATACTTCTTGTGTTTTAGACGATACTAATTCTTTTGTTTAATTACATTTAAATATATGGACTTTACTTTTAAACTGTTCACAAGCATTGAAGTTGACTGGAATAACTAAAGTAACCCTAGTATACCATATTTGAGTGTTTAATTAAAAATAGAAACAGTATTGGCAGATTTGAGCTTAATTTCCAGTTTTATAAAATCCTCTTCCTAGCTTCGATGTTCAGTACTTTTATTCAATTTCATGTTTAATATTACGTGAAATATTCAAAGTTTTGTTTAATCCTTTTTATCAATTTTTAGTGTGTTACTTCCAAAGATTGCTGCTCTGAAAATTGCTACAATAATATTTGTGGTGGAACTGAATCGTGCCGAAAAGAACACGAATATGTGAGTGTCGTTTATTTAATAGCTTTTTAATAAAGTAATCGTTAATACTTATGCTAGTCACTACAATTTTAGTTACATTAACAAAATCAATATCAATCATCCAAAGTGGTTTAAATAGGGTTGAAAACCTTTGAAATCTATATTTTTATTTTTGAACATACAGGTGCTAGTACAAATTTCTGGGGAAATCTGAAATTTTACATATATGTGTATTATGCTCTCATAAACCTATTTCTACTCGAAATATCTTAAACCAAAACATCTCTTTCTGACCGAAGTACATTTTTAGACCAAATTAGTATATATTATCTTCTACTTCAGTGATGATGAAAATGTGTTTCATATGTCATCTTTCTACCATATTAGTAAATTTAATTTATACGTAATTTGAAAAATATATAGCTTTTCCATGTGTTAAAACCCACATTAAAAACCATATGAGTGCCTTGTTTTCATGAAAAATATTGTGTTTTTCAATTGAGAGCGTAAGACAAAAAATATAGTTCTTGTAGTGGCTGCAAACCCAATTCAACCCCTTTGGGCCGTTGATAATTAATAATAATAAAAATAATTATTTTTTATGTTTAGGAGGTATCCTATGAGGATAGTATTATTTATTTCAAGGAAATTGAATAGTTGAGAAGCGAAATATAATTTTTCTAGGGGCTTCATCCTGCAATTAAACCCATACAAATGTTTAATTTTTTAGAACTTATTTAAATTTTTCTATATAAGTTATGAGACTTATGTGAGCCAAATTACATCTTTCTGGTATATCAGGAAGTTGGAGATTAGTGCTGAATATAGGTTTTGTCTTTTATGTATATAGAGATATAAAAGTTATGATGGTTAAAGCAAAAGTGTCACAATATACTAATTGATTAATTTTATTAAGTTATAAGATTTTAATATGTTAACTCTTGGTTTTAAAATAAATTTGGTTTCAATATGTTACTGTTGCCTGAGAAGCACCTCTAAGAAACATACAGTGATTTATTTTACTTGATTTACATAGTTGATTAGTCGGTGGGTATACATTATCTAGAGTAATTAAGTAATTTATTTACTTAAACCTTATTTAGATGTATGCGTTTTTGAACAATTTTTTTGTTATAGTGTTCGGGTAATGCTGATTGCTGTTCAATGTCATGCATAGATAACTTTTGTTTCGAGTATATCCCTGAGTATTGCAAAGAGGTCGGCGAATATGTAAGTATAAACTATCCTGAAATATTCTATCTATGCAGAGATATAAATAATTAAACTGTATGCTTTGTATACATAAAAAATATACATGGTACATATTTTTTACAGATGAACTTAATTATTCCTAAAAACCACATCAGATAACACTGGAGAAATTACATTATTTCTAATAATTTTGATACATTTTATATAAAAGTTTGTCCTGTAAATAAATAAATAAAGATTTTTAATCAAGTCATACTGTTTAAAAATATTTTCAGTAGTAAATTTAACTCATGGAGAGCAGGCTATTTCTTAAACCCCCAGGGCTCGATACTGTTTTAACGTTTGATATCTGAAGATCTAAAGGCCTCAGAGCGAATGCAAAAAACCGCTCTTCTGAAAATTTTTTTAGTGCAGAATACCTTAAAAATTGAAATAGTGGTTTTATGGGTAGATTTAAAGGGCTAAGGATCGAGTTTAGTCAAAAAAGTGGGTAAAATGTTGGATGGAAGAAAATGGACAAAATCATTTTGTTCTTAACTCAGAGTCCACATAGAAATTTTTTCAAAACTATCAAAATAAAATTTAGCAATTGTTCGATTACTAGTCAACTATTCAATTAAAACATAAGGAATTAAAGCCTTTGAAGTTCAGTTTTATTCTTGTGGGGCTAAAACCAAGATGGCGGTAAGAGTTCAAGTGAGATCTGATGGTAATTAATAGTATTTGAAACTGTGAGACGATTAGATCCACCAAGTACTCATGAAACGATAAATAATTACATTATTAGTGTATTTACTGTACTAATATTTTTGATACAGGTTTTCTGTGGTACGCGGCCATCTCCATGGTGCAAATTGCTCAGTGCCAAGTCCCTGCTTTACTCATTACTAGAATAATACGTTTCTGTGTACAGTGCTCGGACAGTACCGATTGCTGTTATCAGTCGTTGCGTAGATAACCATTGTCAAGACCCCACATTGGGACTTAATGTACATTCCCTAGCTTACTCATATACTAGGAATAATTACGTTTCTGTGTTACAGTGCGCGGACAGATAATGTACAGTCGTGCGTAGATCATTGTCAAGACCCCCACATTGACTCAAGGTACAGTAAATCGGTGAATATGTAAGTACAGTTTTTTCTTACTTGCAGCCCTACAGTTATTACATTATTAATATTCACCGTATCAGTTGCTAATATACGATTTTTGAAGGCTCGAAGGCCTTTTGAAAGTATAGATTAAACTTTACTTTATGATCTTCCACCACTAACTTTAACAAATCTGTTATCTTTACTATTTAAAATAAGAATCAACCGTTTTGTAAATACTACAGTGAATTATTATTTTTTCATTTATGAAGTTTCATGAAGATGGAACCCTTGATTTTGAAAGGCCTCGCAAAAATTACATAATTTTGGAATATTTGTTATAATTCTTTAGTGGTATTCAATGATAAAATTTAAAATGTTCCAAGAATCTTCAATCGTTCTTGGTTTCTTATGGATACTAATTAGTTAATGAATAACTTAGTGTCAGTTTGTATTTTTTGTCAAGAAGATAACAAATTTAGTAAGGTGTTATGGTGGAGAAATTTTAGAAACTAAAAAATTCACCCATCATGTGTAATGGGTAGTTGTTATCAGAATTACCAACTGTTCAAATGTGCAAGGTTGGTATTTATTTAAGAGGAAAGCTAAGAACGTGGATTCACTTTTCTAAGAAAAAGAAATGCACATTTTATTTTGTAATAGAAATGAATTTACGCTTTAAAATTAATTTTCTAGTTAATTCTTATTTCTATTCCTGAATTGGAAATGAAAGTAAAAAGAAACTCAAACAAATATCAACTGGTCAATTGACTTATTTTTGTTTTTCAGCTGTTGCACAGAATGGATTAACACATCAACAACAAACTATTTTAAATGTTAGAAAAATAATGAAACTTTTTGGATTGTATGTGAAATGTAGCACGTAAATTGAAGTATACGAATATACGTTCATCACCCACTAGTATAAATTATCTTTAAAACTCATATTTTTTCAGTGTAAGAACAACAAACCGATTGCTGCTCCAAAAACTGCGAGGCAGGAAACTGTGTCCCGCCCTTGCATAGATGATGGCAGTAAGGTAAATAAAATTGCATTTTGATAGTAGTATTATGATGTAGCTTACGAAAAATAACTAATGCAGCGCACATAACACGATTTTTTCGAGGTTTATAAGATAGACTTTTAACATTATCATTCTGTGAGATCCAGTAATGACATCTTCTAGACTTCATTAAAAATTAGTAGTCTCTTATTGTAAAAAAAATCAATACATTTTTAATCATGTACATGATGATTATACACACATCAGATTAATCAAACCAAGGGTAATCAGTAAAACAATAAAATATTTTATAGCTTCAGCAGGAAATGGAAAGGTCTTAATTCGCGATGTTTCGATATACGTCAAAGTATAATTATAAAAAAAAATATGTTTTAATGGTAACATTTTTTATATAATTTCACATTCGTGAAATATGTACTCTTATACTTTTTATTCTTTTAAAGTACTTAATTTATGGTTGTTGATATTTTATCGTTAGTTGTGTTAAATGAGAATAAGTTTAGATCGTATATATAATAAAACTAAAAAAAAACATCGGTATTTATTGTGTTTTATTTATTGTGTTATAAATTTACGACATAATTTGCTAATTAAAAAAATCAGTTGCAAAACAGATTGGTTAGTAGAGTGAAACGCCGCCAAACCGCATCAGAATACGACGATCCAGTCAGAAAGAAATGGCAGCGCATAATGTACTTTTACAATGTGTACCTAAAACAACCCGCCATTTCTGATTGGATAAAACATTTTTGAGATGCGGTTTGCGGCATTCAACTCTACTAAGTGAGCTCTTTCAAAATGGAGGTATCACTCGACCCATGCTTCAATTTAAGATTTCCATGTTTTCCTCTGTGGGCCTGTTCCCCCCATGGTTGGTATGTCATGGTAATATGAAGAAAAAATAGTTTACATAGCCATATGACACTGTGCAAAGTTTATAGATGGTTATATTCCTATGGTTTTTTAAATATTAAAGCGTACCCATACTTTTCAAACACCCTGTATATATATTCATTAGACCAATAGAAATATAATGACAAAACAAAATCAACTATTTTTAAATCCTATCTCAGCTTTTTGATCAAAATAGAATACTGTAGGTTAATTGAATGTCAACCCACTCTCTGTTTACATCATGAAATTGTGGTACACAATGATAGCTGTTTAAAAAAAAAACTAACCTTCTTAATAATTGTTGCAGTGTAAAAGTAAACCAAGATTGCTGTTTCGGTGAATGTTTAAAGGGATACTGCATCGTACAAAGAACCTCCAAATTGCACAAAAGGATAGAAACCCCCCCCCCGGTAAAGTGAAGCAGTACTCGTCGAACAATGAGAATACTGATTGTTGCCAATCTTTCTTCTCCTTTCTCTAAATCACGAGAATAAAGAATATATTTTATTTTATCTTTTGATGTATAGCGGTTTATAAATAAATTTATATACATTTTTTAATTAATTTTCAAATAAGATATCTCAACATTGAGAACCACACAATACAAATTCACTTTTGATGTCATACTTACACAATATAGTCGGTCTAATAATAAAAAACTTTGAGTTTTTGTTGCTATTTGACATTGTATCAATTATTGAAAATTTTATTGGAGAGGTTAATATGAGGGAGGGAAAATATCGGAGTGTAGAAATATTCTTCTGGTGACATATAAAAACCATTTAAATTAGGTCTTGGATCCTATTTCAACTTATCTTTTAACCACAGAGACAATAACTTTTGAGTATTTAAACACTCATGTTAAAGTGCCATACAAGAGAAATATTCGGAATAAGAATATTCGGGGATAATATTATTTAAAGAAGGGAAGATTATTCGAGAAAAGCGCTCTCGCATCAGAAACTATGAACACTTAAGTTTTCAAGACAACGACGATCTTCAAAGTTCAATAACGATAATTAAAGTTTTCAATATTAAATATATGTAATAAGATTATTCAGCAAAGTCTAATGGAGTATTCGGAGAAAGCTAGACTTTTAGTAATTAGAGAATTCAAAACTGATGTACTTATGGTGACAGAGGAGTGAGAATAAGAGAATTTAGGTTGACAGTTTGTACGGATATGATAGTATTACACCTAGAGTACAAAAATATGTGAACAAATATTACAAATGTATTATTATGTTGCTTCGTATTTTAATAGAAGTTTATAAAATGCATTCCATTTTTAATCAAGATTATTAATCAAATTAAACTTCATTATTTCAAAATTATAATACCATCTTTTTTCATAAACCTTTTTAACTAATATTGTTGATTCTCGTCATAAAACCAAACATTAAATAAAATGGTATTAAAAAGTTATGACACTTTTCTTAGTTCTGTTTCCTAGTGTTACAGTTGATTCAAGTGGTAATAGTAATAATTATCATACAAAATTAACTTTACTATAATATTGTTAATTATCCTTAACAATCAATTAGAGGACTCAAACGTTACGTTAGGTTATTATTATAAACAACACTAAGAGCTCTACGTCAATGTTTACCATTGACATAAAACTGTTTTGATTGTAGACAGGTACGTTGTAAAGTAATAACTATATAATGTAACGTGGAAATGAGTTCTGAAGTTGTGTTTATTTATTTGCAGTGCTTCCATGATGCAGAATGCTGCTCGCAGTCATGCGTCGACAACTTTTGCCAAGAGGAATGTAAAAAGGATAGTGAATACGTAAGTTACCATCTATAATTAAATCATTTGTAAAAGTTTTTATGTATGCTATGCACATTATTAACAACTTTATGTAATAAATTATTTTAAGCATTAATTAACTACATAAAATGTTTTTTATACTGACACTGATATCGATGATGTATTTGCATTAGTAATTTATACACGCATATATTTTAAAATTTTATTTCCGCTCAAGGAAAAATATTTTAAGACACTTCTTGTGTTTTAGACGATACTCATTCTTTTTTTTAATTAAATTTAAATATATTGATCTCACTTTTAACTGTTCACAAGCATTCAAATTGACTTGAATAACTAAAGTAACCCAAGTATACCATATTTGAGTGTTTCATTTAAAATAGAAGCAGTATTGGTAGATTTGAGCTTAATTTACAGTTTTATAAAATCCTCTTCCTAGCTTCGATGTTTAGTATCTTTATTCAATTTTAGTTTAATATCACGTGAAATATTCAAAGTTTTGTTTAATCCTTTTTATTAATTTTTAGTGTGTTACTTCCAAAGATTGCTGCTCTGAAAATTGCTACAATAATATTTGTGGTGGAACTGAATCGTGCCGAAAAGAAGGCGAATATGTGAGTGTCTATATCTAACCGAAATATCTCTTACTGACCTATGTAGATTTTTAGACCAATTTAATATATATTATCTTCTACTTTAGTGATGATAAACATGTGACTCAAATTTCATCTTTCTACGATATTTTGAAATTGAATTTAGATTTAATTTGAAAAATATATAGCTTTTCTAGGGGTTGAAACCCCTATTTCAAACCCCATAAATGGCTGTTATTCACGAAATTGTTGTATTTGTTAATTGACAGCATAAAGTGAAAAATATTCTTCCTTATGAATTGGCTGCAATCCCACATTAACCCCTGTGAGTTTTTGACAGTTAAAAATAATAAAAATAATAGTTGGTTTTTATATTTAGGTGATGAGGAACTTCATGTAATATGTAACACGTAAAATATCCTGTGAGGATAATGCAATTTATTTCAAGGAAATTGATTAATCGAGAAGCGAAATATAGTTTTTATAGGGGCTGCAACCCCCCATTAAAACCCCTATAAATGTTTAATTTTTATGAAAATACTTACATTTTTCTAAATAAGTCATGAGACTTAGTGAGTCAAATTACATCTTTCTGCTACATCAAGTTGGAGATTAGTGATGAATAAAGGCTTTGTATTTTATGGATATAGAGAGATGAAAGTTGTGATGGTTAAAGCAAAATGCCATAATATATTATTTGATTAATTTTATTAAGGTAAAGATTTTAATATGTTAACTCTTGGTTTTAAAATAAATTTGCTTTCAATATGTTACTGTTGGCTGAGAAGCACCTCTAAGAAACATTTAGTGATTTATTTTACTTGATTTACATAGTTAATGAGTCGGTAGGTAGGTATACATAATATAGGTTAATGATTAACTTAATTATTTACTTAAACCTTCTTTAGATGTATGCGTTTTTGAACAATTTTTTTTGTTATAGTGTTCGGGTAATGCTGATTGCTGTTCAATGTCATGCATAGATAACTTTTGTTTCGAGTATATCCCTGAGTATTGCAAAGAGGTCGGCGAATATGTAAGTATAAACTATCCTGAAATATTCTATCTATACAGAAATATAAATAATTAAACTATATTGTATACATTATGTATAATTAACTTTGTATACATAAAAATATACATATGTTTTACAGATGAACTTAATTATTCCTAAAAGCCGTAGTAGTTATACATCAGTAAACACTGGAGAAATTGTATTATTTCTAACAATTTTGATACATTTGATAGAAAAGTTTGTCCTGTAAATACATAAATTAAGTTTTTTAATCAAGTCATGCTGTTTAAAATATTTTCAGTAATAGTTATTCATGGAGACACAGGCTTATTTCTTAACCCAGGCTCGATACTGATTAGTTTTGATATCTGAAGATAAAGGCCTCAGAGCGAATACAAAAAAGCGCTCTTCTGAAAACTTTGTTAGTGCAGAATACCTTAAAAATTGAAATAGTGGTTTTATGGTAGACTTCAAGGCTAAGGATCGATTTCAGTCAAAAAAGTGGGTAAAATGTTGGATGGAAGAAAATGGACAAATTATTTTGTTCTTAACTCAGAGTCCACATAGAAAGTTTTGAAAACTATCAAAATAAAATTTAGCAATTGTTCGATTACTAGTCAACTATTCAATTAAACATAAGGAATTAAAGCCTTTGAAGTTCAGTTTTATTCTTGTGGGGCTAAAACCAAGATGGCGGTAAGAATTCAAGTGAGATCTGATGGTATTAATAGTATTTGAAACTGTGAGACGATTAGATCCACCAAGTACTCATGAACGATAAATAATTACATTATTAGTGTATTTACTGTACTAATATTTTGATACATGTTTCTGTGGTACTCGGCCATCACCACGGTGCAAATTGCTCAGTGCCAAGTCCCTGCTTACTCATTACTAGAAGAATACGTTTCTGTGTTACAGTGCTCGGACAGTGCCGATTGCTGTTATCAGTCGTGCGTAGATAACCATTGTCAAGACCCCACATTGACTCAATGTACAGTAAACGGTGAATATGTAAGTATAGTTTTTTCTTACTTGCAGCCTACAGTTATTACATTATTAATATTCCGTGTCAGTTGCTAATATTCCGTATGTTTTACTTACATTAAATTATTGGCTAAGCGTAAGCGAAGCCAATAACTCGAGAGGCTGAAAACTGTCTGTCCAAACGATAGATTGAAAACAGTCTGACGTAGATACTTGAAAGTTTTAGAGCTTTAATGCTGTCTTGACCACATTCCTGTGGAATTTTATTCCCAAAACCACACTAAATAATTAATATGCCGGAGACGATTGGGATACAGAAATGCTTCCATTGAACTGTCATGGAACTGATCATGGTCTTTAATGCACTCTTTACTCAACCGCAGGTGTTATGCTGTCTTAAATAAAACCTTTTCAGACATTGAAATTGAACTTTGGGTCTTTTTCGTTTACAAACATACTATACCTGACTGACAGTGCATTTAATCGTTTTTTTTTGGTGTTATTAGTTCGTAGGGCAGTAGTCCAGGTACTATTTATAGTATAAACTTGTCTTATCTTATCAGTGATAAACGCGATAAAGTTTTGCTCTTAATTACTTCCATTTTCTCATGAGTGAGTTATACTTAGTTTTTCTTGTTCAATAAAGCGTGGTGAGTTGATCTGGGCTTGGACTTTGCAAGCTCGAGTTAATTGTTTTCTAAAAGAGCAAGTAGCGCAAAGCGCTGCGCAGCGGGCGAGCATCGCGTGATCTGACTTTTGAATAGGCACGCTATGGTCTTTTGTGCTGGCCCTTAAACGAAAAAGAACCAAGAATTTTTTATTGTTTTGGTTCTATGAATATGTTCCAAAAGTCTATAAAATTAGGTATACATATTTATTTTAAATATCATATAGGATTTCAGTTATTCCCACCATTTGTATCATTTTTCCTTTGTTAGAAAACTGGTTGGAAGTATTAAAATATATTTTGGGATATCCTTTATTAGTCTTCTACAAGTTTACAAATGTTCCTTGTACGGATATATCTTGCATTATTAAACTCTGACTAAATGTTTCATGAGTACATAATAGTCATGTTGATATTTATAAGAAGGGTGTTCAATTAGTTACTAAACAAACTGTTGATTTCTTATGGAAGTTTAATCTAAATCGAAATCTTACATACCGTTATGGATATTGAAATATGGAATATTATTCGCTAAGGCATTTCTAATATAACCTGCGTTCACGCAGTAGATATTTTTTCCTAACCTTCAATTGATTTAATTCTCTAAATTAAATTCTTTAGTGCCCTGCTGATTCTTTGAATGCACTTTTTATATTTTATAATATTTCTAAGAGCTTTAAGGAAAATGCTGAAAGGAAGTTTACGCATAACACTAATACTATATATAACTGGATATATGAAAAAAAAATATTATATATGTATATATATTATAGAACAAGTAGCAACCTTAAATTAAAAGTTAGTTTTGTTTATTTATGTATAAAGTAAGTACACAATAACCTTCATGCACATTGTGGGAAACACCCTAATATTAAGGACACATTCCTAGCACACACTGAGCTTAATTGTTTATTAATTGATAGATTAATAATAAAAATTTGATACAGTGTTTGGAGAACCAAGATTGCTGTAGCCAAACTTGCCTGTACAACACTTGTACAGAGCCTATTCCTGCACGTTGTGTAAATAATGGTGCATATGTAAGTATCAACATTCCTAAAATAGAGTCTCATTAATATTATTATACTTTTTTAATAAAAACTCTTTATGAGGTGAAGTGAAGGATATAATTATACAAATCAATATTTTTTCTATTAAACGGATAAAATGAAACTTGCAGTCAACATAACTCAAACAACACTAAGATTTTACTTGCTTAATAACAGTTCTTGTTCTTAGTTTAACTTAGATTGAACTGAATTTTTGATCGAACTGTAATTAAATTTTTGTCTTCTATCAATCAATATCATATTTATTAGATCTATAGTCAAAAAAAGATTGTATCATCTGAGGAAAGTCTTCTTTTACAACCTATACAGATCACTCACTCCAGATTCTTCCGGAATAAATAATCGGCTTCCAATTTTAATAAAGTTACATATCATGCAAATCACTTTATCCAACTATCAGAGTTATGATTAATATTTATCTGGGGTCCTAAGTTGAATAATAGTTAATGAATAGTACAAACATATGACTTACCAAGCTGAGGCTGTTATAGAACATACAGGATTGAACAACAGGATTTAAAACAAATCAGAAAGGGGTAATTTCAAAATAATCCACTTTAAAATACAAAAATACAAGGGGAAATGCGATGGGAAACACTAATACACAGCAATACGATGAAAACACCGGATAACACATTTAACACAATAATACATTTAGGACAAAAGGAGAACTTATGGTAGTTACATTCAGTAGGAACGAAACATGTGGAATACACAGCAACACTCAACAAGACATTGATTTAGAATAAAAAAGGATCATATAAAAATTCAAGTACCAAAATAATTTATTTTAAATAAAATAATAGGCAGAACGAGTGAATAACTGGGATTATGAAATATAACCAATATTATACTGATAATAAATGAACATTTTGATTAGATAATGGGAATTATCACTTTTTAGGGTGGGGGCGACCGATGACGTACAGGTAACCAACTGCTTTCACTGAAAAACAGATATATCCCTCAATGTGGATAAAATTTTCCATTTTAAAATAAGCTCTGTAAATTATACGTATAATTGCTTACTTTATGTGTTTGGTAATTCATGTAAAATGCATAGTATGCTTAAGTCAAGTCCGCATTTAGGTATTTATGTGTCGTTTTCTATATGTTTAATTGATGTAATGTACAAACACTTATGTATTTATTGGTGTAATTATTTATCTTGTTTATTTAATTTCATAGTTGTGGTTATGAAAATCGGTGTTTTTCTGTGATGTTTTGTTAAAATTTGGGTTTTCAATTATTACATTTAAGACATGTACATTACACAAAAGTATGTAAAATAATACTCAATCCAGTAACAATATGATATAAGATGACAGATTACTTTAATCAATTTTAAATTTTAAAATAAAAATTTTCTCTGTATATTTTTCAAATGTTCATGCCTTATTTTCTTGGGTTTTCTGTTATGTAAATTTAATATACCAAATTGTAAAAATATGTAAAATGATGTGTTGTTAATGTAAAATATTTATATATAAATATATTATATATATATATATATATATATATATATATATATATATATATATATATATATATATAATGTTTTTTGTTGTTGTTTTGCAAGATATTAATGTATGCAATGTATTTGGAATTGAAATTTTGGATACGAATTTTCATCTACACGTTTGTATTTTTGATTAATAGTTGTAGTATGTGTTTGTGTTTTCTCTTAGATTTTCCCCTCAAATAGCTTTGGTTAGAGGGGATAAAAAAGTGACTGCATTGTAAACAAATAGTTATTCTCGAATAAAAAGTTTGAATTTGAAAAAAATCAGATTGGAGATAGTCCTGAAGCTTTGAAGAAAATTGCAAACACATGTATTACAATGAGACTTTCTACGTTATGGTATAACCTTATAATAATATGAACAGTTACGTAAAAGTGTGTAGATTAGAAACGTTTTATGTTTGCCTCATACTTCCATATATGTGTTAAAACCATGAGATACTAATGACTGTACGTAAAGATGTAACTACCATAATGTAAAGATGTAGACCACTACCAACAAGGCAAAGGATTGGGTCAAATGCAAGAGAAAACAAATGTGACCTATCCATTAGTGCCCTAAATGTTTCCAAGAACGTAAGAATTTACAACTCATCAAAGTTGAGATCACTTGTAGTGACTTAGTTGCTAAATCACATAGATTGAACCAGAAGGATATGGATTAATATCTTAATAGTTCTAAAGAGAATAAAAGACCCGAGTGGCTCAGGATGTCTGATACTGATTAAGCTGGCAGTTAGGATTGATAGACAAATGGAGGTCTAAGGCTATATCTATTGTGATATAATGTGATTGTCTCTGTAATGCGACTGCATTGTATAATCACATATCATTTACAAATCCTTATATGAATTAAACAATGCGGTTTTGGTATGCAGACGCTCAATCGTTCTATTGTATAAGAAAGTAAGTAAGGGTGTACATATATTTTATTTACAGTATGACGTTCAATTGAAGAGTTTAAAAGTAACTAATATTATCATACTATAACCAAAACTTCGAACGTTTGCTCACAAAGTATTAAGTCCAAAGTATCATGTTACTGATTGATTTTATAACATCACAGTTGTATTTTTAAAATAAACTTGTATTTATGAGCTGTAATATTTAAATTAAAATAGGTGCATTAAATATTTTTAAATTCTCTGGGATTTTCGACTGCAAAGCTTAAAATGCATTGTTTTTTTATTTTATACGAAAGGTATTCTTTTTAAATTCCTCCTCCTACACTGACTTACGGGATGGATAATGAGTTAAGTTTTTTTTCAGGTGATACCTGAGTTTTGTTGTTCATTTATTGGAATTAGTATCCTGCATTGACAAAAAGATAAGATTTGAAAACATGATGTAAAAGTCGTGAAATATTATACTTTAGGTTCAGACATGCTTAGAAGGGTGGGAAACAGTTCAATGATAAATGAGGCTTTTCCATACCACGATCTTCGATCTCCAATATTGTCGTGACTACTAGAGTTTCTTTTAGTAATCCTAAAATATGTATGTTCTCTAAGAAGCTACACTGTTAATTTTATAGTCTCTATCATACATATCAAAATTAAAATGGTTTCCAAAGTGGTAACTGTGCAAAAATAACTTTGTATATGATAAGCTTCAAAGGGAGAGAGCGTTAACTATGATATTATTCTAAGTGAAGTATCAAGTTTTTATAGCAAGAGTTAATAATTGCTAGAATTTATAAAATTAAAGTTATGAATTTATTTCAGTGCACGGACCATCGAGAGTGCTGTTCAGGAAACTGCGTTAACAACGAGTGCCGACGCATGATGCCGCCAAACTGTAAAAGACTGAGAGAATATGTAAGTACTTTTTAATATATGCAACTTTATATGAATACTCGTAGTTCACATTAAAATATTTATTTCATATCTAACACATCCGATCAAACACTGCCGAAAATTGCATCAAACATGTTAATTTTAATTTCACCGAAACAATTTCAGTGCACGGACCATCAAGAGTGCTGTTCAGGAAACTGCGTTAACAACGAGTGCCGACGCACGACGCCGCCAAACTGTAAAACACTGAGAGAATATGCAAGTACTTTTTAATATATGCAACTTTATATGAATACTCGTAGTTCACATTAAAATATTTATTTCATATCTAACACATCCGATCAAACACTGCCGAAAATTGCATCAAACATGTTAATTTTAATTTCACCGAAACAATTTCAGTGCACGGACCATCGAGAGTGCTGTTCAGGAAACTGCGTTAACAACGAGTGCCGACGCACGACGCCGCCAAACTGTAAAAGATTGAGAGAATATGTAAGTACTTTTTAATATATGCAAATTTAATTCAATAATGGTATTTCATATTATAATATCTATCATACACAGCTAACACATCCTATCCAACACTGCGAAAAATAGCACACGACATGTACATTTTATTTTTGCCTAAACAATAGTAAAAATATATCTAAAATAATGGCAGAACTCGTAATTCTGCAATGTTAAGACAGATAATACAAGAATAAGTTCTAAATGTTATCATTATGTTGAATTAATATTGACGAAACTACACTTTACTGCCTCTAGAAATATTATCGATTATATTGGTGTTTGTCACATCTGAAATGTTAATTTACCAAAATACTATATTAACCTCAGTGAAGTGTCTTACTCTCATGTCGTACAGCAACAAAACATCTAAAAACGTAAAGACATTTGACAGTTGAGGCAGGAACTAGATGCCGATCACAATTTTAGGTTATATTCCCAAGCAACTGAAGGAATAATACGCACATTCTGTATAAATGCCATCAGCAAAACTAGCGACGACACGAGGCTGAATTTAGTCTCTGAAGCTACTCGTGTGGTAGCGACTAGCGCAGCTATAGTAGCCAACCAGGTCATTGTCCCTGAAGATACTCTTGAGATAGCTACTAGCTCAGCTATAGTAGCCAACTAGGTCATTGTCACTGAAGATACTCTTGAGATAGAGACTAGCTCAGCTATAGTAGCCAACTAGGTCATTGTCCCTGAAGATACTCTTGAGATAGAGACTAGCTCAGCTATAGTAGCCAACTAGGTCATTGTCACTGAAGATACTCTTGAGATAGCGACTAGCTCAGCTATAGTAGCCAACTAGGTCATTGTCCCTGAAGATACTCTTGAGATAGAGACTAGCTCAGCTATAGTAGCCAACTAGGTCATTGTCCCTGAAGATGCTTTTGCGATAGTGACTAGATTAGCTTTAGTAGCCAACTAAGTCATTGTCCCTGAAGATACTCTTGCGATAGTGACTAAATCAGCTTTAGTAGCCAACTAGGTCATTGTCCCTGAAGATACTCATGCGATAGCGACTAGCTCAGATATAGTAGTTAACCAGGTCATTGTCCCTGAAGCTAAATGCTATTATCACTAGCTTATCGATAATAGCCAAACAGGTCATTGTCCCTGAAGATACTCTTGAGATAGCGACTAGCTCAGCTATAGTAGCCAACTAGGTCATTGTCCCTGAAGATACTCTTGCGATAGCGACTAGCTCAGATATAGTAGTTAACCAGGTCGTTGTCCCTGAAGCTAAATGCTATTATCACTAGCTCATCGATAGTAGCCAAACAGGTCATTGTCCCTAAAGCTAAATGCTATTATCATTAGCTCATCGCTAGTAGCCAAATAGGTAATTGTCCCTGAAACGATGGAGCTATAGCTTTCATTGAATTTGCTACAGCGACCAAGAAATACCAAGACTGGCAGCGTGGTAATAATGCGATCTTTAATAGTAAAAAATATCAGAATTTTATATCAAATATATCTGTGAGTTCTAACGTTGTTAATGAAACGCGATGGATTAAAATGTGTGCCTGCAGAACACATAGAATTCGCTGAGGGGATCTATGTATTTGCCCCGTACCTTTACGGACTTGCAGTGTACTTGTCATTTTCCTCACAAAATATGCATGCAAGCTTCAGAAAACATTAAAATCTATAAATCAGTTAATTTTATATATATAGTGTGTATAGACAGACAGATAGACACACGACCAGAAATGTAATTTTTCTAGCCCCTTGAATGATGGACGTTGCTAAAGCTGAATTAATTATTAAAGTAATAATAATCAACTAACGAAATTCAAACTAAGTAAAATACAATGATTCGACAATATATACTTATACAAAGTGTGGAAAAGTATGAAACCACCATACATGTAACAAATTATCATGTTATAGATAGTTGTACGTCTACCCTTGTCTTTTGATTTTGAAAGTATCTAAATGTTTTCATTTTATCGAACGTTTTATGTTTAACGGCACATTATTTTATAACCTATTTTAAATGAGGAGTTGCAAAAGATTTAAATAAAAAATCTAACAAAATTGCGTTTGGGCAGTGTTTGAAAACAGTAGTAATTATTTTGGTTTCTATAACTGCATTGAAACAATACACAAGCCAGGCACAATATTACAGAACATAAAAATTAGTGAAAATTTGTATACAAAACTGATACAGCGTTATGTAATGTTTCTTGAATTAGACTCGTTTCTTGTAAAATTCGTTGCCTCAGCTCTCATAAATCATTAAATTTTGTTAAAATAATCCAAATATTGAAAGTGTGTGACAAATCTGGTATTCTTGAAGTTTAATTTACTTCAAACAATCCATTTTAGAGGGAAAATTTAATTTAAGTGCAGTCATACTCATATGCCGTAATGTATTTTCTTTACTTTTATCAGACTGAATGGCAGTTGGCAATAAGACGTATTTTAAATTACAAATACATTTTGTTCTGACACATATAAGGATAAAGTTCAGAATCCAAATCGTTAAGAATAAAGTAGGACTATATTACTTTGCACTCAATCAATGCCTACACGTTTACATTACCGAAATACTGAGATTATTCATGTTGGGGTCATAGAACGCTTTAAATTAAATAAAAATTTTATCACGGAGTAGTATTCTTAGTTAAAACCAATCTCTTCAAGACAAAATCGAACATAAATTAATATTAGGCTCGCCGAAACCATATACATATTAAATCCGCAATATATGGTTGACACATAACTTTTCGGTATTTGAACTTTTGCTGATGTGAGAGGTTAGACTCCAGATGTAATTTAATTATTTATAAAACAAGTACACAGTTATATTTAGCAGTGTAGCACCCACAATTACAAGGAAGTTTTCAGAAAACTGGTATATGTATATATAAGAGTATCACTGTATTTACATTATAAAATAGCGATGTATGGAACTGAACCACTCCCTTATCAAGGAAATCCTTATCCAGGTATAATTTTCACGACAAACTATATTCCTGTTACCTTAATATTGTAATATAAGATTAAATGATTTTCACTTTAATCTCAGGTGCAAAATAAAGATTTCTCCACAGTAACCCTTACCAAAAAATACCCTCTCGTCATGTAAATGCTAGGACACACTATAAACTTTAATTAAAATCACAATTTTAATTACCTAATTTTGAAAGAGACTTGAACTGTAAAGAGGACTTATCTCATTAACTAACTTGGAGGAATGTGGTTTATTGCTTCTTCATACAGACTTTCCAAATCCATTCTTTTTAATATAGCATATACTTGAAAAATTAGGAACACGCGTTGTTTTTTATTATTCTGAACTGACATATGTTAATGACATGTAAATAAAATTAAACAAGTTTCTTAGCAGAATACTTTATCTAAAGAGATGTTAAAATTTTACATCTTTCTTACAGTGCGAGTCTGATCAAGAATGCTGTTCACGAACTTGTTTAAAAAATAGATGCGTGTTGAAGGAAGCGTGTAAAAGAACAGAAGAATATGTAAGTAAAGACGTTTTAGTTACTACATATGCAATAAATCAGTACATTTTTCAATGAAGACGTTTTATAGATTAGCCATTATAGAACATTGCTGTGAAGAGAAATGCTATGTATTTATAGTGATTATTTTTATAAAAAGAAAGCAAGTATTAAGAAATAAGAATGAAACTATAGCTTAAAAGCCGACAGTAGATAAGATATTCATAAACTATAGTTCTATTACTATTTGTTTCGTACCATAAACGTGTACATTACATTTTCCATCTTGTCCAAGAGGTTTAGTTATTCTAGTTTAATCTGTGAGTGGACTTTAGTTAATTACTTGTGTTTATTACATATTCATAAGACCACATTGACATGATTGGTCGTGCACGGACAGCTTCATTAACTTCCCGATTTGTTTATAATTAATGTTAGCATAGTGGAACCTCATATCACTAACTAATCAGTTATCTCTAATTGGGAGCACCTACAAGTATCTTTGGTTATCTTCAGTCTTGCATTTATCACCTTGAAATTGCAACCTAGGACCCTTTAAATATTCCAGCAACAAATATCCTTTCAACTGCCTTAAATTTATTCGATATCGTAGTCCAGCACGTTATCTGACAACGTTAACCGCACAGTAGACGCAATTGGTGAGGTCGAATTGTGACTTAGAAACCACTGCCTCAGAGAAGCCCTACCTTATCTATTCAGATCGTAGGTCCAAAATAATCAAGATCTCCACTTCCTAACACGGCAAGATTCCAACTCCAGACGGAAATACAATAATGCTGCCTCAACAGCAACTTTTTCAGTAACGTTACATTTTAATAATGCTAAATAATATTTGCAACATGATAAATAATCGACGACGGCTCTCTATTCATTACGTGAGTGCACCACTGGTCTTTTACGAATTTTTCTCAGTGTAACCATTATTGCAAATAGCTGTAACTATTGTGTCCTAAACCACAAAATCTAAAAAATACACAAACTGCGGTGTTGTATCTGCACCGCAGTTTGTGGATCAACACTATTGTGTTCACCATCTTGAAACTTCGTTGGTTGTACCTTCCGCCATAGAACAACCGGTATGGAGTGGGACTTTCAATCTTTAATTTTCTTTGTGTTAAAACTTTATTTTTCAATGCATCATAAGTTTACCTGCTTTCGTAGCTGATTTTCTTGTTTCGCTATAGATCATACATACCTAAAAACTGTATAGTCATATTGCAAACTATGATTTCATTCACATATTACTTGCCAGCAGAATATTTTTTAAACGTCTTGTGTGTAGTAGTTGTATTTCACTAAGCCAAGTTCGTTTAAATATTTTTGCAGTGCACGCATGACAGTCAATGTTGTCTCGGAAAATGCTGGAACAATAGGTGTGTCGATGGACAAACACCGTGTACACCACCCGGATATACGGTAAGTACTTAGATGACATTATATTAGTAGCGTATTAGCGATGTAATTATATTAGTTTTGTTAGACAGTTCACCACATTACGTTAGATTTACACATGTTAGAAAGATTCTTTTTCACATTTACAGGGTAGTTAAAAAATGTTTCTCCTAGTAGTGTTTAGATTTGCTGAATAAACAATTAGAGTACAAGCAAATTAACGTAAAACATTAAAAAATACTGTTAGTAAAATTATAATATATAAACAATATATATATATATATATATATATATATATATATATATATATTATATAACAGATTATAATAATTTCTGGATGTTTTAGTATTTTTTTTTAAATTATATGTTTTAGTGTCAAAATAAAAGAGATTGTTGTGATGGAGAATGCATTGATAACGTGTGCCAAGACATGTACACACCTCGTCCGCCCACAGTTGCACCAACTGAAGAACAATGCGTCAAGGTTGGTGAGAAAGTAAGTTGAGCTTGAGCTTGCTAGATATATTGTAGTTATAAATCCCTACAAATCTCAAAACATGTACACCCCTCGTCCGCCCACAGTTGCACCAACTGAAGAACAATGCGTCAAGGTTGGTGAGAAGTAAGTTGAGCTTGAGCTTGCTAGATATTTTGTAGTTATAAATCCCTACAGATCTCAAGACATGTACACCCCTCGTCCGCCCACAGTTGCACCAACTGAAGAAAAATGCGTCAAGGTTGGTGAGAAAGTAAGTTGAGCTTGAGCTTGCTAGATATTTTGTAGTTATAAATCCCTACAGATCTCAAGACATGTACACCCCTCGTCCGCCCACAGTTGCACCAACTGAAGAACAATGCGTCAAGGTTGGTGAGAAAGTTAGTTGAGCTTGAGCTTGCTAGATATTTTGTAGTTATATTTTCCATCTTGTCCAAGAGGTTATCAGTTATTCTAGTTTAATGTGTGAGGTGGACTTTATTTAATTACTTGTGTTTATTACATATTCATAAGACCACATTGATATGATTGGTCGTGCACGGACAGCTTCAGTAACTTCTCGATTTGTTTATAATTAATGTTAGCATAGTGGAACCTCATATCATTAACTAATCAGTTATCTCTGATTGGGAGCACCTACAAGTATCTTTGGTTATCTTCAGTCTTGCATTTATCACCTTGAAATTGCAACCTAGGAACCCTTTACATATTCCAGCAACATATATCCTTTCAAATGCCTTAAATTTATTCGATATCGTAGTCCAGCACGTTATCTGACAAACGTTAACCGCACAGTAGACGCAATTGGTGAGGTCGAATTGTGTGACTTAGAAACCACTGCCTCAGAGAAGCCCTACCTTATCTATTCAGATCGTAGGTCAAAATAATCAAGATCTCCACTTCCTAACACGGCAAGATTCCAACTCCAGACGGAAATACAATAATGCTGCCTCAACACAGCAACTTTTTCAGTAACGTTACATTTTAATAATTGCTAAATAATATTTGCAACATGATAAATAATCGACGACGGATCTCTATTCATTACGTGAGTGCACCACTGGTCTTTTACGAATTTTTCTCAGTGTAAACCATTATTGCAAATAGCTGTAACTATTGTGTCCTAAACCACAAAATCTATAAAATACACAAACTGCGGTGTTGTATCTGCACCGCAGTTTGTGGATCAACACTATTGTGTTCACCATCTGGAAACTTCGTTGGTTGTACCTTCCGCCATAGGACAACCGGTATGGAGTGGGTCTTTCAATCTTTAATTTTCTTTGTGTTAAAAACTTTATTTTTCAATGCATCATAAGTTTACCTGCTTTCGTAGCTGATTTTCTTGTTTCGCTATAGATCATACATACCTAAAAACTGTATGGTCATATTGCAAAAACTATGATTTCATTCACATATTACTTGCCAGCAGAATATTTTTTAAACGTCTTATGTGTAGTAGTTGTATTTCACTAAGCCAAGTTCGTTTAAATATTTTTGCAGTGCACGCATGACAGTCAATGTTGTCTCGGAAAATGCTGGAACAACAGGTGTGTCGATGGACAAGCACCGTGTACACCACCCGGACATACGGTAAGTACTTAGATGACATTATATTAGTAGCGTATTAGAGATGTAATTATATTAGTTTTGTTAGACAGTTCACCATATTACGTTAAATTTACACATGTTAGGAAAGATTATTTTTTCACCATTTTACAGGTAGTTAAAAAAATGTTTCTCCTAGTAGTGTTTAGATTTGCTGAATAAACAATTAGAGTACAAGCAAATTAACGTAAAACATTAAAAAATACTGTTTAGTAAAATTATAATATATAAACAATATATATATATATATATATATATATATATTTATTATATAAACAGATTATAATAATTTCTGGATGTTTTAGTATTTTTTCAAATTATATGTTTTAGTGTCAAAATAAAAGAGATTGTTGTGATGGAGAATGCATTGATAACGTGTGCCAAGACATGTACACAACCTCGTCCGCCCACAGTTGCACCAACTGAAGAACAATGCGTCAAGGTTGGTGAGAAAGTAAGTTGAACTTGAGCTTGCTAGATATATTGTAGTTATAAATTCCCAACAAATCTCAAAACATGTACACCCCTCGTCCGCCCACAGTTGCACCAACTGAAGAACAATGCGTCAAGGTTGGTGAGAAGTAAGTTGAGCTTGAGCTTGCTAGATATTTTGTAGTTATAAATCCCTACAGATCTCAAGGACATGTACACCCCTCGTCCGCCCACAGTTGCACCAACTGAAGAAAAAATGCGTCAAGGTTGGTGAGAAAGTAAGTTGAGCTTGAGCTTGCTAGATATTTTGTAGTTATAAATCCCTACAGATCTCAAGACATGTACACCCCTCGTCCGCCCACAGTTGCACCAACTGAAGAACAATGCGTCAAGGTTGGTGAGAAAGTTAGTTGAGCTTGAGCTTGCTAGATATTTTGTAGTTATATTTTCCATCTTGTCCAAGAGGTTCAGTTATTCTAGTTTAATCTGTGAGTGGACTTTATTTAATTACTTGTGTTTATTACATATTCATAAGACCACATTGATATGATTGGTCGTGCACGGACAGCTTCAGTAACTTCCCGATTTGTTTATAATTAATGTTAGCATAGTGGAACCTCATATCACTAACTAATCAGTTATCTCTGATTGGGAGCACCTACAAGTATCTTTGGTTATCTTCAGTCTTGCATTTATCACCTTCAAATTGCAACCTAGGACCCTTTAAATATTCCAGCAACAAATATTCCTTCAACTGACTAAAATTTATTCTCTATCGTAGTCCAGGACGTTATCTGATAATGTTAACCGCACAGTAGACGCAATTGGTGAGGTCGACTTGTGACTTAGAAGTCACTGCCTCAGAGAAGCTTCACCTAAGCTATTCAGATCGTAGGTCCAAAATAATCAAGATCTCCACTTTCTAACACGGCAAGATTCCAACTCCAGGCGGAAATACAATGATGCTGCCTCAACAGCAACTTTTTCAATTACGTTAGATTTTAATAATGCTAAATCATATTTGCAACAAGCTAAATAATCCACGACGGCTCTTATTCATTACATGATCGCACCACTTTTCTTTTAAGATTTTTTCTCAGTGTAACCATTATTGAAAATAGCTGTATCCATTATGTCATAAACCACACAATCTAAAGAAAAAAAAACACAAACTGCGGTGTTGTATCTGCATCGCAATTTGTGGACCTACACTATTGTGTTCGCTATCTTGAAACTTCGTTGGTTGCACCTTCCGCCATAGGGCAACCGGTATGGAGTGGGACTTAAAATCTTTAATTTTCTTATACCCACTAGTATTAATTATCTTAAAACCCGTATTTTTCAGTGTAAGAACAACACCGATTGCTGCTCCAAAAACTGCGAGGCAGGAAACTGTGTCGCCCCTTGCATAGATCATGGCCGTAAGGTAAATAAAATTGCATTTTGATAGTATTATGATGTAACTTACGAAAAATAACTAATGCACGATTTTTTCGGTTTATAAGATAGACTTTAACATTATCATTCTGAGATCCAGTAATGACATCTTCTAGACTTCATTAAAATTAGCAGTCTCTTATTGTATAAAAATCAATACATTATAATCATGTACATATATATGATTATACACACATAAGATTTATCAACCCAGAGTAATCAGTAAAATGTACCGTAGTTGTAATTATTTATGCTGAATCGCGGTAGGAAGTAGGCTCTTTTTTAACTAGACGCGGTGCGTGAACATTGTTTGTTAGATTGGTAAATCAGCTAATCGAGATGTCTACGGTGATACGTTCCGACCCGGTTCGCTTGTAGAGGGGGAACAGTGTTTGAGTGTCGACCACAAGGTGCAGACGTCCAATTGAGAAGCAGTAGTTCTTCCTCTAATCCTCTAGTTTGGGATATAGAGTAATTCCTTTTATCGGATGTAAATTTAAATCAAGTTATTAATTTTCTTTAAGTGCGTATTAGTTTCCTATCAGCCTCCATAGTCTTCAAAGTAGTAAGTCCCGTACCAGCGTTTAGTTAATATCTTTTATTTTTATACTATTGTGTTTAAATTTCTAAAGTTTCCCATATTACAGAGTCTGAGAATTAATTCAATTTTTGAAGTATTGTCAATTAAATTTTGGTCGTAAAGTTAATATCAAGTTTTGTGTTATATTGATTTTTGATTATTTTGAGAAGAGAACTTTGTATTTTATTTTGTTAATTTAAACAACTTTTGGAGAAGTATACATTTTTAGTTTCATTTTAATTTTAATTTATTTTTGACCAGACTCTTAATTAGATTTGATCGATTGTGAGAAGGTTTTTGAAGAAAATCGAATCTAAAGTTTGTAAACTTTGTTAAATTTTTGGGTGAACTTTAATTTGGAATAAATCAAGTATTTCCGAAAAGTTGTTTTGATTTATAAAGTATTAGCTCAAAAGTAATATAATATATGTACTATAATAACGGTACAAAAACACTAAATATTTTGTAGCTTCAGCAGGAAATGGAAAGGTCTTATTCGCGATGTTTTGATTATACGTCAAAGTATAATTATTAAAAAAATATGTTTTAATGGTAACATTTTTTATAATTCACATTCGTAAAATATGTACTCTTATACTTTTTATTCTTTTAAAGTACTTAATTTTCGTTGTTGATATTTTATCGTTAGTTGTGTTAATGAGAATAAGTTTAGATATATTAATTAGACCAATAGAAATATTATGACAAAACAAATCACTATTTTTAAATCCTATCTCAGATTTTTGATCAAAATAGAATACTGTAGGTTAGTTGAATGTCAACCACTCTCTGTAACTGCTTGAAATTATACTAAATGATAGCTGTTTACAAAAAAAAACTAACATTCTTAATAATTGTTGCAGTGTAAAAGTAACCAAGATTGCTGTTTCGGTGAATGTTTAAAGGGATACTGCATCGTAAGACCTCCAAATTGCACAAAGGATAGAAACCCGGTAAGTGAAGCAGTACTCGTTGAACAATGAGAATACTGATTGTTGCCAATCTTTCTCCTTTCTCAAAATCACGAGAATAAAGAAATATTTTATTTGATCTTTTGATGTATAGCGGTTTATAAATAAATTTATATACAGTTTTTAATTAATTTTCAAATAAGATATCTCAACATTGAGAACCACCCAATACAAATTCACTTTTGATGTCATACTTACACAATATTGTCGGTCTAATAATAAAACAATTTGAGTTTTTGTTGCTATTTGACATTGTACCAATTATTGAAAATTTTATTGGAGAGGTTAATATGAGGGAGGGAAAATATCGGAGTGTAGAAATATTCTTCTGGTGACATATAAAAACCATTTAAATTAGGTCTTGGATCCTATTTCAACTTATCTTTTAACCACAGAGACGATAACTTTTGAGTATTTAAACACTCATGTTAAAGTGCCATACAAGAGAAATATTCGGAATAAGAATATTCGGGGATAATATTAAGAAGAAGTTTATTCGAGAAAAGTGCTCTCGCATCAGAAACTATGAACACTTAAGTTTTCAAGCAAACGACACGATAATTAAAGTTTTCGATATTAAATATATGTGATAATACTATTGAGCAATGTCTAATGGAGTATTCGGAGAAGTCTAGACATTTTTTAATTAGAGAATGCAATACTAATATACTTATGGTGACAGAGTGAGAATAAGAGATTTTAGGTTGACAGTTTGTATGGATTGATAGTATTACATCTAGAGTATGAAAATATGTGGACAAATATTAAAAATGCATTATTATGTTGCTGCGTATTTTTAATAGAAGTTAAAAAAATGCATTCCATTTATAATCAAGATTATTAATCAAACTAAACTTCATTATTTCAAAATTAATACCATCTGGTTTAATAAACATTGTCAACTAATATAAGTATTATTTATTGTCGTCATAAAACCAAACATTAAACAAAGTAGTGTTAAAACGTTGTGTCTATTTTCTTAGTTCTGTTTCCAAGTTTTACAGTTGTTTTAAGTGATAGTAGTAATAATTATCTTACAAAATTAACGTTACTATAACATTTGTTAATTTTTCTTAAACTTCCATTTGAGGACTCAAACTTTACGTTAGTTTATTATGCTAATCGCTTTACGTTAATGATTACAATTATTGAAATAATATTGTTTAGATTGTAGACGGTATGTTGTAAAGTAATAACTATATAATGTAACGTGGAAATGAGTTCTGAAGTTGTGTTTATTTATTTGCAGTGCTTCCATGATGCAGAATGCTGCTCGCAGTCATGCCTCGACAACTTTTGCCAAAAGGAATGTAAAAAGGATAGTGAATACGTAAGTTACCATCTATAATTTAATCATTTGTAAAAGTTTTTATGTATGCTATACACATTATTAACAATTTTAAGTAATAAATTATTTTTTAAGCATTAATTAACTACATAATATGTTCATGATACTGACACTGATATCGATGATGTATTTGCATTAGTAATTTATACACGCATATATTTTAAAATGTTTGTTCCGCTCAAGGAAAAATATTTTAAGACACTTCTTGTGTTTAAGACGATACTCATTCTTTTTTTTATTAAATTTAAATATATTGATCTCACTTTTAACTGTTAACAAGCATTCAAGTTGACTTGAATAACTACAGTAACCCAAGTATACCATATTTGGGTGTTTCATTTAAAATAGAAGCAGTATTGGTAGATTTGAGCTTAATTTACAGTTTTATAAAATCCTCTTCCTAGCTTCGATGTTCAGTACCTTTATTCAATTATATGTTTAATATAACGTGAAATATTCAAAGTTTTGTTTAATCCTTTTTATTAATTTTTAGTGTGTTACTTCCAAAGATTGCTGCTCTGAAAATTGCTACAATAATATTTGTGGTGGACCTGAATCGTGCCGAAAAGAAGGCGAATATGTGAGTGTCTATATCTAACCGAAATATCTCTTACTGACCTATGTAGATTTTTAGATCAATTTAATATATATTATCTTCTACTTTAGTGATGATAAACATGTGACTCAAATTTCATCTTTCTACGATATTTTGAAATTGAATTTAGATTTAATTTGAAAAATATATAGCTTTCTAGAGGTTGAAACCCCTATTTCAAACCCTATAAGTGGCTGTTTTTCACGAAATTGTTGTATTTGTTAATTGACAGCATAAAGTGAAAAATATTCTTCCTTATTGAATTGGCTGCAATCCCACATTAACCCCTGTGAGTTTTTGACAGTTAAAAATAATACAAATAATAGTTTGTTTTTATATTTAGGTGATGAGGAACTTCATGTAATATGTAACATGTAAAATATCCTGTGAGGATAATGCAATTTATTTCAAGGAAATTGATTGATCGAGAAGCGAAATATAGTTTTTATAGGGGCTGCAAACCCCCATTAAAACCCCTATAAATGTTTAATTTTTATGAAAATACTTACATTTTTCTAAAATAAGTCATGAGACTTTGTGAGTCAAATTACATCTTTCTGCTACATCAAGTTGGAGATTAGTGATGAATAAAGGCTTTGTATTTTATGGATATAGAGAGATGAAAGTTGTGATGGTTAAAGCAAAATACCATAATATATTATTTGATTAATTTTATTAAGGTAAAGATTTTAATATGTTAACTCTTGGTTTTAAAATAAATTTGGTTTCAATATGTTACTGTTGCCTGAGAAGCACCTCTAAGAAACATATAGTGATTTATTTTACTTGATTTACATAGTTAATGAGTCGGTAGGTAGGTATACATAATATAGGTTAATGATTAACTTAATTATTTACTTAAACCTTCTTTAGATGTATGCGTTTTTGAACAATATTTTTTGTTATAGTGTTCGGGTAATGCTGATTGCTGTTCAATGTCATGCATAGATAACTTTTGTTTCGAGTATACCCCTGAGTATTGCAAAGAGGTCGGCGAATATGTAAGTATAAACTATCCTGAAATATTCTGTCTATACAGAAATATAAATAATTAAACTAAATGCTTTGTATACATAAAAATATACATATGTTTTACAGATGAACTTAATTATTCCTAAAAGCCGTAGTAGTTATACATCAGTAAACACTGGAGAAATTGTATTATTTCTAACAATTTTGATACATTTGATAGAAAAGTTTGTCCTGTAAATACATAAATTAAGTTTTTTAATCAAGTCATGCTGTTTAAAATATTTTCAGTAATAGTTATTCATGGAGACACAGGCTTATTTCTTAACCCAGGCTCGATACTGATTAGCTTTGATGTCTGAATATAAAGGCCTCAGGGCGAATACAAAAAAGCGCTCTTCTGAAAACTTTGTTAGTGCAGAATACCTTAAAACTTGAAATAGTGGTTTTATGGTAGACTTCAAGGCTAAGGATCGATTTCAGTCAAAAAGGTGGGTGGAATGTTGAATGGAAGAAAATTGACAAATTAGTTTGCTCTTAACTCAGAGTCCACATAGAAAGTTTTGAAAACTATTAAAATAAAATTTAGCAATTGTTCGATTACTAGTCAACTATTCAATTAAACATAAGGAATTAAAGCCTTTGAAGTTCAGTTTTATTCTTGTGGGACTAAAACCAAGATGGCGGTAAGAATTCAAGTGAGATCTGATGGTATTAATAGTATTTGAAACTGTGAGACGATTAGATCCACCAAGTACTCATGAACGATAAATAATTACATTATTAGTGTATTTACTGTACTAATATTTTGATACAGGTTTCTGTGGTAGTCGGCCATCTCCACGGTGCAAATTGCTCAATGCCAAGTCCCTGCTTACTAGAATACATTACTAGAATAATACGTTTCTGTGTTACAGTGCTCGGACAGTGCCGATTGCTGTTATCAGTCGTGCGTAGATAACCATTGTCAAGACCCCACATTGACTCAATGTACAGTAAACGGTGAATATGTAAGTATAGTTTTTTCTTACTTGCAGCCTACAGTTTTTACATTATTAATATTCCGTATCAGTTGCTAATATTCCGTATGTTTTACTCACATTAAATTATTGGCTGAGCGTAAGCGAAGCCAATAACTCGAGAGGCTGAAAACTGTCTGTCCAAACGATAGATTGAAAACAGTCTGACCTAGAGACTTGAAAGTTTTAGAGCTTTAATGCTATCTTGACCACAGTCCTGTGGAATTTTATTCCCAAAACCACACTAAACAATTAATGTGCTGGAGACGATTGGGATACAGAAATGCTTCCATTGAACTCTTATGGAACTGATCATGGTCTTATTGCACTATTTACTCATAACTAAAACCTTTTCAGACATTAAAATTGAACTTTGGGTCTTTTTCGTTTACAAACATACTATACCTGACTGACAGTGCATTTAATCGTTTTTTTTGGTGTTATTAGTTCGTAGGGCAGTAGTCCAGGTACTATTTATAGTATAAACTTGTCTTATCTTATCAGTGATAAACGCGATAAAGTTTTGCTCTTAATTACTTCCATTTTCTCATGCGTGAGTTATACTTAGTTTTTCTTGTTCAATAAAGCGTGGTGAGTTGATCTGGGCTTGGAACTTTGCAAGCTCGAGTTAATTGTTTTTCTAAAAGAGCAAGTAGCGCAAAGCGCTGCGCAGCGGGCGAGCATCGCGTGATCTGACTTTTGAATAGGCACGCTATGGTCTTTTGTGCTGGCCCTTAAACGAAAAAGAACAAGAATTTTTTATTGTTATGGTTCCAAGGAAATATGTTCCAAAAGTTTATAAAATTAGGTATACATATTTATTTTAAATCATATAGGATTTCAGTTATTCCCACCATTTGTATCATTTTTCCTTTGTTAGAAAACTGGATGGAAGTATTAAAATATATTTTGGGATATCCTTTATTAGTCTTCTACAAGTTTACAAATGTTCCTTGTACGGATATATCTTACATTATTAAACTCTGACTAAATGTTTCATGAGTACATAATAGTCATGTTAATATTTATAAGAAGGGTGTTCAATTAGTTACTAAACAAACTGTTGATTTCTTATGGAAGTTTAATCCAAATCGAAATCTTACATACCGTTATCGATATTAAAATATGGAATATTATTCGCTAAGGCATTTCTAATACAACCTGCGTTCACGCAGTAGATATTTTTTCCTAACCTTCAAATTATTTAATTCTCTAAATTAAATTCTTAGTGCTCTGCTGATTCTTTGAACTCACTTCTTATATTTTATAATATTTCTAAGAGCTTTAAGGGAAATGCTGAAAGGAAGTTTACGCATAACACTAATATATATATATATATATATATATATATATATATATATATATATATATATATATGTATATATATTATAGAACAAGTAGCAACCTTAAATAAAAAGTTAGTTTTGTTTATTTATGTATAAAGTAAGTACACAATAACCTGCATGCACATTGTGGGAAACACCCTAATTTCAAGGACACATTCCTAGCACTCACTGAGCTTAATTGTTTATTAATTGATAGATTAATAATAATAATTTGATACAGTGTTTGGAGAACCAAGATTGCTGTAGCCAAACTTGCCTTTACAACACTTGTACAGAGCCTATTCCTCCACCTTGTGTAAATAATGGTGCATATGTAAGTATCAACATTCCTAAAATAGAGTCTCATTAATATTATTATACTTTTTTATTAAAAACTCTTTATGAGGTGAAGTGAAGGATATAATTATACAAATCAATATTCTTTCTATTAAACGGATAAAATGAAACTTGCAGTCAACATAACTCAAACAACAGTAAGATTTTACTTGCTTTATAGGTAACAGTTCTTGTTCTTAGTTTAACTTAGATTGAACTGAATTTTTGATCGAACTGTAATTAAATTTTAGTCTTTTATCAATCAATATCATATTTATTAGATCTATAGTCAAAAAAAGATTGTATCATCTGAGGAAAGTCTTCTTTTACAACCTATACAGATCACTCACTCCAGATTCTTCCGGAATAAATAATCGGCTTCCAATTTTAATAAAGTTACATATCATGCAAGTCACTTTATCCAACTATCAGAGTTATGATTAATATTTATCAGGGGTCCTAAGTTGAATAATAGTTAATGAATAGTCCAAACATATGACTTACCAAGCTGAGGCTGTTATAGAACATAAGCGAACAGGATTTAAAACAAATCAGAAAGGGGTAATTTCAAAATAATCCACTTTAAAATACAAAAATACAAGGGGAAATGGGATGGGAAACACTAATACACAGCAATACGATGAAAACACCGGATAACACATTTAACACAATAATACATTTAGGACAAAAGGAGAACTTATGGTAGTTACATTCAGTAGGAACGAAACATGTGGAATACACAGCAACACTCAAGAAGACATTGATTTAGAATAAAAAAGGATCATATAAAAATTCAAGTACCAAAATAATTTATTTTAAAAAATTAATAGGCAGAACGAGTGAATAACTGGGATTATGAAATATAACCAATATTATACTGATAATAAATGGACATTTTGATTAGATAATGGGAATTATCACTTTTTAGGGTGGGGGCGACCGATGACGTACAGGTAACCAACTGCTTTCACTGAAAAACAGATATATCCCTCAATGTGGATAAAATTTTCCATTTTAAAATAAGCTCTGTAAATTATACGTATAATTGCTTACTTTATGTGTTTGGTAATTCATGTAAAATGCATATTATGCTTAAGTCAAGTCCGCATTTAGGTATTTATGTGTCGTTTTCTATATGATTAATTGATGTAATGTACAAACACTTATGTATTTATTGGTGTAATTATTTATCTTGTTTATTTAATTTGATAGTTGTGGTTATGAAAATTGGTGTTTTTCTGTGATGTTTTGTTAAAATTTGGGTTTTCAATTATTACATTGAGAAATGTACATTACACATAAGTATGTAAAATAATACTCAATCCAGTAACAATATGATATAAGATGACAGAATACTTTAATCAATTTTAAATTTTAAAATAAATATTTTCTCTGTATATTTTTCAAATGTTCATGCCTTATTTTCTTGGGTTTTCTGTTATGTAAATTTAATATACCAAATTGTAAAAATATGTAAAATTATGTGTTGTTAAATGTAAAATATATATATATAGATATATTATATATATATATATATATATATATATATATATATATATAATGTTTTTTGTTGTTGTTTTGCAAGATATTAATGTATGCAATGTATTTGGAATTGAAATTTTGGATACGAATTTTCATCTACACGTTTGTATTTTTGATTAATAGTTGTAGTATGTGTTTGTGTTTTCTCTTAGATTTTCCCCTCAAATAGCTTTGGCTAGAGGGGATAAAAAAGTGACTGCATTGTAAACAAATAGTTATTCTCGAATAAAAAGTTTGAATTTGAAAAAAAATCAGATTGCAGATAGTCCTGAAGCTTTGAAGAAAATTGCAAACACATGTATTACAATGAGACTTTCTACGTTACGGTATAACCTTATAATAATATGAACAGTTACGTAAAAGTGTGTAGATTATAAACGTTTTATGTTTGCCTCATACTTCCATATATGTGTTAAAACCATGAGATACTAATGATTGTGATATAATGCGATTGCCTCTGTAATGCGACTGCATTGTATAATCACATAGCATTTACAAATCCTTATATGAATTAAACAATGCGGCTTTGGTATGCAGACGCTCAATCGTTCTATTGTATAAGAAAGTAAGTAAGGGTGTACATATATTTTATTTACAGTATGACGTTAAAATTGAGGAGTTTAAAAGTAACTAATATTATCATACTATACCCAAAACTCCGAACGTTTGCTCACAAAGTATTAAGTCCAAAGTATCATGTTACTGATTGATTTTATAAGATCACAGTTGTATTTTTAAAATAAACTTGTATTAATGAGCTATAATATTTAAATTAAAAAAAGGGTGCTTTAAATATTTTTTAAATTCTCTGGGATTTTCGACTGCAAACCTTAAAATGCATTGTTTTAAATTTATACGAAAGGTATTATTTTTACACTCCTCCTCCTACACTGACTTACGGGATGGATAATGAGTTAAGTTTTTTTTTCAGGTGATACCTGAGTTTTGTTGTTCATTGATTGGAATTAGTATCCTGCATTGACAAAAAGATAAGATTTTAAAACATGATGTAAAAGTCGTGAAATATTATACTTTAGGTTCAGACATGCTTAGAAGGGTGGGAAACAGTTCAATGATAACTGAGGCTTTTCCATACCACGATCTTTGATCTCCAATATTGTCGTGACTATTAGAGTTTCTTTTAGTAATCCTAAAATATGTATGTTCTCTAAGAAGCTATACTGTTAATTTTATAGTCTCTATCATACATATAAAAATTAAACAATGTTTTGGTATGCAGACGCTCAATCGTTCTATTGTATAAGAAAGTAAGTAAGGGTGTACATATGATTTTATTCTACAGTATGAAGTATCAATTGTAAGAGTTTAAAAGTAACTAATATTATCATACTATACCCAAAACTTCGAACGTTTGCTCACAAAGTATTAAGTTCAAAGTATCATGTTACCGATTGATTTTATAACATCCCAGATGCATTTTTAAAATAAACTTGTATTTATGAGCTGTAATATTTAAATTAAAATAGGTGCCTTATATATTTTTAAATTCTCTGGGAATTTCGACTGCAAAGCTTAAAATGCATTGTTTTTTATTTTATACGAAAGGTATTCTTTTTAAATTCCTCCTCCTACACTGACTTACGGGATGGATAATGAGTTAAGTTTTTTTCAGGTGATACCTGAGTTTTGTTGTTCATTTATTGGAATTAGTATCCTGCATTGACAAAAAGATAAGATTTTAAAACATGATGTAAAAGTCGTGAAATATTATACTTTAGGTTCAGACATGCTTAGAAGGGTGGGAAACAGTTCAATGATAAATGAGGCTTTTCCATACCACGATCTTTCATCTCCAATATTGTCGTGACTACTAGAGTTTCTTTTAGTAATCCTAAAATATGTATGTTATCTAAGAAGCTACACTGTTAATTTTATAGTCTATATCATACATATCAAAATTCAAATAGTTTCCAAAGTGGTAACTGTGCAAAAATAACTTTGTATATGATAAGCTTCAAAGGGAGAGAGCGTTAACTATGATATTATTCTAAGTGAAGTATCAAGTTGTTATAGCAAGAGTTAATAATTGCTAGAATTTATAAAATTAAAGTTATGAATTTATTTCAGTGCACGGACCATCGAGAGTGCTGTTCAGGAAACTGCGTTAACAACGAGTGCCGACGCACGATGCCGCCAAACTGTAAAAAACTGAGAGAATATGCAAGTACTTTTTAATATATGCAACTTTATATGAATACTCGTAGTTCACATTAAAATATTTATTTCATATCTAACACATCCGATCAAACACTGCCGAAAATTGCATCAAACATGTTAATTTTAATTTCACCGAAACAATTTCAGTGCACGGACCATCGAGAGTGCTGTTCAGGAAACTGCGTTAACTACGAGTGCCGACGCACGACGCCGCCAAACTGTAAAAGATTGAGAGAATATGTAAGTACTTTTTAATATATGCAACTTTAATTCAATAATGGTATTTCATATTAAAATATCTATCATACACAGCTAACACATCCTATCCAACACTGCGAAAAATAGCACACGACATGTACATTTTATTTTTGCCTAAACAATAGTAAAAATATATCTAAAATAATGGCAGAACTCGTAATTCTGCAATGTTAAGACAGATAATACAAGAATAAGTTCTAAATGTTATCATTATGTTGAATTAATATTGACGAAACTACACTTTACTGCCTCTAGAAATATTATCGCTTATATTGGTGTTTGTCACATCTGAAATGTTAATTTACCAAAATACTAGATTAACCTCAGTGAAGTGTCTTACTCTCATGTCGTACAGCAACAAAACATCTAAAAACGTAAAGACATTTGACAATTGAGGCAGGAACTAGATGCCGATCACAATTTTAGGTTATATTCCCAAGCAACTGAAGGAATAATACGCACATTCTGTATAAATGCCATCAGCAAAACTAGCGACGACACGAGGCTGAATTTAGTCTCTGAAGCTACTCGTGTGGTAGCGACTAGCGCAGCTATAGTAGCCAACCAGGTCATTGTCCCTGAAGATACTCTTGAGATAGCGACTAGCTCAGCTATAGTAGCCAACTAGGTCATTGTCACTGAAGATACTCTTGAGATAGCGACTAGCTCAGCTATAGTAGCCAACTAGGTCATTGTCCCTGAAGATACTCTTGAGATAGAGACTAGCTCAGCTATAGTAGCCAACTAGGTCATTGTCCCTGAAGATACTCTTGAGATAGCGACTAGCTCAGCTATAGTAGCCAACTAGGTCATTGTCCCTGAAGATACTCTTGAGATAGCGACTAGCTCAGCTTTAGTAGCCAACTAGGTCATTGTCCCTGAAGCTAAATGCTGCAATAGTCACTAGATCAGCTTTAGTAGCCAAACAGGTCATTGTCCCTGAAGATACTCTTGCGATAGCGACTAGCTCAGCTATAGTAGCCAACTAGGTCATTGTCCCTGAAGATACTCTTGCGATAGCGACTAGCTCAGATATAGTAGCCAACTAGGTCGTTGTCCCTGAAGATACTCTTGCGATAGTGACTAGCTCAGCTTTAGTAGCCAAACAGGTCATTGTCCCTGAAGATACTCTTGCGATAGCGACTAGCTCAGCTTTAGTAGCCAAATAGGTCATTGTCCCTGAAACGATCGTCTGGAGCTATAGTTTTCATTGAATTTGCTACAGCGACCAAGAAATACCAAGACTGGCAGCGTGGTAATAATGCGATCTTTAATAGTACAAAATATCAGAATTTTATATCAAATATATCTGTGAGTTCTAACGTTGTTAATGAAACGCGATGGATTAAAATGTGTGCCTGCAGAACACATAGAATTCGCTGAGGGTATCTATATATTTGCCCCGTACCTTTACGGACTTGCAGTGTACTTGTCATTTTCCTCACAAAATATTCATGCAAGCTTCAGAAAACATTAAAATCTATAAATCAGTTAATTTTATAGATATAGTGTGTATAGACAGACTGATAGACACACGACCAGAAATGTAATTTTTCTAGCCCCTTGAGTGATGGACGTTGCTAAAGCTGAATTAATTATTAAAGTAATAATAATCAACTAACGAAATTCAAACTAAGTAAAATACAATGATTCGACAATATATACTTGTACAAAGTGTGGAAAAGTATGAAACCACCATACATGTAACAAATTATCATGTTATAGATAGTTGTACGTCTACCCTTGTCTTTTGATTTTGAAAGTATCTAAATGTTTTCATTTTATCGAACGTTTTATGTTTAACGGCACATTATTTTATAACCTATTTTAAATGAGGAGTTGCAAAAGATTTAAATAAAAAATCTAATAAAATTGCGTTTGGGCAGTGTTTGAAAACAGTAGTAATTATTTTGGTTTCTATAACTACATTGAAACAATACACAAGCCAGGCACAATATTACAGAACATAAAAATTAATGAAAAGTTGTATACAAAACTGATACAGCGTTATGTAATGTGTCTTGAATTAGACTCGTTTCTTGTAAAATTCGTTGCCTCAGCTCTCATAAATCATTAAATTTTGTTAAAATAATCCAAATATTGAAAGTGTGTGACAAATCTGGTATTCTTGAAGTTTAATTTACTTCAAACAATCCATTTTAGAGGGAAAATTTAATTTAAGTGCAGTCATACTCCTATGCCGTAATGTATTTTCTTTACTTTTATCAGACTGAATGGCAGTTGGCAATAAGACGTATTTTAAATTACAAATACATTTTGTTCTGACACATATAAGGATAAAGTTCAGAATCCAAATCGTTAAGAATAAAGTAGGACTATATTACTTTGCACTCAATCAATTGCCTACACGTTTACATTATCGAAATAATGAGATTATTCATGTTGGGGTCATAGAACGCTTTATATTAAATAAACATTTTATCACGGAGTAGTATTCTTAGTTAAAACCAATCTCTTCAAGACAAAATCGAACATAAATTAATATTAGGCTCGCCGAAACCATATACATATTAAATCCGCAATACGAGTATATGGTTGACACAAAACTTTTCGGTATTTGAACTTTTGCTGATGTGAGAGGTTAGACTCCAGATGTAATTTAATTATTTATAAAACAAGTACATAGTTATATTTAACGGTATATCACCCAAAAATACAAGGAAGTTTCAGAAAAACTGGTATATATATATATATATATATATATATATATATATATATATATATATTAAGAGTATCACTGTATTTATATTATAAAATAGCGATGTATGGAACTAAACTACTCCCTTATCAAGGAAATCCTTATCCAGGTATAATTTTCACGACAAACTATATTCCTGTTACCCTAATATTGTAATATAAGATTAAATGATTTTCACTTGAATCTCAGGTGAAAATAAAGATTTCTCCACAGTAACCATTACAAAAAAATACCCTCTCGTCATGTAAATGGTAGGACACACTATAAACTTGAATTAAAATCACAATTTTAATTACCTAGTTTTGAAAGAGACTTGAACTGTAAAGAGGACTTATCTCATTAACTAACTTGGAGGAATGTGGTTTATTGCTTCTTCATACAGACTTTTCAAATCCATTCTTTTTAATATAGCATGTACTTGAAAAATTAGGAACACGCGTTGTTTTTATTATTCTGAACTGACATATGTTAATGACATGTAAATAAAATTAAACAAGTTTCTTAGCAGAATACTTTATCTAAAGAGATGTTAAATTTTACATCTTTCTTACAGTGCGAGTCTGATCAAGAATGCTGTTCACAAACTTGTTTTAAAAATAGATGCGTGTTGAAGGAAGCGTGTAAAAGAGTAGAGGAATATGTAAGTAAAGACGTTTTAGTTACTACATATGCAATAAATTTGTACATTTTTCAATGAAGACCTAAGTTTTATAGATTAGCCATTGTAGAACATTGCTGTGAAGAGAAATGCTATGTGTTTATAGTGATAATTTTTATAAAAAGAAAGCAAGTATTAAGAAATAAGAGTGAACCTAGTGCTCAAAAGCCGACAGTAGATAAGATATTCATAAACTATAGTTCTATTACTGTTTGCTTAGTACCATAAACGTGTACAGTACATTTTTCATCTTGTCCAAGAGGTTTAGTTATTCTAGTTTAATCTGTGAGTGGACTTTAGTTAATTACTTATGTTTATTACATATTCATAAGACCACATTGATATGATTAGTCGTGCACGGACAGCTTCAGTAACTTCCCGATTTTTTCTAATCAATGTTAGCATAGTGGAACCTCATATCACTAACTAATCAGTTATCTCTGATTGGGAGCACCTACAAGTATCTTTGGTTATCTTCAGTCTTGCATTTAGCACCTTCAAATTGCAACCTAGGACCCTTTAAATATTCCAACAACAAATATCCTTTCAACTACCTTAAATTTATTCGCTATCGTAGTCCAGGACGTTATATGACAATGTTAACCGCACAGTAGACGCAATTGATGAGGTCGACTTGTGACTTAGAAACCACTGCCTCAGAGAAGCCCTACCTTAGCTATTCAGATCGTAGGTCCAAAATAATCAAGATCTCCACTTTCTAACACGGAAAGATTGTAACTCCAGTACTATTACATAGCGGAAACACAATAATGCTGCTTCAACAGCAACTTTTTCAATAAAGTTAGATTTTAATAATGCTAAATCATATTTGCAACATGCTAAATAATCGACGACGGCTCTCTATTCATTACGTGAGTGCACCACTGTTCTTTTTAGAATTTTTCTCAGTGTAACCATTATTGCAAATAGCTGTATCTATTGTGTCATAAAACACACAATCTAAAAAATACACAAACTGCGGTGTTGTATCTGCACCGCAGTTTGTGGACCAACACTATTGTGTTCGCCATCTTGAAACTTTGTTGGTTGTACCTTCCGTAATAGGGCAACCGGTATGGGGTGGGACTTTCAATCTTTAATTTTCTTTGCGTTAAAAGTTCATTGTTCAATGCATCATAAGTTTACCTGCTTTCGTAGCTGATTTTCTTATTTCGTTATAGATCATACATACCTAAAAACTGTAAAGTCACATTGCAAACTATGATTTCATTTACATATTACTTGCCAGCAGAATATTTTTTAAATGTCTTGTGTGTAGTAGTTGTATTTCACTAAGCCAAGTTAGTTTGATTATTTTTGCAGTGCACGCATGACAGTCAATGTTGTCTCGGAAAATGCTGGAACAATAGGTGTGTTGATGGACAAGCACCGTGTACACCACCAGGATATACGGTAAGTACTTAGATGACATTATATTAGTAACGTATTAGCGATGTAATTATATTAGTTTTGTTAGCCAGTTAACCACATTACGTTAGATTTACACATGTTAGAAAGATTCTTTTTCACATTTACAGGGTAGTTAAAAAATGTTTCTCCTAGTAGTGTTTAGATTTGCTGAATACACAATTAGAATACAAGCAAATTAACGTAAAACATAAAAAAATACTGTTAATAAAATTATAATATATATATATATATATATATATATATATATATAACTATATTATATAAAAGATTATAATATATTTCTGGATGTTTTAGTATTTTTTCAAATTATATGTTTTAGTGTCAAAATAAAAGAGATTGTTGTGATGGAGAATGCATTGATAACGTGTGCCAAGACATGTACACACCTCGTCCGCCCACAGTTGCACCAACTGAAGAACAATGCGTCAAGGTTGGTGAGAAAGTAAGTAGAGCTTGAGTTTGCTAGATATTTTGTAGTTATAAATCCCTACAAATCACAAAACATGTACACACCTCGTCCGCCCACAGTTGCACCAACTGAAGAAAAATGCGTCAAGGTTGGTGAGAAAGTAAGTAGAGCTTGAGCTTGCTAGATATTTTGTAATTATAAATCCCTACAAATCCCAAAACATGTACACACCTCGTCCGCCCACATTTGCACCAACTGAAGAACAATGCGTCAAGGTTGGTGAGAAATAAGTAGAGCTTGAGCTTGCTAGATATTTTGTAGTTATAAATCCCTACAAATCTCAAAGTTACCAGTAATATGATTGAAACGAAAAAAAATCTTAGAGTATTGGTCTTTGTGTCCCCATTAAAAAAAAATATAGGCATACAAAGTGTATTTCGGAGAAAAAGGGAATATTTCCAAAGAGCAATCTACTTCCAATCGAATGCATTTTCTGCACTGGTAGCCTTTTCAGTGCATACACATGTGTGTAAAATTTCTCCCTTCTAGGACAACGGGAATTTAAAAAACAAAATATGGCTCGTATGGCTCTCTCAGGGGAAGCAACCCATTTTCAGCCCCTGTTGGAAGTTGAACGCCAATGAAAAATATTTACATTTTCTGATGATAGCATGCAATGTTGAAATACAAGTCACGTGTATTTGCAATTTTATCTTTTTAAACCATGAGGCATTAAGGAACAAAAACAAAGGTTTTATAGGGATTGTAATCCTTTTTAAACCCCTAAACGTGGTTGATTTTATGAAAAATGCTTTTTTATTCTCTGTAAGTCATGAGTCATGTTTGTATCAAATTTAATCCCTGTAGGACTTAAGAAGTTGAAAAAATATACTTCATTTAATAGTTGCAATTCCATTTCAACCCATATGTGCGTTTTAACTTGAAGAAAAATATTTTAATTTTCTGTTTAATAATTCAAGTGTTTGTTATATTTAATCTACTAGAGCAACAAGAGGGCTAGGAAAGAAATATAAATGTTTTAGGGTTTGCAACCCCATTTCAACTTTAAAATAAAATTATGCGAGACACACCTAGTGTCGCACACTCAACTTGTAAATATGTTACGTATTTAAAAATTAGGAAAATGCTGTTCCCATTATTTATAGCTGTCCCATATGTTGCTAAATAAATTATTGACATGTCTTAGTAGTTAATTAACATTTAGAATATGTTATAACTGTATTCTTATTTCTTCCAGTGTACGGCTAATGAAGAGTGCTGTTCAGAAAGTTGCATTGACAATAAATGTACACCCAAGAGGTCTTGTAAAAAAGAAGGAGAAGATGTAAGTAAAAACGTATTAGGTATAATGTGTATAAATAAATTCTAAGTTTTCAATAAAACTTATTTCTCATACAATAGTCTGGTAGAAAAATACACTGATACCCTACGTTGTTACACTCATTTACTCGTAACAAAATAGAAGAGTAATAATGAAATAGCTGTACGTACTTAGTGCCCGTTAGCATACAAAAAGATATTAAAGTATTAAAGATAAAAACTAAGTTTAAGGATAGTATTATGCTATTTTCCAGTATTTCTATTGGTCATGGTGTTTTTGAATATTTATTGAATTTCAATATTTATATATTGTTTTGATTTCGCATACCCCATGCAGGTTCAATAGCTTCCCGGTAGATTTCTTTTCAATTTTATTATTAGTAATACCTCATAATATTACAAGCAGTTTTCCATCATTTTCCAACCACACTAAATTATATGTGTTTACTATCTTTACTCTTGAATCTACAGTCAAAAATAAAACATTCCATAAAACCGCCTTAATTATTGGCTATCATTAATTATCTCCGGAAACATTTTAAGTGTCTTGTGCCTTTTAGAAACATTTATATCGTTGCCTCAAAAAACCCCAGAGGTAATTCAGCTTAGCTCTTTAGATCTTAGGTTCAATATAATCAAGATCTCCACTTTTTGTTATGACAAGATTCTCATTCTATGTCATTGATAGTACACGGCGGTGCTGCCTTAACATGAAACTTTTGAAACAGAGTTAGATTTTAATAGTAGTAATTCATTTTTACAACATGCTGGCCTATCAAAGTATTTACTCTGTTTATTAAGTGGGAGCATCACTGATCGTTTGCGTAATTTCTTCATTACAACCAGTATTAGTGAAACCGTATCCACCGTGTCATTGATAGCACCTCAGTTTTTGGAGCAGCACCTCTGTGTTTCTAATCTTGGAACCTCTTGGGTAGCACTTTCCATCATAGGGTAGCTGGAGTGGCGTGGGACTTTATTTTTGTATTAAAATTTCATTTTTCAAGCCATCACAGCTTTATCTCCTTTCGTAACTGATTTTTGTTTGTTTTTGCTATAGTCCATACATATCTGGAAACTGTCAAATAAATATTAGAAATGTAGCCTCGAAATGTGTTTGATATATAATATACAATAATACACTTTTTGATTGATATTATTGTGTACATTAAACACAATCAAATCTATCAAAAAGTGTCAAAAGGTGTATTATTGTATAATATTTACAATCAAATTGTTATAAACTCTGATTTATTTCCCATATTACTTCTCAGCAGAATATTAGTCAATATCTTATACTAGTAGAGGTATTTTACTGTGCCAAGTAAGTTTGATTTTTTGCAGTGCATGAATGACAGTCAATGTTGTCTCGGACAATGCTGGAACGACAAGTGTGATGCAAGCCAAGCACCGTGTAAACCACCAGGAGACATGGTATGTACTTAGTAACAATTATATTAGTTTTGTTAGGGAGTTCTCATAACTAAAATAAGCTTTTGTAAGATTTCCTTCATAAAAATATTAATGTCGGGGAGCGCAAACTGTTTACAAATTCTAGAACATGTATCCGTGAATCTGATTCCATAGATTACGATTTGAGTAGTACTTAAAAACTTAATGAACAAATTGAAACATATATAAGTGTGTGGTGTGTGTTTTATTGTACCGTCTAACATACCGTTTTAGATTTTAGCCACACAAACTTATTTTAGACTATATAAAATTTGGAACTATGCCCTCTTTAATTATTTGGCTGTGTTCGCCAGACGTCAAAATCTGGTTATGAAAGAGAAGTTCTAGGTAAATTTATTCATACGAAATTAAATTCTATTAGTTTTAATCTTAAGGGTTTGAATAACGTTGATATATAATTTTTAAATAAAAAACAGAATTGCACTCAAATATTTTTCATTACTTTAATTTTAAAATCATAGCTGTGGTAGAATTCAGTTATAATTTGCTATAGATTTGCTAAATTCCTGCTTAAAAACTTCATCTTCACCTTTTTACGATTTTATAAAATATTTTTTAAATGAATCCTATGGGTGTTTCAAGTTATTGTATATAAAATGAAATATAAACAACACAATGTAAAAAACAAAAGATAGTATTAACAGCATTACACATTACAATATATTTATGAAGTTTTACTGGCTAAAAATAAAATTATGTATTAGTGTGACAAAAAAGAAGATTGCTGTTATGGGGAGTGTAAGGATAACGTGTGCCAAAACGTGTCTCCCACTTTGCCGCCATCAGTATTATCGACCGAAGAGCAATGCTTACCAGGCGGCGAACAAGTAAGTGGAAATTGTTCTTATTAGTTGTGCATAGTTATAGTTTCCATGAGAATCTTAAAGTTTAAAGTTTTAAATGTCATGCAAGTGGTTCTAAGCCTATATATACGGTATATAGCGCTGAATGTTTCAAAAGGCACTCAAAATTACCAGTATTTTTAATGGAATATGTTTATAAGAGGTACAGAGGAAGATTTTAAAAAATAATAAAAGTTTTAAAACCATTTGAATGATTATTCTAAATTTAGATAAAGTTGAGATATTATAGACGTATTTATTTATTTTTATATAATTCTACTGAATTTGTAAAGATTTTAGTTAATTTTTCATCAATTAAAATTTCTTATCTTATCTATTTTGGCCAATAAGTTTGGGAATTTCTGCTCAATTTATTAGGGGCACTTACCGCTATGCTTAAATGCATCTAATGGACATAAGAAACACTTCTTTGACAGAAATCACTACACTGATTTAAGAAAATGTGTTATTAATAATAATAAAAATAACAGAATGTTTAGCGTAAACATTCTGAACAAAATTATTAAATGCATAACTAACTCTTATATTTCAGTAATAAAATATACCTGTTGCACAACTAAAAACACACTTAATTAAACATAAACCAATCTCAGTTTATGTTGGTTAATCATACAGTCACTCTGTGGACTACAATGTGCATTTAGATTCTAAACAAAAGTTAACGTGAAACATATCTCTTTCCTTTGGTTAATAATTTATTACACTTTATTGTACTGATTTTGGCCTTATTCCTACAATATACAAGTCTGTATTCTACATATATAAAATAGTGCTTAACTCCTGTATTTATTGCAGTGTGTCATACATACTAGCTGCTGCTCTCTGATGTGTATCAACTGTAAATGCCTGCCTAAGATCAAATGCAAGCCTAATAACGCCACAGTAAGTATTCAGCAACATTTAAAATTGTTTAATATTAAATCAGATTCATTTGCAAGGTAAGGAAAGATCTAGTGCTTAAATAACGAAATCTACATCCGGAATTCAGTATCTACCCATCGTTCTATCTAGGTTTAGAAGAATATATTTACAGTTACAAATAAAAATGAATGTAAATAATTTGATTTTAATCCTTCACAGACTTTGTACCGTACTTACTCCCTTCAAATGATCATAAGCAAGGTTAAGACTCCGTCGTGCTTGTATTTATCTAAGAGTGCTTAAGTACTTTTGTGCAAATAAAAAAAATGTCTCAAACAGAACTTTTATTCAGATGTTCTTCACGTTGTGTTTATCCGTTTAACAAGCTATAAGTAGTGTAAATTTCATCAATTCCTTCGGGACGTTTAAAATACTTACTTGTTTGTATAAAAAATACTACATTAATTTATTAAAAAACATAAAAAGCCTCCTGCACTAAATGTTACAAAATTAAAATTATAATATTTTTGGGTGATTTTTATAAATTAGGATCGTGGTAATTCAGACGTTTGAAAGGGCAAGAAATACATCTGCCTTGTGTTTGCATATGCAGATTCTGCTGATGCTATAGACATCATCCTCGCATATCTGACTCAATTGGGGATAAGTTAATAAGGTCCCCTTGAATCTTGGCTTGGAAAATTTAATTAGAGATGCTCGAAAGCGAGTCCAGAGCAACACTATTACATCTTTCCTGAAGGCACGTAACAGAATGGCGGCATTGACAACATAATGTCTGAAGCTCGTGTGTTACGATGGCTCTGTCCTAACATTGTAATTGTATTGTCACATGAACATGATTAGGCATGTTATAACAATTTTATTGTCATGTAAAGAAATCTTAAAACATATCAAAACTTTGTTATGTTATAAATATGCTCTTAATAGTTAATATCCTACTAATATTTAAATTTTGTTGGTTTCGTTCATAGAAACAGTTTTATACCTAAGGACCTTCATTTTTATATGTACCTAACATTTCTAGGTTTTTTCATTGGGTTTTACGTATGAACGATTCATTACTTAATCCCTGCCTTAGTTCCCTGCCCATATCCTAAATGCGCATGTTTTGATGGGCGGGGGGGGGGGGAAGGATCTCGATTTTTCATCTATTGGACAACCGAGAATAAAAAAATTAAATTAGCACGACTTTCTGTGCGTGTTAAGCCTTCCCATAGCGTCTGCACACAACATTCATTTCGTTTATGTCATAGTTTTATTTGAATTATTTCCTAAATACAAATTAAGTCTGTTATGAAGTACTAGCGGGCCCGGCGCGCTTTGCTGCGCATTTCAATAATTTTTTGCAAAAGTTGCCCGCGGCTTCGCACGCAATTTCCCGTTGAAAACAGTACACTATATTCACTTATTCTTTTTCTATCACATTCTAAACATTGCTGAGATAATTGATAGTCGTTCCATCGTGAGCCTCTTGGGCGTATTATGAAGGTATGTACCATATTCCTGCCTCTATCTAGCTGTTACCCACGGCTTCACACGCAAATCTTAAGAACCGAAGTTCTTTATTACTTAGTAAATTTTTTTTTTACTATAATAAATTTTAGATTAAATTAGTTATATCTCCGATGCCACGATTGAGCTTGCTTTGTTGTCTCGATCGAGAGAATATGTACACACGGAGTTTTGAGAACCATACTTCTGTCAAAAAAAACAACTAAGGTTGATTTTATAACATTCTTTATATTTGTAGCCAACGTAAGATAGTAATTATGATATCTGCATTGCTCTTCTGATCAAGCATGAGCATGGTTTATATTAAATAAATATTGCAGTTAAAGGTGAATTTTTACGTCAAATTTGAATTGTATTATCTGGATAGTAAAGTCTATGTTTAACAGTGATTGCAGAAACAGTTTAAACAAAATTTGTCGTTTCTCTTAAGCTTACTCTATGCTTTAAAACTATAAGTGTAATATATGTTTACAAAGAACAGCTGATTAAAAATTTGAAAAGACGTTAACATATGTTTGCTGCAATGCATTTCTTATGGGTATTTCTGTAACCAGTGGGGCGGAATCCTGAATCGGGAAAGGGATGGGCATAGCTTATAAACCTTCTCCGTGGAAAAATACATATACGTACAAATTTTCATCATGATCGGTCCAATAGTTCACGATTCCATAAAGGACAAACATACAAACATTCATTTATATATATACTAGCGGGCCCGGCGCGCTTTGCTGCGCATTTCAATAATTTTTTGCAAAAGTTGCCCGCGGCTTCGCACGCAATTTCCCGTTGAAAACAGTACACTATATTCACTTATTCTTTTTCTATCACATTCTAAACATTGCTGAGATAATTGATAGTCGTTCCATCGTGAGCCTCTTGGGCGTATTATGAAGGTATGTACCATATTCCTGCCTCTATCTAGCTGTTACCCACGGCTTCGCACGCAAATCTTAAGAACCGAAGTCCTTATATTACTTAGTAAATTTTTTTTTTACTATAATAAATTTTAGATTAAATTAGTTATATCTCCGATGCCACGATTGAGCTTGCTTTGTTGTCTCGATCGAGAGAATATGTACACACGGAGTTTTGAGAACCATACTTCTGTCAAAAAAAAACAACTAAGGTTGATTTTATAACATTCTTTATATTTGTAGCCAACGTAAGATAGTAATTATGATATCTGCATTACTCTTCTGATCAAGCATGAGCATGGTTTATATTAAATAAATATTGCAGTTAAAGGTGAATTTTTACGTCAAATTTGAATTGTATTATCTGGATAGTAAAGTCTATGTTTAACAGTGATTGCAAAAAACAGTTTAAACAAAATTTGTCGTTTCTCTTAAGCTTACTCTATGCTTTAAAACTATAAGTGTAATATATGTTTACAAAGAACAGCTACAAAGAACAGCTGATTAAAAATTTGAAAAGACGTTAACATATGTTTGCTGCAATGCATTTCTTATGGGTATTTCTGTAACCAGTGGGGCGGAATCCTGAATCGGGAAAGGGATGGGCATAGCTTATAAACCTTCTCCGTGGAAAAAAATACATATACGTACAAATTTTCATCATGATCGGTCCAATAGTTCACGATTCCATAAAGGACAAACATACAAACATTCATTTTTATATATATAGATATAGATTATTATATATGTTACCAAGGTACAAAGTAAAGGAACCTTCAGCATAGCTTTAATTGTTTATTCTTAGATTCTCTTTGTTTGCCCATAACAGAATAGAATAACTATGACAATATACAATAATCAATATATTTAGCACACAGTGTGCCTTAAACTATAAAAAATTATAAACTTTGACCTATATTGCAATATAAGGGTTATTGAAACCCAATAATACCGTTCACATTAATGTATATGTGTTCCCATGTGAATAGTGGTAATAACACGTTTCACATTAACATTAACCGCAGAAAGAAGCATCCATTTTTAATGCTACTCATTGATCGCTAGCATCAATGCATATTTGCATAAATGTTTTGTTTTTTTATACGCTATTCAATTGAATTTCAGCAAAGAAAAACATTTAACAATATTTAATAAAAGTCACTACCATATGTAATCTGCAGATTCGAGTTCAAATCTTTAAATATTTCATGTACTCATGTATTTTTTACTATTTTTCATTGAACTTAACTTTTCATTTGACAGAATGAGTTTGATGATGCTTTATTTGTATCAATGGGATTAGGCTGGGCGTTATTGAAGCGTATCATTTACTAGACTTATGGAATTTCTCTTTTGTCTGCCTAGTAACTGAACAAATTTCTGTTCTCTTTATCCTTGTTTGTTACTCTATAGAACATGTCAAGATTGAAATGAGGTATAGGCTTGAAGGTTTGCATCCAAATGTAACGTAGTCTGTTACTAGGTGTTCATTTAATAAATGTACGATGTGGGAAACATTGATGTCTACATCTATATAAATTTAAAACCTAAAAATAACATATTACATATTTCTTTATCTCAAACTTGTGTTTCAAGTAAAGTACACATAACAGAATAATAAAAACAGATACATCTTAATATATATGTTATTATACAAGCCTAATATGAACTACCAATTTAATACGATGACCTGATTATGGATTGCAAATATCTTTTTCATATATCCGAAATTAAAACAAATTTAATCAATTGAATCACCTTCTGTTTGAATTGGACTTTGCATTTTGGACTTATACTTAAACTCTTAGTTAAAGCTGTATTATTAATATTTCAACGCTTAAATTTTCAGTGCTCTTCTCCTTTTGAATGCTGTTCATCATACTGCAACAACGGAAAGTGCATGTCATGTTATGATGTTCCTCACGAGTTTAAACCTCCAGGTAATACTTATATTATATCGTTAAAACAAATTTTAAGTTCGTTAAACACATTGTATAGGATTACTATCGTAGAATCGTAAAACGAGAAATGTTACGAGTAACACTGTAGTAGTTGATATATATATATATATATATATATATATATATATATATATATATATATATATATATATATATATATATATATATATTAGTATATTACTGTACAATTAAAACAAAGTGTTTTTAAAACATTGGCACTATATTTCGGTGAAAACCGTCTTCAGGTGCAAAAATTGTATAAAGTATAAAAATATAAAAGAAAACAGTACAAACGAAAGTAAATAATCAGTGAATAAATAATAATAATAAATACAGATGACATGAACTAAACAATTATTGTTCCATATGTTGATTTCAAATTTAGACGTTTTTGGCTAAGTTATCTGATGTTCAGTCCATGTGGAATTTTGCTCTTTAAAACCAATTGGTGTGCTTGTTCTAATGTTCTTAGGTAAATTGGGTTTGAATTTGTATGTACTTGCCGAATAGGTTTGACTGAATATGTATTTTCAATATCAAGTACTTTTTTGATTCAATATTTAATGAAATTAAATTAGGCTATTGCCACTTATAAAAATTTTATGAATTTTTTGAATTGCCACTTATGAATTGTCATTTGACAGGTATTTGGTCTTTCTATAATATGTTAGTTTGGTTATTATGTAAACCAACATGTTAAAGAAACGGCCAAATACAAAACAATTGAATTGTAAAAAGTAAGGGCTCTATGGTGTAATGGTAGCACATTCACCCGGCAAGTGAGAGATCCGGGTTCGAGTCCCGGCGGAGCAAGTACTTTTTGTGATTCAATGTTTATTGAAATAAACATACCCATATTGTTTTGTATTGATATGCATAACTTGATTCGTAAGGGAAAAGATTACCGTACTGTAGAATACCGGTGGGTGTGGGGTGTAATTAATATTGATATATAGACGTTTTTACTACCTTCAAACAATAGACTGTAGACATATATATATATATATATATGTATGTTAAAGGAAAAGTGAAGGTTCATGGAAAATAGTAAAACATACATGAGTACCTGAAATATTTAAAGATCTGAAGTCGAATCTTCAGGATTACACATGGAAGTGACTTTGATTAAATATTTTTAAACGTTTTTCTTTGCTGATATTCACTTGAATAGCGTATAAAAAGCAAAACATACATAAATTATGCAATTATGCAAATATGCATTGATGCTAGCGATCAATGCCTAGCATTAAAAATGGATGCTTCTTTCTGCGGTTAATGTTAATGTGAAACGTGTTATTACCACTATTCACATGGGAACACATATATACATTAATGTGAACGGTATTATTGGGTTTCAATAACCCTTATACTGCAATATAGGTCAATGTTTGTTCAAGAGTTATATATATATATATATATATATATATATATATATATATATATAAAACTCTTGAACAAACATTGACCTATATTGCAGTATAAGGGTTATTGAAACCCAATTATATATATATATATATATATATATATATATGTATATATATATATATATATATATATATATTGATTTGGTGTAAATTTTTAATTATTATAAATTTCAGAATTTTTCCTATTCAATAACACTAAAAATTCTATTATTTGATAGAATAATAGCAAATATTTAGTATTATAAACACATTTTTGTCTATTTCAGTAATTCTAGTACGTCAATAATTTGTTTTACAGAAAATTGTGAACCCGGAATGCCAATATACCGTCTTTTAATTTTTATATTCCATATAGTAGCCTTATGTTTCCGTTTACCTTTAATATTAACCTATGAATAAAAAAATGTAATGTCTAAAGATTTCAGATAAAAACCTTATCAGAAATTCAAAATAATTTGTTTAAACGTATTCACTTCATGAAAAGTTTTACCTTGAAACTTCTATAAACAGATTAAGAATCAGACTCTGAAATGATGAATGTTTTATTTGCCTGTAGAGAAAATAAAACTGGAAGACGAGACAATGAATTGTCAAGAGTTATGTTTCAAATCCAAGAAGAGAAACAACCGATGCAGAATCCAGTGCAAGAAAGACAACTCAATATCTGCACAGATCCAGATGATTGCACCTAAGAAAGGAGTACATTCAAGTAAGATATAACTATTGCCATCACCAATACTTTACAATATCCATATGGTGCTCGTATTTAAAAAATTTCATTTTGTAAACTAAGCAATTATAATTTTTTAAGCATATTCAAACCTAGTGAATATTCAAAAATTTTACAGCCACATTTAAAGAAAATATTGAGTTTTGTTGCAGTGGCTTTTAATCTGAGTGATGATTGCTTTATTCGGATTATAATAATGTAATATTACAATAGCTGCTGTTAAAATAGTTGTATACTATTCATGGGAAAATTTAACTATGAGATTTGTATTTGGATATTTCTTCAAGCTTGAACTAATGGATACTATCAATATAGCCTTGCCTTAATATATTTTACTCATCAGTCTAAATCATGGATTTTGTATACGTTCAGATTTATATGCTTAATATTTGTCAGAATAAAGACGTATGTAATTTTGCTTGCAGTTGAAGTGTCAGTGGGAAAGGAAAAGATGGAGTGCCGGCGTACCTGTGAAGAGAAAGATCAAACGGATAAACTGCAATGTTCCACCAAATGCTACCAAATCTTACCGAGAGGAGCTATCCCAGTTACGATAGTGTAAGATTACAGGCTCTGCTTACAAAATCCATATCGACAACGTTTCCGAGTGTGCTATAAAAGTTTAACATATCTGTAAACATTGTGTGGTTTGAATAAATATTATATTTCAACTGATCTCTTCATTGTACCAAGGATTTGGATATATATATATATATATATATATATATATATATATATATATATATTATAGTATTGATTTAAAAATGTAAAATTAAAATCCTGTGATTAACAGTAATACCATGATTTTATATTAAATGTAGTCTATCGTATGTAGTAATCAGATGTTTTAATGAACACATCCCTTTCTACTTCTGGATGAAAAAGTATATATTAAGAACTTTAAGTTTGAACATTAAGAAAAACTAACTAGTAGAGCTGCAATTACGAGATTTACATTAAAAAGAAACATGTTTTATTTGTAAAAAATAATTTGGTCTCAATCGGAACAAATTTTTCCAAAGATATGATTCATAAAACAGTGGTAGAATGGTTTTATACTATAATAAAATGTTGTATCCAATAAATAGTGTCCTTTCAATCAAGGTAGTGGATGTTTAGATTAGATCAAGTGGTAAAAAAGCTCATTTTTAATCAAAGAGTTCATTTTTATAAGAATAGTTGGAATTCTCAACGGGTCTTTAGTAATTTTTCTTACGGTCTTAATTAAAACACATCTTAATCATCCATTTTTTAATAAATTTGGTGATTAAATGATCAATTTGGAGCAGTTCGGGATTCAAAAGATTCGTAATATTTTATACAATACAAAAGTTTAAACGATGATCATTAACTTTAGCATCCTAAAACACTTTCATCATTCCATTGCTCCAATGCAGAAATGTCAGCTTCAAATCCTGAACTTTGTAACGAGTCTGGCAGGCAGTCCTGTGATGGCTGAAGTTCGATAACTTTGCAGTAACTTGTCAGCAGACAGAGGGGCGCTCTGAAATAACGACCCTTCAATGGCGACTAGTTTAGAATAAGCAAATATATGAAGCTCACAATAAAAATAATATCTTGTCTAAATACAAATTTCCCCACCAAGATTTCATGTTTTTTATAGCTATAAATATGGAAGGGTCGGACTAAAGTGTTCTTATATTATTCCCCAGAATGTAAGAAGAATCTACGTTAAAAAAATAGAATTCCAAGGGTAGTTAAGGTTCACAGTCATTGAATTTCCTGAATCATAGAATATGCAGATATAGTGGAGCTAATATCAAGCAAAATAATCCTACTACAATGATAAGTATTAGATAGCCATATAATCTCAGTGTAATGTGATATTAAACATATAAGGTGTAATTAAAAAGGGATAACGTCATTATAAATTCTAATGCGATAATATCTAGTAGACAGTGTATATTTATTAGGTAAATTAAACTTACTCATGAGTTTAAGTGACTCCTCTACTGCAGTTTGGTTGTAAAGTTATACAGGGTGTAAAAACGTCCCAAACGGACTTGATAATCCCCGTACGATTACAGGTAAAGCAATAAAACTTGGTAAATAATCACTTCACCTTTAAAGAAACTTATTTTACACCCTGCATATCTTATGAATCGTCAATATCCGAAGGATTAAGTTAAACGCTAGATGATACTTGTTCATGTCTCTGTCTTAAAAATCTTATGGCAATTTCAGTAATTGGTGATTTTATCGTAAAAGGAAAAGAGGTATTTTAAATCATAAGTTACTTGGAAAATGGATTAAAAAACTGAAAATCCCTAGGTTTTGCTTCATATTATTTACTTACAGTATTTTATAATAGTACTCGCAGCTTCACACGAAATTCAATTTTGAAAACAGGTACATCATTATTATTTTTATATGGAATTCCAAATATTCCTGAGATAAGTGGTGGTCACTTCAATCCATTGATTAATTTTAGGTTTAGGTTTAAAATGGAGCCTTAAAGTCAGATTGTGAAACTGTTTTTATTAGCATCTCTTAAATTTTAGGTACTCAGTTATACTAATAGAACAGATTGTAAATAAGGTGGAAAAATCTGAAGTAGATGTGAAGAGACATGGACATATAAAGTGCTTAATTAAATTTTTACAGAATGCTTGTAATAATAACATATGTACATGGAAATCTTACAGTCTACAAGATAAAATTGTCCTTGAGATAGCCTGTGGAGTATGTAACACACCCTCATGGCGTAAACCTTCAGCCAAATCCCAGAGAACTAAGAACTTCGACTCTTTATTCACCCTCCAGAATTCCCATTGGCCTAAAATATGTGATAATGAAATCGTTGGTGCTATTTAATAAAATGTTGAGAAAAATGTCAGAGAAAAGCAGAGAAATTCAAACGCATTTTTACTTCTTTTTTTAGATAGTTCTATCTTGTTTTTTATTGTGCTATGTTCTATTAATAAGAATGTGTACCTCAAATTTTAGAGTTACTTTTAAAATTCTCACTTTCCAACTTCAGGACACCATTTTTCAACTTAAATCTGGATGGAAGAGAGATTGGAGTATCTTTCAGTGACTATCCTTATCTCAGGATTGTTTAGTATTTGAACAGATATGTTAGCGGTTCCCATACTTTTCAAAATGAAATTAATTACGAGTGAAACTGCGAGTAAATAAGTTGGACATTAAATCTACTTTGTAATTACTTGTACTTGTAGACAAATTACTATTCCACAATGCGTTAGATTGGGATGATATGTGTTACTATTCCCATGTGTTACTTCAGAAATTCGTTTTAAAAATTATAAAAATTTATTAGTAATAAAACGTTAGATTGGGATGATATGTGTGTTGTTACTATTCCCATGTGTAACTTCAGAAATTCGTTTTAAAAATTATAAAAATTTATTAGTAATAAAACGTTTTTCAGAGTTTGAACTGAACCTTAAAATTGTTAGAAGAACTAATAAAAATGAACACCTGTTATCGTTAAAGTTGTTTTAAAAGAGTGAAATCATTGTCCCGTCTAATATCTCCGGTATTTATAAATATTTTATTACACGTCAGAAGCAAAGGATATCCACGGAAGAGTACCAGTAATAAAACTATTTGTCTGTGTAACTGCACAACGATAACTGGTAGTAACAACAGCCAATTTAATTAATGTCACCTAGGCTTATCATAGAGTGTAGGTTATCGCAGGTGAAATCAAATTAACTGATTAAGTAAATGGGATCCATCAAGAGTATTTAATCACTATATACTACACTGAGGTGGTATAAACTATTGGTTTAATTAGAACTAGGAACAATGCACCAGGTCCGTGCTGCACTAGAGATAACTATTATACACTGAGTGATCCCCAAGCAATTAATTGATTTTCATAGTTATGGTTTTTATAATTTCTACCTCAATTATACCACAATCGAATATAAAATATCTCTTACAGCTCAGTTTGGAAGAAAGGCACATTTCAAATGTGGCCGCCATCTACAAATTTTAATATGTAGATGAATTATAAGTTTAGTTAATTTTCATAACACTGAAGGGGTAACAGCTCTCAATGTAGGCATATCAATACAATCGTAACACTTTTAAACCTTTAGAAACTCCATAATCGTGAAACCTTACAAGAAATGAATTTTTGTAAGCGTATAGTTTTCTTTGTGAAAATGTGGACTTGAGTTAGTTACAATTAATCCTATAAACACTTATTTAAGCATAATCATTTATAACGGTTCAGTTGCATACTTTCGTAACTTTAGACAGCTACCATGTTGAAGACATAAAAGTTATCGAAAAACAAGACAGAATAAATGTAGCTTGAAATTGTTTGACAATCTTAAGAAAAGTATCATTTTGGTTTATTTTATGATACATTCGAGATGAAAATGTTTGCCAAAACGAACTCATCCAAGCTACCACGTGTGTAGATAATGTATATGTGCCCCTTGTAGTCTGAATATATTAAGAACTGCTGTTCTCGTAATGTTTTATAATATTTAAAATTTTGCTCCACTATCTGGAAATCTTATAAGGCATAAAACAGTATCAGTGAACAAACATTATAACAAATTATCTGAGAATTCTAAAACAATGTTTTGGTTTTTTTGCTATGGCTTATAGGTAACAACCATTCATTTAACAAAAGTTTGAATGGCCACCATCTTGAAAACCATAGAGTAATCGTAAACAGTGAAAATATAATACAATTATGTATTATACTTAAAACATGTATGTTTTTGGGTGTATGTTGGAAATTGATAGAGTTAAAATTAAAGCTTGAATTTGAAAGGGCGCCATTAAGTTTTTGTTAAAATTGGGCGAACTTATTCACCTTGTGTAAGTTCTGTCTTTGTACTAAAGTTTGAGTGGATATTAAAAAATACGGCATTTATGAAGTCAAAAAGCTAATTTTAGCTATATTTCATAAACATAGACATACATTTTACACGCACGCACGCACGCACGCACACACACGCACACACACACACACACAAAAACACATATAATAAAATGTTTATTGCTCCTGGCTTGTGCAAGCATATATTTAAAGTAATTGTGTTTGCTTAAAAATAGTAGGATTTGGAAGAAAAAATACCTTTGGCATTATAATAAATACTTCAAAGTAACAAGTACCTTTAAAATTTGCTATAATAATAATGGTATTTTTCTCATATGATAATAACAATATTAATATACATATATTTTTAATCCTCTTCGTGGGCCGCCTATATATATATATATATATATATATATATATATATATATATATATATATATATATATATATATATATAATATATATATAGATAATTATAAAAATATATATCTAATATATATATAATTATAAAATATATATAAATCATAAATAAATAAATATATATAAAAAACCAAAATTACTATTTATAAAGTATGGTTTTTTAAAATACCACCACCTTGGTTCAACAATTGCTAGAGAGCAGTAACTTTCACATAATATTTTTTAAACCTATTTAATGAATTGTGTAGGGTTTGAAAATTGCATAAATGGGCAAGTAATATAAAATTAAACGCTTAAACCTCTTCGTGGGACACCCGGTATGTATCCATAGCTCACATATATATCATATATCCCATGCTCACAATATTTTGTAATGCTGAGAGCATTACCTACAGCACCTAAATAAAAACGCTTGTGATGAAGTTTTAAGGTGATGTTTAATGGTGCTTATGTTATGTTATGAGAAAATTAGTGCAAAGGCGCTTGTGACAGTCAGTACTATAATTTTGAAATATCCTACTCTTACCCCATTTCCCATGTTTTAGAGCTGCAGTATATCTGCTTGCGTTAGCATTTAAAGTTAATGAATAAGAAAACGATAAAAGGACCTGAAAATACGTAACGACAAATTTAGCTCACAGATGAACAACCTTTTACTTTTTACTACTCTAAAATCAATAGAATTCTTTCTTGAATCAATAGAAACTGACTCTCTAAATTAGAGGTCATTGCGGCATTTATATCAAGAGTTATCACACAGGTAAAAAGACAGACGGTCCTTTTCTTTTGGACTCTGAAATCAGTACATCTCCCCACTTTAAACCCATATTCGAGTCCCTATGTACCAAAGATTAGTCTCTAAGAACTTTATATCAAGTGTTATCGCACAGATAGGAAAACCAGGCAGAAAGATGGACTGTCCTTAATTTTAGACTCATATCAATAGTTATATCACTTTAACCAATATTATAGTCCCTGTATACCAATTTTTATTTGTCTAGTACTTTTCTTATAGTTAAAAGTCATCAGAGTGAGAGTTGGCCAAAATGGAATAAAGATAGACATATAGGCAAACAGGCTACGACATTATTTGAATAGGACCTTGTTAAGTCCTTAATAAACTGCAAATATTATGTCATGGTTACCTGTCATGGCTAGCTCTCTGCTGAAGATTTAATTTGCTAAATTAAAAACCACTGAAGTTTTAGATGTTAGATTTAAAAATTTACAGAAGACTGTTATGATCGTAGGAAATAAACTGAGAAGGCATAATTTTCCGTTGATGTGTGTGTAAAATATGTTATTTTTAAGATTTCGATAATTTTAGTTTTTCATTAGTTTTTTTTTTTTTAAATGATACATATAATCTTTAAATACCTTCACGTTTAATCTTCCTTGAGGCTATAAAAAATATAAATACACGATAGAAACTGTCATTAAATACGAATTCAGATTTTAACTGTACAGTGGGAGATGGTAAACGTGCTTTTTGGTAACGAACGTATTGTCTGTATAGTTTACATGTATATTTAACGTAGAATAGTTATTAAGAACTGAAAAATAACCTGTTTCTATTACTTAAAATTTTCTGTTAGCACAGAACAAAAATATTTGTAGTTTTTACAATAAAATGGATGTGTATGATAATGCTCTCTGTTGGAGCATAAATTAGCACTTATTACTATGACATTTTATTCTTCATTAACAAACGATATAATTTTAAATGTAAATGTTATGTTTAAAACTTGTAATTTTGTTGATGAAGAATGCATTGCTTCATGTATAACATTATACTCTTTAGAGTGCTTTACAGAAATGCTTAATATTTCGAAAATTATATGTGTTTCCACTAAAGTAATGTTAACTATTGTACAATCTGCTAATGTGACACTCTGCTAATGTGTAGTTGGTTGATTACAGGGGAATGAAATATATTTTGAGCTGAGTTAATGATTTTAAACCTCGTATTTAACTATTCCAATTCATGAGAAAAGTTGAGTTTAAACGAACCATAATTACTATTTGTAACATCTGGTATGTTTTCATGGAAACGTCACTCACAAAATGTATTATATCCAAACGTACTGTTATTAATATTTGTTATCGAGAGACATCTGCTTACCAAGCAGAAGATTAAGACTGAAGAGCAAGTAAATATGATATGATGATAGTTTGCAAGAAATTGTTTATAGTCATGAACTTGATGTAAAATGGCATGATTTAAATGCAGTTGAAAATGCCTTATCTACAGAATATACAGAATGGAGTTATGAGCACCTCGAGAGTAAAGTCTCTCGACTCCATGTCCACTGATCTAGTGTCCGAGCTCTGTTATTACTTCAGAGATATCTTGTGTCCCTATATGGAACTAACCTCAAAGTTATACTGACTATCAGTAAAGAGTTTGTAAACAAAGTCATTAATAAATGTGTATTGCAAATATTTAATATTATAAGAGTGATATTAAGTTGTGTTTCCATAAAATTACAGAAATAAAAGGGGAAAGTTGTGTTTACTGAAAAATAATTATTGCATTACATATTTTAAAACTAGTGCCAATTTTATGTCATTATTTAGATAAGAATGATAAAAGTTTAATATGATATATACAGATCGATATAATACATGCATTATCTGTCTGTCATAAAGATAGGTGGTGTTTTTAATAATTTATATTATTTACTATTTGATTGGTTTTATCGTTCATCAAGAAGTAACTGAATATTTAAATTTTGCTTAAAAGAACGCATATTGTTTAAAGTGGCAGTGCTGAATATTAAACCAGTTATCGTATCAATGTCACATTACTATTCATTGAAAGGAAGTGCGGATATAAAAATATATACAATAATTTCTCTGTCGCATGGTCGACATATAATCTTGAAGTTAGGTAAAACTCAAGCAGTTAAGGCTAATCAAAGTTTCAACCTTGGCGGAAGTTACTAAACGTCTGTTCACAACTTCAGGCCAAATCGTACAGCCATTTAGCTTTCCGGTTAACATTCTGAACAAGTAACTGTAAATATTTTTGTCTGTCACAAAAATAGTTGCGGTTTGTAATAATTTTTATATTTTTTCATATTTTGTATACTTTTTATATTCGTTAATCAAGAAGTAACTGAATATTTAAATTTTGCTTAAAAGAACGCATATTATTTAAAGTGGCAGTGCTTAACATTGACCGTGTTTGTAAAAAATCTAAATCAATAATTTCTCTGTCGCATGGTCGACATATAATCTTGAAGTTAGGTAAACTCGAGCAGTTGAGGCTAATCAAAGTTTCAACCTTGGCGGAAGTTACTAAACGTCTGTTCACAACTTCAGGCCAAATCGTACAGCCATTTAGCTTTCCGGTTAACATTCTGAGCAAGTAACTGTAAATATTTTTGGTCTGGTTTGATCATCCCTGTGTTGCTATTCATTTCCCTCTTGCCATGCATTTGATTGTTATTAACCTCTATGGCTAAAGGAAATTTCCAGCGATTTTCACAAAAGTAAAATCTGAAGAGTTAAAATCTTGTTTTAACATAGGCATGATTAAAAATAGAATGATTTCTAATAATTTTATTAAACCTCCATTTACATTTGCTAGGTGTTGGGTATACAAACTCACGTTTTTATTTAAGGGTATCGGTTTGAAATAATGAAATATTCTAAAATTATTACATGTTCGTACATGCGATACTCGGTTATCGAGATAAAAACTATTTAAATAGCAAAATCTGCCACATGTAGATAATAAATAACACATAATACATATGTGAGCAACTTTGTCTCCTTTGACTCCCTTGTGACCATTTTCAGGATAAATTAAACACTTTATACTTGAGAATGTATATAATATATGTGACATATAGCTACTAAAAATAAGTTTAATGTTTATATTGCATTACAAAATAAAATAAAATATATAAAAAGGCTTTAATATAATTTAATAACATTTCAATTAGCTTGTATGCCTTGACACGTATTCAAAATGTTTTTTCTTTTCGTTAAATCTTATAGTCTACCTATTTTCTTATATATTATACAGGAAAAAGGGCGTATACAATAATAATACTGTTTCGGAATTAGAGCATCCTGCTTAAGAAAAGATACGGTTTAATTCCGAGTTTATCTGTCAGGGCTACGTTCAAGTTAAAGGAAATTTATGAAGAGTTAAAGGGAATTTAATAAGAGAAAAACTTCCCTTAGGGTAGGGGCAGCTGTACGCCCGCTGCACTAGAATTCCATAGCATGTTTGTATTAAAGGAATTTGGCAGGCCGAGAACGTATAAAAACGTAGAAAATATGCGTGCAGCAAATCTCCGAATTTTTTGTATTAAATCTTATATAAATCCTGAACAATAAGCAGGCAGTTTCATATAGCGTATTTTCACAGTTCACAGATGTTCTTAATAAGGTAGATATGATGGCTATTTTATCCACCTAAGAAATCACCGATGGGTTCTTCTATGTGTCGTTATGTTAAACACTTCCGTACTTTAGTTCAGAGCTACAGTTATCTACAGAAAAGAATAATTAAAAAAAAAATCTCCTTTAGAAACTTAGATAGGACAATGTATAGTGTGGAAATGTTAAAGAAATAAACAGAGTGTATTGGCTGTAAAAATTATTTCAATGCCTAATCTTTGAGAACATTATTGTTTCGAGGCACTAAATGTTTGCGATATTTAAAAATTATTTATTAACTAGCATCTCCCGTGGTATGGCACTCAGTTCTTGTCGGATAATAGTAACTTAATAGGATTGTCTTTGTTATATAACAAAATGATTACTCCAGAGATAAGTGATGGTGACGGAAATATATTATAATACCTGATCAATAACAGAATAGTTGAACACAGAAGTTAGTGGTGATGAAGACAGAGAGCTACACAAATTTTATGAATTCCATATAGGTACTAAACAAAATTTCTCAGTAATATTACATATCTTTTATTGATTAACTCCAAACGACTTCATTACCATTTAAACTATTTTTGAATAATGTGGTAAAACCCTGAAGCAAAAATCTGCAGCTTTCTTAGAACAGCGGTTTTTTGAGTTGTATGTGCATAAATAATTTTATTTTATTAATAATAAAACTAACTTAAATATATATATATATATATATATATATATATATATATATATATATATATATTATATATATATATATATATATATATATTTTACTAACTTACTTCAATGCTTACAGTGTGACTTTTGTCAACCATCCTATATTTAAAAAAGTAAAAAATATCACTTGAACATAGTGTTTGAACTAGAAGAACATCAACGAATAAAATAAACACGACTTACACTTAGCTATCACCAAATGGTCATCATTTGTTACTTAGAATATGTATAATTGTACAAAGAAGTACAATTGAAAAGGAGAGGAAATGAGATTCACGTTCTATAAATATTGTCTGTTTGACTGGGTTTAAAAATTAGCTTATTGCAGTAGAAATCTGTTTTCTTTGACACAAAAACTGACATTTATATATACAATAATATATATATATATATATATATATATATAAACACAAAACATATAAACCTGAACCTGATTCGGTAAGCACACTCTCTTGCTTCCCAAACCCAGGTCGCATTATCATTCTATATAATTGGTATAGTCTAGGTATTATATAAATATTTATATTCCACATCAGTATGGTATATATTACCAGTAAAATGAGGACGGATGCCCCTCGACTATTTTCTGTCATTAAAAAGTACATTAATTAAATGTCTGGTGTATTACTTTGTGTTTCTATTTGCAATAAAAGCAATGAATATTTGCGGTTTGCTATTTGCATTCGCTTGTTTTCTAGAGTGTTGTCACGGAGTAAATGGTTCTCTGAATTATTCTGTTCCTTCAGTTAGTGTAAATATGCAGTCCCGCAGTGTCAAAGCAAATTTAATGGTTTGGAAAATTATTATTTAGTGCCTTACAGGAGCACATACTCTTATTTATTCATTAAGAAAAGTTTAGAATTGCTAATTTGTGAATGTTGAGTTTTTAGCTCCAGTTACCATTCTGTTACGTGCAGCATCTGAAATCTGATATTGTTGCAAGACTTGACTCCTGAAATCTGGAGTTATGTTTGTCTGAAGGGATCCAAAAATAGTCGGTGACGAAGAAAGAAGACGCTCAAAACGAACCCCCACGCATCGTTTCGACATCAGAGACACCCAGACCTCAAAAAGTAGTGCAATCTAGGTGAAGAGAGTGCTCTATTGTACACCTGATGAGACAATGAGATTACTCATTCTTAAAGCGGTAAAAATATTATACTTGTGAAGTATAAAAGATAATATTTACCCCAATACTACTTGTAAAAGTTTGTTTGTGACAGAGAACGATCTATTGATTGAGCAACCATTTAAAATTATTCTTTATATGAAAAATATGCGAAAAATGCTGTGTATCTCCATGAAATGTATGTAAATCTTTTAAAAGGAGACTATTTCCGTTAATTTCTAGTATATTTTAGTTAGTCAAAAAAATATTCAAACGATTTTGTCACATTTCAAGATAATAACTGTGGTTGGAAATCGCTTATAACCCCTTTTTAAAATCCTAGACAGTGTTGTATGCAGGAATCGAACATTCTCATAATGGCATGGTTTGTGAAGACTAAGAAATATGTTTTATTCTGGTTTTTTTAGTTTCCAGGTGAATTAAGATGGGATTAAACCTAATACTGAGCATTGATAAATAATCATGATTATATCAATGATGCTAGGCAAAATTTCCTTGTTTTTTTTGGCAATTTTCCACTTGAATGGAATATGTGGCATGTATGGAATGATTTTAAAATTTCAATCTCCATGTTGATTACGAGAAGCATTTCTAACTTTGATAAAAGTTTTGCTTGAAACTATGAAAAACGTAAAAAATTTAATTTCAATATATATACGGGCTATAACTGCACATACAAGATAACCGGATGTTTAAAATATACTCATAAAATGTCTTTATAAATCAAAAAGTTAAAATTTATTTTGAAGCATATTTTGTGTGAATGCATATTACGATAAATAAACGTTATTTCTGTTCAATGTCTCAAATAATGCTCAAACATACCCAATAAAAAAGTTGTGACAAAATGTATCAATTTAAATAACAAACATTTTAAAAATGTTGACATAGTATTTATTGTAAATTTAAAAAATTGGCATTAACAATATTTTTGAAGTTTGAATACTGTAGGATTTTTAATACTTCTTTAAGAGTCAACCGTAAAAATAAAAAAAGAGAAGTTAAGGTTTTTTACTTTAAAAAGGTTTGAGCAAGAAATAAAAAAAGTAGTGAAACCTGACATCGCCGCCCGCACACCCACAGCAAACATCAGGGAAGCGCGCGCCCATGGCGGCGAACGGGATGCCGGATCAAAAAAACTAGGTAAAAAAAAAAGAACACCGTGGTCAGCATACTCAGGTTCATTTACTTCGAAAACACAGGCCTATCCTGTCAATATATTTATGTATAAATATATATACTATAAATTAAAAAAAAATAAAGTGCCTGCAGTAGTATATCTCAAACAATCTCCGTCAGGTGCACCTGCATACAAAAATTAGAAATGCCATAATTTGAAACAAGAAATGCCAATTCCACCCGGTATCCTTCGGCTAAGGGCGGGCTCCTAATGAAATCCAAGAAATAACTAAATAATATCTAAAACTAACTTAAAACTAAATAACAAATATAAAACTATATAAATGGCAACAATAACAATATCACAGGGTATCACAGGTGTTGAATAGTAGGTATGTCCATCATGGTGGCCGTCCTTCAGCAGCTAGCGCAAAGGCGAAGTTTCTCTGCGACCCACGCATGATGGAGAGATGACAGGATAAAACAAATTCATCCTTGGACCCTGAAACCAGGTTTCAACCTAGTACCCTTTTAAAGTTAATAATAATTAATAAATAGTTGCCAAACAATATAGAATTTAATAAAAGTACAGTTGCCAAAAGTTATATATCAAGAATTTTAATTAAGTTAAATTACCAAAATTTCAAATATCACAGACCAATCAATTACTGATAAAAAATTAAAATAAACCTTAATATAGAAGCTGGTAACATTAGAAAAAACAATAAATAAACAAGATATTCCATTGAAAGACTAAAACAATAAGTAATAAAGGAATTTATTTGAGGTATAACGCAGTAGCCTACCATACGTAACAATTTGGTTCAAACATTTTTAAAACAGGCATTTATTGACAGAATAGGCTCAAAATTGGTGAAAAGCAGGGGAAGGGCATTCTGTACTTAAAATAAAATTCCCCACTCAAAACAACAACCCCAAGGAAAGTTTTAGAATGAAAAATCCCCTCTGTCACAGAACAAAAATTAAGCGTATTACTCTTGGTGAAAAAAAAAAAATATAATGATTAGGAAAAAAACTGATGGCCAAAGTAGCAGCCTATTAACAGGAATCTAAAATTTAAAATTTGATGGCAGAAGGCCTTAAATTAACCAAGTAGGCTAAAAGGGGGAGTTGTGGGCTAAAGACCCGAAGAACGTTACATCTCTCAGAAGGCTTAAAAATTTAGTAAAATGAACCTTCAGCAGTCTCTCTGGGGTTTGTTTACAAAAACTACATAACAAGTGACACATTACAAACAATATTGGCTGCAGAATAAAAGGAACTGTAACATAAGCCTAGGACTGGTCCTCACTGAGAGACAGAAAAATTAATATAAGCTGAAGAGAAAGGGTGAAAACTAACAAAAGTGTAAGAGAAATAATTTGAAAGCCAATTTAAAATTTAGTTTAACAGCCAGAAGTACTAAAAAGTTTAATAAAAAGCAAAACTACAATTTGGAAAACCATGTGCTCTTAACCTTCACAGTTTGAAAAATGAAAATAATCACTAAAATTTAAAAGAAAGCAAAACTTACTCATCAGTGAGGGGCCGTCAACTTAAGCTGCACATGTTAGAAGGAGAAATGCTCAGCAAAACTAACAAACACTTAAATTTTAACAAAATAAATTAAACTGGAGCTGCTCCTAACTAGTACAGCACGGCTCGGAGTCTTTGCCACTCTGCCGGAAAGGCCAAACGCCTTCAAATGGTCAGTCGCCTCTGCAGCCAATAAACCACACACACACTATAATAAAACACACATGAGCCGGGGAGATATAGGTATAGAACCGGCTCAGACTCCCCCCCCAAAAGGAGGAACTCCCCTCTGTTAATTTCTTCAAAATGAAGAACCAACGAAATGCCTCTCCCCCCAATGGTTGAAGAAATATAAACCGGAAACCCTTAAGTCTGCAGAAGGGAAAACCAAGAAAATCCAGTTGGAGGCAAGGAAAAACCCTCCAAGAGTAAGTGTGGGTACAAAGAAGAACACAGGACCTTGATCAGGAAGAAGTAGCAGAGGTTGATCAGGCCTCTGGACCTAAAACCTCCCGCACAGACTAAAGAGAAATCACGGATGACTCCGGCAAGGCTTCAGATGGGATATGTGCGCCTTCTGAAAATCTTCCCGGACTGAGGATCTCCCAGTCGGGCAGTCACCGGAGTCAGAAACTTCAAGATGCGGTGGGACCAGTCCACCTGTAGCAAAGTTAAGCAGCTCTATTGTCCACAGCCGAACTGACTGGGTGAGCCTTGCAGTAAACTAGATCCCCCACCTGGAAGGGATGGCAATACGACCTCGGTTGTACTTCCTCCTTACTAACTCCCTAGCCCGAATGAGATTCCGCCTGGCTGCCCTCCCAAGTGGCTTTCACATCGGGAGTACCAGGAGGTGGCAGAAGATCGCTAATTTTCCAAAGGTTCGCCAAAGGGTTGTTTGGCGGAAAGCCAAATAATAACTCGAAAGGTACCGCCTTGTGACTTTCATGCTGGGCCGTATTAAAGGCAAATTTGGATCCAAGGTAGCTGTTGATCCAGGTGGTCTGATTTTCCGCATGAAAGGCAATGAGAGCAGATCGAAGATTGCGATTAAACCGTTCGGCGTGAGAAGGCTGAGGATAGAAAGGGGACGTAGTCACATGGGCGGATTCCGTGCCCAAAGCACATTCTTTTAAAGATATTGGAGACAAACTGTGAACCATTATCGGAAAACTAAGGTGGCAGGGATTCCAAAGTGTTGAAAAGAAATGGTTACGAAGTGCTTGCACCGTGAGCTGCGCGGTAGCACTCCGCAATGGGAACAACCAAACAAACTTGGAGAAGGCATCCACACAAACAAGTAGGAACTTATTTCCCCGGACTTGCTACGCGGGAGAGGCCCAACGTAGTCAATGAAAAACCTTCTCCAAAGGTTTTTTCCGCCACCTCAGATGACAAAAGACCCAACTTGGTATTTTTGAGCGGGTTTGCTTAGCGAGCACAGTTCACAAGAACGTACTCGAGCTCAATATCCCGGTCCATACCTTTCCCTTTCCAGATGAACTGATCCCTAATCTTCGCGATGGTCTTATGAATTCCTAGATGTCCGCCCACAGGAGAAGAATGAAAATACTGAAAGACCATCGGTACAAGAAAGCTTGGCAGCACTAACTTAGGTTTTCTCCGCTGCTTGTCACGGCAGCATAGAGCACCTCGGTACAGAAAATAAGGAGGGTGGGCACCTCCGTTTTTAAGCTCATTGATGATAGCAGTCAGCTCGGGATCCTTAAGTTGGTGTGGAACAATGTCCGAAAATGCCAGAGGAAAGTCTAGGAGCACGCCACAACAGGGGCGGCTCTGATAAATCCTGGTGGTCGTTGGGTAAGTGATACATCCGTGACAGAGTGTCCGCTATGATATTTTGGGTGCTCGCACGTGCTGCACTGTGAACTTAAGGGCAGAAATTTTGGACTACCCAGCGACCAATCTTCCCGAGCTGACGGGGGTGGGCAAGGAGGCCCAAGAAAGTGCCTGGTTGTCGGTTTCCAACAAAAATTCTTTATGTTCTAGGTAACGCCTGAACTTGTTAATTCCAAACACGACAGCCAAACATTCCAGCTCATAAACAGAACAACTCTTCTTCTCACAAGGGGTTAACGTGCGTGAAGCATAAGGCTATGGGCTGCCGGATACCATCTACTTCTTGCGATAAAACAGCAGCAACGGCTAAGGAGGAAGCATCAGTTTGCAAGACGAACTTACGACTGAAAATCAGGCATAGCCAAGACTGGAGGCTGCATCACTGCCTCTTTCAGCTGCTCAAAAGCAGCCTGTTGCGCTTCACCCCACTCAAACTTGGCACCCCTTTTTCCTAAGAGAGTTCAGAGGGGCCGCCACTTCAGCAACATTGGGATGAAACGACGATAAAAATTTATCATTCCCACAAAACGGGCAATCCCCTTGGCATCCTTAGGAGGAGGAAAACTCCCTGATTGCCTGGGTTCTCTCTGGATCAATACAAACACCTCGAGAAAGAGACAAGATGACCCAGAAAAACGAAATTTCAGGCTGAGCAAAACTCACCTTTTCAGGATTGACGGTAAGGCCAGACTCTCGCAGCCTAGTTAGAACTTCCTCCAGATGAGTCAAGTGCTCCTCATAACTCTCACTGTACACAAGCAGGTCATCCAGATAGTTGAACACGAACTTAAATTTGACATCATGAAAGATAGAATCCAGGAGTCTGGTGAGATGTTTGGGCCCCCACAGCCAAGCCCATTGGCACTCGGGTGAACTGGTACAAATTCCAAGGCACACAAAAAGCAGTGAGAGGTCGAGACTCGTGTTTTAGTGGAATCTGATGGTATGCCTGGTTAAGATCAAAAATGGAGAAATACTTGGCCTTACCAAACCAGTCGAAAGCAGAATGCAAATCGGGGAGAGGCACGGAGTCAATTTCTATCTGAGCATTGAGCTTTCGATAATCCAGGACCAATCTGGACTTCCCATTAGGTTTCGGCACTAGAAACGCTGGACTGGAAAAATTTGAGCAAGACGGCTCGATAACCCCACTCTTAAGTAAATCATCAATCATATTTCTCAGAATCTCCATCTTGGGCGGAGCAAGCTTATATGGATGGGAACGTACAGGACGGGTGTCTGTAAGACGAATCTCGTATTCCAAGAGATTGGTCGTACCCAGTTTGTCAGTAAGGACTTCAGGAAAACTGGAAACAAATCTGCCCTATGTCCCTCAGCCTCTTTCGGCGTAAGATGTCCTAGTTGGTCAGGAGGAGTCAAGCTCTTATCTTCCATCTCTAAGGCAGCAGTCCCACGAGACTCGACATCAGAAAAGGAACGAGCACCCGCCTGGCGAAAGCAAAGAAAAACATGACTGGAGGCCAAATCCAAAATCATGCCAGTTTTTTCCGATAAAATCTGCTCCCAAGATGAAAGGAAAAGTCAGGTCCTTAGCCACCAAAAAGCTCCAATCCCAAGAGAAATAATTAATTTTGATGTGAATCTGGGCACTACAGATAATAGGTAAAGGTGTGCGTGAAGCAGTCCAGCAGATAAGTGAACTAGGCTCAACCTGCCGTATTAGCCCAGAGGATTTTTAGATCTTCAAAAAACGACAAAGAAATCAGGCTGCGGGCTGACCCAGAATCAACCAGGGCCTTCTGCACCACATTCCCCACAAGCACATCCAGTTGTGGGCAGGTTGAGCGGGCAGCCCTTACTCCCTGCGCAGCCAGAGCAGCAACCTCCCCTCTCGGCCAACGATGATAACTGTCCCCAAGTCTATTTCTTTCTGTTTTCTTTCTGTTCTGTATTAAACCAGCTACCCTTTTACCATCAAAATTAGGTACATATTTGCCCTCAAAATTACCTTTACGGCACGAGTCGGGCTTACTCGTCCGCAAGCTTACTAGTTTTTTTTATTAAGTGGACAAAACGGTCTAATATGTCCCACTTGCTTGCAGCCATACAGGTAGGAGGCTGCCTACGGAAGGAGCAGCTGCTGGCTCAGACTGCACCGGAGCCATGGACCGGCCCCGGAGGCAAGTGAGGAAGATGCCTCGACATGGCCTCCCTTTGATCATCCGCATCCTGAACCCCTCTAGAGATGATGGAGAGGCGGTCCAAATCCGCAAAAGATGCGGGACGGCTACAAAAAATCAAACGGGAGCGTTCTTCAGGTTTTAATGCCCTCCAAAATAAGGCTCACCAACTCCGTTTCGCTCAAGCTCAAGCGCAACACCCGGGCTACATCCCGTATCTCCCCGACAAAATGGCTCAACGTCCTCGTCTGGTGCCTGAGGACGGTAAACGCGTTCCACCCGCAAGCGCTCCCTAACCCCGAGCAGGTACAAAGAACTCCAAGATCTCGGCGTGGAACTGGTCAAAGGTGGCACCTCTCTTAAGGCAGTCTACAAGGCGATCAAAAAGGGGCCTTAAGGAAAACTGCGCTAAAATCTGCATAAGCATGGCATCTGTCATACCAGGAGAAATTCTCTCAGCTTAAAAACTTCCAGAAGAAAATGGATAAGTAAATTAGTGTCAAGTCCATCAACTCTGGGGAAGTGTTGTAACACCACTCCCCAAAGGATGAGGCAGTTTGCCAAAGCTAGAAAAGGAAAGGCACAACTATAGATGAAGCCTCACAGCCGCTTCAGGAGGGCCACTACCCATCGGAGACATAGTAACTCTGGGAGGCTCGAAAGAAAGAGCCGGTGGATTGGGTTAGCAAAAGTAATGGTAGTGGGAACCTCCGTTGGAGTGACAGCGGTAAATAGTACCCCCTTCTCCTTCACCGAGCGCACCCTCACTCAAACCATCTAGGGCTTGTTTTAATTTATTACTGGCCGAAAAAGCCCAACTTTTTTAATATCAAGTCTAAACTAGGAGCCGACATAAGTAAAACTATTCTGTCACGCCAATGTATAAAAGCTGAGATGCCAACTAGCCTTTTGCTGACCCGGACATGGGAAGTGACTCAAAATTAATATCGTCTTTCCAATTCCTCCATTTTCGGGTTTTACAAAACTCAAATTCTGTGTTAGTTTGGAACTCTGCATTCCAGCTGCGGTCCAAAAAAAAAACGCTATACAAGCCCGTAATTGAGCTCTTAATGCCCTCACATCTGCCTCGGGCTTCTGTCCTCTCGCCAGGACCTCAAAAACCAACTCGGGCTTGCGTAGATGTTCAGGCACCAGAGAAAAAGCCATACCAAACAATTAAGACAAATAAATAAACAATAAACAACAAAGCGTACGCAAAAAAAATACTTAGTAACCTAAGTGGACTCAACTCACAAAAGGCTTACACTGACGAGGTCCAAGTGAAGAACTCAATACCTGCCACCTAATAGAAGGATACCCTGCAAATATACACTAACCACAACCTACAAACACAGAAGCAATAAAATATAACAAAACAACACATTGATAGGGGAGAAGTAGAGTACAGTTAGATAAATTTTAGCGGTTAAGCAATTTAGAGTCCCTTGCTCCCTGCAAAGGGTAAGTCCTGCAGGAAGCAAGACACTAAACCAATTCCCACCCGGTATCCTGTGCTAGGGCGAGCTCCTAATGAAAAAAAAAAATTGTGTACTCTAACCTCCCCCTACACCTAACACTAACCTACACCAACAAACAAAACCAGAACTGAGAGACAGCTGAGAGAGCAGCTAACCACGCTCTGCTACCATTGAAACCTGACATCGCCGCCCGCACACCCACAGCAAACATCAGGGAAGCGCGCGCCCATGGCGGCGAACGGGATGCCGGATCAAAAAAAACTAGGTAAAAAAAAAGAACACCGTGGTCAGCATACTCAGGTTCATTTACTTCGAAAACACAGGCCTATCCTGTCAATATAATTATGTATAAATATATATACTATAAATTAAAAAAAATAAAAGTGCCTGCAGTAGTATATCTCAAACAATCTCCGTCAGGGTGCACCTGCATACAAAAATTAGAAATGCCATAATCTTTGAAACAAGAAATGCCAATTCCACCCGGTATCCTTCGGCTAAGGGCGGGCTCCTAATGAAATCCAAGAAATAACTAAATAATATCTAAAACTAACTTAAAACTAAATAACAAAATATAAACTATATAAATGGCAACAATAACAATATCACAGGGTATCACAGGTGTTGAATAGTAGGTATGTCCATCATGGTGGCCGTCCTTCAGCAGCTAGCGCAAAGGCGAAGTTTCTCTGCGACCACGCATGATGGAGAGATGACAGGATAAAACAATTCATCCCTTGGACCCTGAAACCAGGTTTCAACCTAGTACCCTTTTAAAGTTAATAATAATTAATAAATAGTTGCCAAACAATATAGAATTTAATAAAAGTACAGTTGCCAAAAGTTATATATCAAGAATTTTAATTAAGTTAAATTACCAAAATTTCAAATATCACAGACCAAATCAATTACTGATAAAAATTAAAATAAACCTTAATATAGAAGCTGGTAACATTAGAAAACAATAAATAAACAAGATATTCCATTTGAAAGACTAAAAACAATAAGTAATAAAAGGAATTTATTTGAGGTATACGCAGTAGCCTAACCATACGTAACAATTTGGTTCAAAACATTTTTAAACAGGCATTTATTGACAGAATAGGCTCAAAATTGGTGAAAAGCAGGGGAAGGGGCATTCTGTACTTAAAATAAAATTTCCCCACTCAAAACAACAACCCCAAGGAAAGTTAGAATGAAAATCCCCTCTGTCACAGAACAAAAATTAAGCGTATTACTCTTTGGTGAAAAAAAAAAAAATATAATGATTAGGAAAAAAACTGATGGCCAAAAGTAGCAGCCTATTAACAGGAATCTAAAATTTTAAAATTTGATGGCAGAAGGCCTTAAATTAACCAAGTAGGCTAAAAGGGGGGAGTTGTGGGCTAAAGACCCGAAGAACGTTACATCTCTCAGAAGGCTTAAAAATTTAGTAAAATGAACCTTCAGCAGTCTCCACTCTGGGTTTGTTTACAAAAACTACATAACAAGTGACACATTACAAACAATATTGGCTGCAGAATAAAAGGAACTGTAACATAAGCCTAGGACTGGTCCTCACTGAGAGACAGAAAATTAATATAAGCTGAAGAGAAAGGGTGAAAACTAAACAAAAGTGTAAGAGAAATAATTTGAAAGCCAATTTAAAATTTAGTTAACACAGCCAGAAGTACTAAAAGTTAATAAAAAGCAAAACTACAATTTGGAAAAACCATGTGCTCTTAACCTTCACAGTTTGAAAAATGAAAATAATCACTAAAATTTAAAAGAAAGCAAAACTTACTCATCAGTGAGGGGCCGTCAACTTAGCTGCACATGTTAGAAGGAGAAATGCTCAGCAAAACTAACAAACACTTAAATTTAACAAATAAATTAAACTGGAGCTGCTCCTAACTAGTACAGCACGGCTCGGAGTCTTTGCCACTCTGCCGGAAAGGCCAAACGCCTTCAAATGGTCAGTCGCCTCTGCAGCCAATAAACCACACAACACTATATAAAACACACATGAGCCGGGGAGATATAGGTATAGAACCGGCTCAGTAGAAATGCAGGCCGACAAATCAATAACGAGGTTATGGATTTTTAATAATCGAGTATGAATTGGGCATGGTGTTATAGGATTAAACTATAGAAAATATTTCAGGCACAATTACGTAATATACCAAAACTGTTTTTACCAAGGAATGAAAAAAATTTAATAGTGTACGTGTTTGCCATTACATCATACAGAATTGTTCGACTAATTAAATTAATATTGTATAAATACTACCTTTTCTTTATTTATTTTAATATGTATAAATGTTTAAAGTTTAAAGATTTGGTACTTATTCAGACTCAATTTGAATGCAGTTTTTCTCTTGATTATTAAAATATGTTCAAATCGGTTTTATGGAGTTACACCTTTTTATTATTTTTTTATTTGTGTATTTTCTCTATCCAAATCTCGGATAAAAGTTTTTTTATAACACAGCCTAGGATGCCAGAAAGAGCTTTTCAAATCGTATCACAGCAGATTATCCGCGTGGTGGACTTTATCGTCAAGTTGCACATTTTACTTTACAGAGGAGCCTAAAGAAGGATAAACTTATAATAAAGTAGTTTATTATTTAGCCAAAAATAAGAATAACCATTTTCAAAAACATTAACTTTAAGGTTGTTTTGGCGTTTATACCATCCTTAATCTTTCTTAAGGTTCGCCTGAACCTTAATTTGTCATGTTGATTATTTGCTATAGATCTCTGAGAGCTATCGATAACATAAATTATACTTATTACAACGTCTATCACGTTATATCTTAATGACATTTTAATTTAAGCTACTCTATAACACCACTTCTAAATGATAATTTCATAGCGTAAATTGCTGTAATGAGTTCATTTCATAACCGAGTAAAGTTTAAAAGGAACTTATATAGTGAGGTAGTATATTTCTTAAAGTTTAATAATTTATTAAATAAACCTCCTGAATTAACGATCCGTAACATTGAAAGGCTTAATTTAAACAGAAAATGCTTCCAATAGTTACAGGAACGTTAATCGAAATTGTAAAATTTGTTAAAGAGCTGACAATGACTGTTGAGAAAGAAGAAAATTACTTACTGAGCTTATAATTAACGTAACTAATTTACTTTTTACGTTAAGGAACGAGCCAAGTACACAATGGCGTAGAACAATGGATTCTAATTAAGTTTTATCGCAAATTGATCCTTCTTTCACAATTATTACTCTCTCTTGCATAATTTGTCTGGCTGTTTATAACACTAAGTGAACAATGCATCAGGTTTGTTTGAACTAGCAGGTACAAAACATGATGAAATTGTTTTACTTCGTTATTTCATTCGTAAATTGTTTCCAAGTGCTTTATCCGTATGACACTTTTTTATGATACGTTAAGTTTCGAAAAATATATTTTACAACCTAAATACTAGATATCAAGGGGAAATAATCTATTACATTCGATTTTTGGGAATATAATTATATAACTAGAATTTATTTCAATAGGTTTTCGTTGATATATTAAAACAAAAGTTTCGAAACGTCTAGTGCATGTATAGTTCCACGGTCTTATAGATAAAACAATACTAAATTCTTGTTAAAACATTTTTATTACGTTTTTCAATATCTATGTTTTATTTTTAAGCTCAACGTACATATCTTGTACCCATGGTGGACAGAGATCTAATGGCACAGATGAAATACAGAGAAACGGTGTCAATTGCAGGAGAATCGCTCTCGGCGGGGGGTCTTTTAACTTTAGAGAGAAACAAAACCTTTGTGGGGTTCAGAAGACTTCCAAATGTTATAGTTATAATAACTTCTAAATTGCCTTCCTTTGTAATCATTGGAGAAACTCTACTTGTGTGGACAGTAAAGTGATCCTTTCTCTGAGAGCGATTTACGTCCAATACAAAGGAAATTATCTTCAGACTGTACAGCTTCTGAAAGACCAATTATGTGTTATAAAGACAGTAAACTCCTTAAAAAAAAAAATAATCGATGTTCTTTTAAGCTATATGCTTACCATGGAGAAATATCCTTGTATCTGCTTCATTTTTATTTGCTTTCAGGTTTTGATATAGGCTTATTATATGTTGTTATATTATGTTATATCATTTTTAAAGTAACATTTTTAAAGGTTTCTCCATACTCTAAACCTTTAACCTCCAAAATCAATTAACGGTATTAGACTTTAGATTATTATCACTACATGACTTCATTGGAGCATTATCTTTACAACATGAGGTCAAGGTGAAGGTCACGGTTCATTCCTCGCATACCACTAAGCCCACCAGACATGCCGTTTCAGTTGAAACCTCTCCAGTTCCTGGTACGAGCCTATTTCGCGACAAATATGAACAAATTACAAGAAGACACGCTTTAGGAGATTGGGGTGGATTTCATAAATTTCTACTTATGACATGACCAATTATGTTGGCTATTCCAGTGTGAGCTCTCCTAATAAAAGATCAACCTAAGAAGACTTTTTAACTAATAGTTCTTATCATAAAAGACTGCAAGATTCGTCAAATTGTAAATTTATTCAATTATAAAATGGGTGGATCTGTAAGAAAGTAGGTGATGTGTAGAAAAGCTTAAATAATATAATTTATTTTACCTTATATATTAAAATTTAGTTTATTTTTAAAGTTTTCGGTGTAATTCTATTAAACTTAATTTTTTGCAGGTTAAATTACTATATCTCTTTTATTATGTTCCTGTGTTCGATGGTCTGTCCTTAAACGCTGATAAAGAACCCGTTTGGTTTTGTCCTCTAAAACACTGTCGATCGTAACCATTTAGCCTTGTAAGCATTTGATTCAGTAAGAAAAATAGGTTTAGTTACTTTAAAGGGGTGAAAATGGAAGACGCTATAAAGATTCTGACTAGATGTTTAGCAGTTACAAAAATGTTAATACAATATCACTCCCAATTCGCACTTCCGGTAATCGCGCCCAGAATTTAATCAAAATTCATCGTAATCGATACCTTGACCTCTGGGGTTGGTAATTGGCATCGATCCAAAGCTAAAAAACATCAGTTTAACTCCTTGTTATAAAAATATCAACTATTTACGACAGTTGATGAAAGTCAAGAAATATAAACATAATATCGTTACAGGAATGACGTTTGCCGACTGCTTTGTCTCTTATCTGAACGGATTCTTGTATAATTAAATATTTTCTCAACTTACTAACAGCGAAATGTTTCCCATGGAACAGTTAGTTATTGCTTTGAGGCATTTAATAATTTAATTTAACAAGTCTGTGAATCAATTAATTACCTATTATAGAAATCAAGATGTGCTATAGGGTTTCTAGCCAAACTGAGAACAAATGTGTAATAATATATTTTACTCTATATTAAAACATTATATTTAAATAATTATAAAGTACAGCATCGGCGTTGCCGGCCCGATTTAAAAAACATTGCATTAATGAGTTTTGCACGACATCTATTGGGCATTATGCACCCTTTTTAAATAATGCGAAAATTGCAGATAGTCCAATATCTGAGCAATTGGGAGATCCAAGATGGCGGGAAGAAGCAAGTCACTCAAATGTGGCTCTTGCAATAAAATAATTTCACAAAAGGCCGAGAGACTTAAATGTGAAGGAAAATGTGCACATAGTTTCCATGTTCATTGTTTTAAGTGATGGAATAATAAAATGGACAAACAAATAAGTAGTGTGCCCACTGGAAGTGTAGTATGTGCTCCCGCAAGAAAGTTTCTGTGAGTAAACGAAAATGTTAATCCTATTAATCCTATTGAGGATCAAATTCAAAATTGCAAAGGTGATTGTACTGATCATATAAAAATTTTGGTAGACCAAATTTACGAAATTAGTGTTAATTATATTGAAAATTCGTAAACAGCTTACTCAAGTTCAAAATGAAAATGCCACGTTTAAAGCAGCCTTGCTTAACCAAGCAGAACTATTTTGATGAGATGCTTGCAACAAGTGGAAATAGGAAAACCTTTTCTGAGGCACTAAAGAGTAATGATGTAAATAGTAAGCATGAAATAGCAAATAGAACTGATTGCACATCTCCTGTACATAACCTCAATGTTAGTGATAGGTTAACTAATGCCCCTTTAGAGCATTAGTCTACATTCTACGACCATTAAACCTCCTATAACGTTGGAACCAGGTGTGTGCCAAAACCACAAGCTGTAGAAAACATTCAGAATTTCACACAGTTGAAAAAAGATTCTACAACATCACCAAAGCAATCGGGCAGGTCTAGGCCTAGTACTGATCATTCAAACAGTAGCCATTCTAACCATGATAGGCCTATTTTGAAACATAACCCTAAAAGTAAACATGGTCCTAGTGATAACCTATTGGTTTACTAAAAACAGCATTAGTCCCCAGAAAAAATACTAAAAATCTTAATAAAGGAAGATGTATTCTAGGCACGGCTACCAAAGGGAATGACCTTAAAGTTGTGGAAAAATACAGGTACCTCTTTCTCTCAAGACTTTCAACCGATGTAAACAGTGACGCAGTAAAAAATTATCTTAATGATGGCCTTAAAGGTAACTATAAAGTCAGCCAGATGAGGAATAAATTTCCTGGTTACCGATCTTTTAAGGTTGGGTGTACCGAGTAATCTATGGGACCAAATTTTTATTCCCGAATTCTGGCCAACCGGAGCCTATGTCAGTTACTTTAACTTTAAAAGAATAAGTACAAATGGGGACCAAGATTCTTTTTTTGGGGAATGTACAAAACTCAAAAACAAAAAGTTAGCGGTTAAGGCTTCTGTAGACATTGGTGACTTACCTAAAAATTCTCTGGTACACCTAAATGAAACACAAATCAAATGATGAAGACATTTTAAATAGCTCTACATTACCAACAAAAACAAATAATGCCCTGTCTAACTTAACGCTACTGTACTGGAACGCGCAGGGTGTAACAAACAAGCTGGACTATCTGAATCATTTAGCATCACTGCACAGTGCTGATGTTATCTGTGTTTCTGAACACTGGGTTTCTTAACTCTGACATTGATTTTTTGACACTGCAAGATTATAAAACTGCAAGCTACTTTGTAAGATCAAATGCGATTCATGGTGGTACAGTGATCTTTGTGAAGGAGAATGTGCGTTTTCCAAGTATATAATAAGTTATCACTGGTAGTTGAAGAACAAATTTTTGAACTTACAGCAATACAGTTAGTTGATTTTAATACCATCATCGTTTGCTTTTATAGACCACCTACAGGTAAGACCAGCGCTTTGTTTGACAAGCTGCATGCAGTTTTCTCGTGTGTGCATGGTGTGAACTTTGACTTTATATGCGCAGGAGATTTGAATATCGATCTGTTAGCCGATAATAATGATACCTTAGAGCTGTATAACTTAACTAAAACTTTTGGTTTACACATAACGATTAAGGATGTTACCAGGCCAAATCTATCTTCAAATGCGACAAGTAGGGGCTCCTGTTTGGACAATATTGTTACATCCTTACATCCTGATAGATGGAATGCTTCCGTTTTGCACACAGGTGTGTCTGATCACAACGCCATCATTTTCAGTACACCCAATGAACGTGACTTCAGACAATCTTAAGTTAAAGAAACTTGTTAGGCCTAATCAATCCTCAGAACTCTAAGCTATTTCTAACTTACCTTAATAGTATAAATTGGTTAGCTATATATAATAGTAAGGATGACTTAAACAATAAGTTCAATAAGTTCTTTGATTTGTTGTTATGGGCGGTAAACAGCGCAATGCCTATGAAAACTGTTGGGATAACCAACAGAAATAGTAAATCTAACAACAAATGGTACAATGAGGACTTAAGAATATTAAAGGTCCCAACTTGACAATGCTTACTATTTATTCTGCAACACTAACTGTAACAGGTCTAAAGAAAATTATATTGCTCTTAAGAGAACGTACAAGGCAGAAATTAAAAAAGCCAAACTTAATCATAATAACAACATAATTGACAGTTCAAACAATAAATCAAAAGCTGCATGGTCTGTCAATAAATCAGCTTAGAAATGTTAACAGTAAGCCTCCCAATATTAACGCTAATTTAACGCCTGATGCTTTTAACAGTTTTTTTCTTACCAGTGTAGAACAAATTTGTAAATAGCATACCAACTGATGTAAATAAGCCTAATCATAGTGTTTTTCTTGACAATAGTGAGAACTGTGCAACAGGAAACAATTCAGTAGGGTTATTCACTCTTAGAAGTTTTACAGTAGAAGAAGTCTACCTAGCCATAAACCAACTGAATAATAGCACTTGTCTTGATATATGGCACCAATGCAGCAATACTGAAGTTATCAGCTAGGTCTATTTGTGAAGTACTAACATATCTTTTCAACTTGTGTATTAAGCAGGGTATTTATCCTGACAAACTAAAAGTAAGTAAGGTCATTCCAATACACAAAAGAGGGCCTAGGGATGATTGTGTCCAACTATAGGCCAATATCCATTGTTCCGACGCTGTCAAAGGTCTTGGAACGTCCTCATTCATGAACAACTTTCCTCCTTCTTGGAATCAAATAAGTTATTGTCCAAGAATCAGTACGGCTTTAGACCTAACCATAGCACTGTTGAAGCTACTCAGGATTTGATCTTGAATTGTTTTGAAGGACTGGAGAACAACCTGAACGTTCTTTTCAGATCATTTGATATGTCCAAGGCCTTTGACACAGTGTCGCATCATATTTTACTGGATAAGATGTATTTTTATTCTATTGACAACAGTGTAGTGCAGTTCTTAAGATCTTATTTGAACAATCGATGGCAATCCGTATTCCTAAATGGCTCTTACTCAAAAACAGTTAAGTGTAAAACAAGGTGTCCCACAAGGGTCCATTTTGGGACCCTTGCTTTTCATACTCTATGTTAATGACCTGCCGTACAACCTAAATGCTCATTCAGTAAAATCATTTCTTATTTGCTGACGATTTGGCAGTGTGTGTCCAGGGTAACAGTGCAGAAAAATGTGGGTTACATAATCGACACCAAAACTAAAACCATTCATGACTGGTGTAATGCAAATAAGTTAAGCCTTAATGACGGGAAAACTCAGGGACCTTGCTTTCAGCCTTAGCAATCGGGGGGAAGTAACCCACTCAAAATTCTTGGGGTTCACAGTCCAGAGCAATCTTAAATGGCATCAGCAAATTGACAGTCTTGCGAACAAAATTTTCAAAAGGCATTTTTCATGATCAGAGCACTTAAAGGCAGTGTCTCTGTTGGGTGTTCTGCTCTGTGTTTACTATGGCCACATACATAGCTACCTCTCTTATGGAACTTCAATCTGGGCAAACCATGGATATGTACAGAAGCTTTTTGTGCTGCAAAAAAAAGCAATCCGTCTGATTTGTGATGCACACTGGCAGGCCCACTGTAAAGAGCTCTTCATTAGGTTAGGTGTCCTTTCATTGCCTTCTATGTATATATTTAGCACACTCTTGTTTGTTAAGAGGAACTTGGCACTTTTGCCTGCAATGTCTGAGGTCCATAACTATGCAACTAGAAAACAAAAATAAACTTATAAGTGAACGATGCAGATACTCTGCAACTCAGAAGAGTTTTCTATACCAAGGCATAAAAATGTTTAATGTTTTGCCGGAAGGTATTAAAGAGCTGCCACTCACTAGATTTAGACAAAAAACTAAAGAACTTTCTCTAGTTGCAACCTGCTTATACGATGTAACAGAATTTTACGAAGTTGTTTAACTCTTTAAGTTAGGTTAAGTAACCTTTTAAGTTGACTTTGTTATACATGTGAACATGTTTACAACAAATAAATATTTGATTTGATTTGATTTGATTATTTGGTGTATAAGAGTCTATAGCACTGTTTCTCATGAATAAAACATTTTACAAATATACGTTCAACAAGCTTCTGGAAGATCTTTTGTAGAATCAAGTTTTGTAGAATAGTTTTTCCTTTATTGTCCAATAAAGGAAAAACTATTTAAATATTAAAAAAATAAAGTAACATTATTTTATTTCTATGCATTTTAAACCTATTTGTAACTAACTTTGACACTAATTCTCATTTATATAGTTCTTCTTTCTAGACTATGAATGAGATTATTTGAAACCTTATATAACAGCAATGAGTATTTAATTTTTTAAACCTATTGTTTAAGTTATAACTTAACGTGTATATTTCACCATTGCACGTAGGCCTACCTTAAAAGAACATAAATTACTTTTAAAAATAAAGGAGTAGTTTAAAATCTGTGTAACTTATAATTGGTCCTTCTGAAGCTGTACAGCCTGAAGATATTTTCCTTTGTATTGGACGTAAATCGCTCTCAGAGAAAGGATTACTTTACTGTCCACACAAGTAGGGTTTCTCCAATGATTACAAAGGGAGGCAATTTAGAAGTTATAATAACTATAACATTTGGAGGTCTTCTAAAACCCACAAAAGTTTTGTTTCCCTCTAAAGTTGAAAGACCGCCCGTCGACTCAGTGATTCCCCTGCAATTGACACCGCTTCTCCGTGTTATTAAGAAGCGGGAAACATTAAATACCAAAATGAATGACGCAAAAATGTATTTGAATCTATGTGAAAATAATATTTGTTTTTAAGTTTTGTACATATTTAGTTTCTTTTTATGATTTATTAATAATATCTGTATTTATATTAATCCTATTACTTTATATTTAAGTATATTTTTTTCTGTTACAATTAAACAACATGTACTGTAGAAACTACATCTCTTGAAAGGTTTGAAAACAAAAAATAAATGCGTTGTATAAGCTACCATAAAATCCATTACATATGCCTGCACTAGTAACGCCATTTCTAAAATGAAATAATGTGGGGAATGGATGGTGTAATATGAATGTAATATTTTGAATAAAATAAATATTGAAATAATGTCTGGTTAAATTATTTCGATCCTCTTTAGTTCACTGAGTCCAAAGACGACCTTTGCACTGCTTTGGGAGAGACAGGATGTTCAGCATGTGTAAGGCTGAGATGGAGCCGCGGGCCGTTTCCTGTCGAGATCCCATGATAAGATCATGTCACTTTGCAAGAAGGGGCTGGGTAACTCTGTTCCAGCTTTCCAAGGGAATCGATATTCCAGTAGGCTTTTGAAAACCTTAATACTTAAGTAACACCGCTCACATCAACTATCATTCTTCGCAGTAATAATTCTATTGACTAACTAATTTTTACCCAATTTCCTGTTAGTGATGTGCCTCTTGGTCGTCCTTTGGATTGCCCAGATCTAAGTAACGCATCGTTTTGCTGCACTCAGTACAGATTCGACTGGCAGGTATTATTTAGCCAGGCGTGAACAACAACATTTCCTCCTGAGGAATGTTGGTAGGTTACAGTGGATGCAGGTGGTAGAAGTGTGACGGTGATTATTATTAATGTTTAACAATACAATGACACCAACAGGTTATTTTTACTTGCTTGACAACTTCACAGCAGAAGTCAACAGAGTAGTTACCTTAGTTGACACTATATCCACATGGTGTTGGTTACCTACCAACTAAAGTACACATTATATTATTTCCTACAATATATTTTTGCTCGTAATAATAGTGTCGGAACATTGTGTTCTGTACCATGAGAATCATGTGTTCTGTAGCGAGAAATGTATATCATGGGAATTGTGTTCACATAGTGTTGTTTACCTCCTAAATAAAGTATTTAGTATTATTTAATACGGCAAATTTGTGATATTAATAGTGTTAATAGCCAAAAGAGTAAGTGTGGTACGACGGGGCATAGTGTTATAGAGCCATACTGTATAGAATGACAGATGTACATCATTGTACATAAGTTAGTGTTAACTCTGTTTCATAAAAAAGATCATTTTGTTATTTACCTTCCAGGTTACAGGTAATTCATTTCATTTCTTTATTTTAACGGGCAACTATTTTTACTATTCTAGCTACAATTTAATAGTGATTGGTAGAATAGTTTGAGTTTAGAGTAACCAAATAACAAAATCAAGTATTAAAAAAGGAAATAATTAGGAATAAACTATAGTTTAATTATTAATAATTAGAGTAAAACCCCACCAGAAATAAAATTATCGTAAAAGCAAGTTTGGTAATTTAAAAATATTCTAATATATTGTATACCGATAATAAAGCTCTCGTAATGACAGATTAATAATACGAGTCGTAATTTTAATTAGAAAAAAATAACATAGAAATAATTAAAGAAACAAAAACAAGTAACAGAATTACTGAGAATTACATCAGTAAAATAATTCAACTTATTTAATAAATTAATAAATAACAACAAACAAACATTCAAGATAGTAACAATGATGGATCTAAGGACTCCAAATCATCACAATAGGATCAAATATTCATCAATAGCAACAGAGTAAATTGTGCTTTAAATAGTGATGCACTAAAGAAGAAGTTTAGAGTAGACGCCACTAGATTGAAGAGCAATTATACTCTCCCAAATTCTAACTAACTGAATCTCCTCATGTCCTATAAGTCCTGTATATATTAAGTATCCAAACTGAATGCTGTGTAGGAGGTTTCTGTCAATATATGTAAATTAGATTATGAAAAGTAGGAAGTAATTTATTGTTGGCGTTTTTGTTTTGTGTGACCTCAATATTAGTGGTAAACTATCGTATTATCTGGAGCAGCAGAATAATCAGTCTCGTATATACAGTGATTTATTTCCATATCTGTAACCCAGGAATGCTACAAATACATTAATAATCTAGACTCGGTTGTTTAATAACCATTCCAATCCCGTAGCCACAAAGTAGAACGGGTTTAAGTGGAGTTACCTTTTAATAACTATAATTGCATATTATGATTACAGATTTAGTTTCAGTCGGTTTTCCAGTTTTGAGATATGGAAAAATTGAAAAATATCTATATTTTTCTACAAATTACTTCTAATTACTCAATAAAATATTATTGAGATTAAAAAAACGCATATACGACGTATGAAAGTACATAAGTGCTTTAATTATCTGTAATTTTTTAATGATTATTGATTTATATTACGATCATTTCATAAGCTAAATACTACCATTAAACCTTTATACTTGAAATGTACATGTTGCAGTATTTAATTAAAATGAAAAACTAAAATGTTATACTTCTGAAAAACCAGTTAAACTTTTTAATTTATAAATATAATACTATTATTATTTATTTATTTACTGTCCAATTACGTCATAGACGTTATAATGATTAAATAGTACAGTTCAATATCTTTATATTGCAAACTAACTCATATTTTTATGTTGCATAATATGTTTATTAATACTATATATTAATACAATATGTGTATTACGTTGAAATAGCCTGTTGAATGAAAAACGTACTCCTTGTAATATCATTACAGAATAAAAGTCATAAATAATACAATTCAATTTTATCAAATACGTATTTTAATATGTATTTTTATTTTTAAATTGTTTTAAAATATTAAAAATTCTAACAATTGCAATCACTATTCCTGTAAGTTACAAAAATATAATTGTATGTTTTAAGAAATAGGAATCCCCATTCTCTTCTTCAGGTGTCAAAAGCGTGAGATTTGTCAAACACAAATTAATTTATTGCGATAAACTCGACCATAAGTTTGAAACGTTTGTGATTTCATTACGTTATGATTGGTTTGTGTCCGTATATTTGTTTGACACCTAAAAAATAACATATATTCCGCTCCTTGAAATGTATAGCTTTAGTTTTCTACTATTATAATTCATTTAACTATAGTTAAATTACGTCATAGCCTTTACAATGATTAAACTGTACAGTTCATCGTATAATCTTTTTATTGTAAGCTAACTCAGTTTTAGGGTCGCAAAATAGATTTATTAATACTCTATTGTGTATATTGTGTTCTCACAGTATATTGAATGAAAAATGAACGTACTCTTAGTAACATGGTAGTGAATATAATTAATAAAATAATATAATAAAATTTTATCAAATGCTTTTTTTAAAATTTATTATTGTACATAAATAATCTGAAAATATACAAAATTGAGAACAATAGCAATTAATAAATTTGTATATTACAAATATGTAATTGTATGTTTCAAGAAATGGAATCCCCATTCCCTTCTTCAGATGCGAAAAGCGTAGATGTTTTTCAAACACAAATGAATTTATTGCGATAAACTCAACGATATGTTTGAAATTTGTGAGTCTATTACGATCTGTTTGGTTTATGGCCGTATACTTTTTTGACGCCTAAAGAATATCATATATTCTAATACTTGAAAAGTAGAGCTATATATTATTGTAACATGTAACGATTGCAAATACCCGAAATTCTATATGGCACTTTTAAACTATTTATTTGCATTTTTTATTTATGTACAGACGGATTCACTATTCTGCAACATTGCTGAATAGTGAATAGTAACCCTGAACTGTCTTCCCAATTATTATTTTCTAATTTATGTGTTAAATCAATGATGAAAAGCTACAATTAACTCTTTATACATGTATATATATATATATATATATATATATATATATATATATATATATATATATATATATATATATACTGTATAAATATTCATATATATACTTCGCGATAACCGCCGTACACGCTAAACTACGCCATTGGCTTCACTATTTTATTGGAATTTTCTTTAATTCAGTTTATTTTATAAGACCAAATTTAAACCTAGTTATCAGGCATCATCGGTTCAATACGCGATTTATCAGTTCAATACCCCTCAGTTACCGCTGAATGTCTGACAGACATAGTGATAGACAGCAATAACCGAATCAGGAGCGTGACGTCATGTATATGTAAGGAGCAGTCTTTCCTTTTCTGTACCGTGAGTTCGCATCTAGGTATACCACACCTTCCAGCTCGGAATGAGGTCTATGGATATCACAATAATATCAGATAAATTTTAGTTCTGTAGTTTTTACTCGTAAAAGGATGGTCGCAACTAACATTTTTAGTTATAATTTTAATATGGTCCCTATATCCACTGATTTTTGTTTGATTAGTAAATAATAAAGATAAAAATTTTCGTATACCTCAGTTATATAGAATTTCAAATATTTTGATATTTACAAAATCATTTTAGTCTGAACACCTATTCAAATATTAAAACCATCTATGAATAATTGTCTTTGTAACAATGCCTAAAAACAATCTCTTCTTTTATGATTGCAATTCTTAGTATTTGTATTGCTTGCTATTATTAAAATATTTTTTGAAACACCTAGTATGCCTCTTTTATACAATGCATTAATCGTAGTAACATTTTGTATTCATCGTGGTTGTGAATGCAGCTTCAGCCAAGTTGTCTACTTTCAGCTTTAAAAGATTGTGAAGTGGAAGAGAGCTCCACAACTATTGTGCGTTCGCTCTTTAGAAATAAAGTTGTCTGCAATATATCTTTTTAACTTTTGAAACAAACATTTCGCTTTTGTATTGCTTAGGAAAATATGCTTTAATGTTTCAAACATGTTAGTCACATAAGTAATAATATTTATAAGTAGTGATTCAAAATAAATGCGTTATAAAATGTTGGTAAAATGTATAATCTATTATATAATTAATTGTACGCAATATTCGAACAAGTGAACAAACTGTTTTTTATTAATATGGATGCAATCTACAATGATACATCATTACATAATTAATGAAAATTCAATATCAAATCATCACATACATAAATATACTATGCAAACATACGGAAACTTGGAATGTATGTTATTTACTTCTATATGTATTATCCATTTGGGTAGAAATAAAATAACCCATTCATTGAATTCCTTGATTAAGGAAAGTAAATCACATAATGATTTGAGTATAAAACTCCATGATTTATATCATTCAGTAAAGGATGATGAAGAATTTGATTTGATAATTATTTTGATTCAGTGGGTTATATGTAAATAAGAATAAGCAAATTCACCTGCGTTTGAATAAATTTGTTGGAGATTGAGGAATGCTAGAAAAAGTTTAATTTGGAACAAGGTAAAATGCTTCCTGGTAGTATTAATGTCATATCATTACTGATAAACAAAGACAGGAGTCAATAAGTCGATGGTCGAAAATAACTATCATGGGTATTTATATCATCGTGTAAATAACCCCAAAAATGGAGCAAACCCTCAGTTTTCACACTTGCCACCATGTCTCCTAATTCAGTAGGCTAGTGTATTCCCAAGGGTGGTAAAAAAACAGTGATAATGTTTTAATAACATTGTGTCTTATAATTTTCAGATTTTGTTAATGATAACAAAAAAATTGTATATACACAACCGAATACATTGTGCTCAATACGTAAGCTTTAAGATTATATTCAGTCATGTTTAATTAACGAAATTTGAAGAGTACACCCGTTGTATTAGTCATCCAGACCCGAAAAACTTGTATTGTTGCTTGTACATTTAAAATCTAACTTTTGAAATATTATAACTGGAAACACATAAATACGAAGTTAATAGGAAAGACACTATTGATAAGCTGGAATGACGTTTATTACCGCGGTTGATAGGAAACTAAATACTTCGAAAGAAGACTATCAACCAAATATAAAGATGGAATGCTAGTTCTTAATAATACCTCAGAATGCGACTCAATATCCCATTACGCTCGGCCTACAACTTCCAACATCTTTCATTCCTGCCATATTGTAATTCTTATAACTCTACTCATAGAGGTTTGAAACGTACACTATATACACATTAGGCACTCTATCTCTGCAAAAAGACTTAGGATAGCATAGACTCCATATAAAGATAAAATGTAAACCTTACTGTATTTAAAATGCACTTCGGACTAGATGGTACATACAGAAGTGATATCTTTCGCACAATCCTCTATCAGAGAAACGTTGGAGACACCAACACTTAAGTTGGTGGTAATTGGGTCGAAAATTGGCTGAATTAATTTAGCCATCAATCCAAAACCCAGTTGAGAGAAATGTTTAAAGGCAAGAAGATTTCTTGTCACCAAAATATTGAGTATGAACGATACGCCTCCGAATTATCGGCCAACCCGTCGAAACATGAGTTAAATGAGCTTAAATGTTCCACCATAATTTTAGTGGGAGGGATATTCATATCTCTGGTCAAAAAGAAACGCCTCTCACCGGTCTGATTTCAAAGTATCTTGTGAGCTTCTCCCATTACTTCAAAGTATTACTTGAATGACTAACAAGAGAATCCAGCCTTCTCTCTTTCCTGTGAAATTATAATCAACATAGTTATCTTATAGATTTGCGTGCCAGCTAGAGCCTGCCTCGACTACTGGCGCCAAACTATACACTAAAAAAAAGAGCAGTCCTTTTGGTGGAAAGACAAGTATAATGTGATACATGTGGAATATTTACACCTTCATACTTATTTAAAAACCATCTGATCATGGAATAAAGTAAATGTTATAGTGATGGCACAAAGTTTCCAGTGACAATTTTCAGTTTTTATTATTAATACTATTGGATTGAAATATAAACAGCTTAATGATGAAACATTTCTAATTGCATCAAAGATTATCAATTGTCAATGTTAATACTATCCTGATTACTCGAACACTTTCTTATGCATCAGCGCTTACTTGTTTGCCATCAAAAGTATCTCTTATCAAAAGTAAGTACTCGCACTGGGCCTTTCTGGGAACGAATCTCTTCATTATTCTGATATAGATATAATAATTATATATACACCTAAGCCGATTCTTATTAGAAGGTTTTTGGGGACATAATGTTCAACAATTAGTACTACAAGAAAATGAAAGATAAAAATGTAAGGGTAAATTTTGTGAGGAAGCATTCGGTGAGAGTGGTAATATTTCTATCGGAGATTAACTATAAATCGTAATTTATTTCATATATAACTTTGTCAATGTACGAAAATGTAGTAAAATGAATGTCTTGTAGGAATATTCAACATCGGTTTCGGAAATATAATTCGCTGGAACCAGAAGCGCGTTACACGTGCAAAGTTTACAAAATTGCGTGGGAAGATGCGGATAAACACTAGTAATTCATAAATATGTAGACCTTATTAAGATAAATCTACTATACTTTATTTTAAATAACTTGTTACTCTGTTAGATAGTAATACTTTATCTTTCAAACAAGATTAATTAACTAGTTTTATTTTCCTGGTAACTTACAAAACTCTAAAACTCGTTTGTAAACTTTGCCTCTCTAGAGTAACAAACAAAGTAATCGTTTTACAAGAGTCAAATATCCTTTGAACCTGCTGAGAAGTTTTACGGAATGTAAACTGTTACGTTCTCGTTGAGCAAAAATAATTAGACAGGAACGTCAACCATCTACTCACTTTATCCTTTCACGCCCGTCTTTCAGGTCTTTGTTGTCCTTGGCAGGTTTGGGGTTTTCAACTATATTTTTTCTGAAACGCCAATGGTATTTTTCTTAAAGGTTAAATACAGTTCATATCACAATGAGGTAGCTTAAAATTTCTAAAATTGTTATGAATATTTTGAACAATAAACAGATTATAATACTTTTCTTATATGATTTCCCTTTCCAGTACAGGATTCAGATCTTGTGTAACATTTTTATACAATGCAAAAATTAAAGAGGGAAGAATCCTGTCTGATGGAGTCACCAAGTTTAAGTGCTTTGTTACAATTGGCATTAAATGAGCTGATAATTAATTATGTCAAGCGCATTAACGCTCTCAAAGTAAAAAATAATAAGTGTTTACAAAACTTCAAGCCTTTAGGTAATAGAAAAAGGTAATAAAATCAAAGGAAACATTTATTAAAACTAGCACAAATCCGTGGCGTCATACGCAATGGCAGTGAAAAATTCCGTGTATTGAATGTATAGCTCCCACAATTTCTGTAAATCTGAACTATTTTGGACCTGTGATATAATACAATAGGGTCCTAGGATATTTTAAAATAGAATTAGTAAAACTATTATCTATCAGGTACCCATTGTTCAGTGTTAATGAATTACTAAGGGGACGACAGGTTAAGCAAAATTGTGAGTAATTCTTAATTTTTTAAAGGATAACAAGATTTCGGAAGTTTTTCATCGTTATATGTTGCAAAATATGTGTATAAGATTATTAACGTCTATTTAAATCTGTTATTATGGGCCAAGTCTTATATAACATAAGATTCATCTATTTCATCTATAAGATCCTTCTATTTTGATATCTGCCAAAATATACGTGGCTTACAATTAACGTTTTTCTTAGAATATGTTCCGGTGTTGATTTAAAAAATAGCTAGGTTGTGTTAAATGGCTCTTGGGCTCTAGATATTAAAGTTAGGTGAGAAGCAGAGAGTCACTTTTCTTTTTCTGGGAAAGTAAAACTTTTTGTATGCCATATGTAATCGAAGTATTCATATGAATCAAATACAGAGCATTTATATAATACTGCTCATTAACTTGTTTTAAAATAACAATTTCCTTTAGGTTTGAAAATTAGTACATTAAAAAAAATAGGTGTTTTATATCCTGTGGTATTTCTGATGAAGCATGACCTGTGATGTATTTCCCAGTGTTTATTATTCTATTTAATTGTTTATATTTCTAGTTATTTTACTAATTCAATTTTGTAAATATTTGTGCAATGTTCAATGTTACGTAAGAAGAAGTACGCTGAAACATAAGAAAATTCATTAAGAGTTTACCAATATTTGGTCTTTTATTATTGTATGAAGAGAATAGATATTGATAAATAAATAAATAAATAAATAAATATATATATATATATATATATATATGTATACTATATAATATATATATATATATATATATATATATATATATATATATATACTACTATATATACACTAATATAGTGTCCAGGAAAGGGTGTTACAAAATTTTGTGGCTGATAGTACTCATAGTTTGAAAATAAAAATGTTCTGTACATAGGTCGAGAGATATCTCGTTTAGCCACTAGCCGAGAGCCACAAACATGTCAAAACAACTGATGGCCCAACTGACAATAATGTAGGTTGCTCCTGGCTTGTGCAAGCATGCATTTAAAGTCGTCGTGTTTGCATATACGTTGACGGACTTTGTTAAAAAAAATTACCGATGAAATTGTAATAAATATCAAACTGTTGGTATTGTGTTTAATTTTTATTAACATATTGGTTTAATAATTTTATTTTAACAATGGTAAACAGGCACCATTTTTAAATTATAAAGAAAATAAAACACATACATTTTAAAATAAACAAAAAAGAAAATTAACAAAATAATGTATTCCTATTATTTGTCATAAATTATGTGCAAAGTTTGGTAAACGTTAGTTAGAGATAATATTTTAAATATATATTGATGGCTAGCGGCTGTACCATCCATTTCTAGTCCAAATTTTACGTTACATTTTTTCTTTGAAATCATGACTACTAGCACTAACATAAGATTTTGATACCCTTTCTGAAATCCTGTTTATATAGTATATTGATGGGTTAAACGTCAATCTAATCACATTGGGATCAACGTAGTAATTGCTGGCTTTGAACTCATATAAATCAAATTTATAATTTCAGACGTGGAAATTGAGTACGAAGGAGCACACAGATAACTTGCAAAGTAACAACAGACAGTTAAAATTAACAGAATAAAAGTAAATAAGATCTAGGAAGCAGCCTGGATAGCGGAACTAGTTCACTCTTAACTTTCTTCCAGTTTGTTCTCCTAGAAGCTGAGAGCTGTTAAAACGTGTTTGAGTGATAGTTCATAGTGATAACGTATCAGGAATACCAGTTATACACACCGAAACTATAATTATAATTATGGCTTTGTCGTGTAATATATTATGATTAAATAGTTTATTTTTGATGCAACATATTTAGCCAATAAAACATCACTATAATTGCCTATTCATTACGCATTTACCCCCAAAGGAACTATCATGCAGTGCTTTAAAGATAAAACAAATTATCCAAAATATTACGTATATTTGGCTATTACCTGGCAGGTTTTGGTCCTATATTAAAATATTGTTTTAATAAATATTACGGAGATAAGTCTTTTCATTGTAGTATACATTTAGGTCAATGGCAATTAAGGATACTTATTTTATATAAATAAAACAAAACTTCATTAATTGTACCAGAAACAAAATTAAACTTCTAGCTCTTGTGTATACACGCATACCACCAACAAACACTGAGTAAAGTGTACACTGCCCAGTACCCCCCCCCCCCCCGGCTAGGTAATAGTAATTTTTATACTCGCCTTCGGCTCGATGGGGGCTACGCCCCCGAGGGCCCCCACAAAGTAAACGCTTGCAAATTCTGGGGGATAAGCGGAATTCGGTGACTGGTTAAGTCCGGACATTAAGTAATGACAAGGGATTTAAAAATTGACATTTTTTCAAGATTTTTTTCGGATTCGTAAAAAGCTTTTGACTTTGAGGGCATTTTGCGTTAAAACCGTTAGAGATACTGGACAAAAAGTGAGCTGGACCTTTCTTGTTTGGTAATTTTTTTGTCTTGCGTCTTGTGCCTCAGATTGATCTACGACCCTAGGGTTTAGCCAGAAATGAGCTCGGGGAGGAAAAGTACCTGCACGGGTCAGCTTTCTTGAATTGTTTAGGTATAAAACATTAATAAAAAAACCGACCTCAAGGCAGTATTTTAAGACGAACAGGGGGTTAAGAGCACAGGAGGACTTTCTATGTCAAGGCCGAGAAATTCCCTGGGTGGGTGAAATATGTTAAGGAGGTTAAGACAAGAGGGGGTTTAATTCGTCCAGGAGATTGTCTATGCGTCATAATGAACAAATTCCAGGGGGGGGATTAAACGTTACCGGGGGATAAGGGTCTCCAGGGGGTTATTGTCATAACCAGGATCTTCCACAAGGGGGGGGGGGTTAGAGATTTGGTGACTGGTAAAAATTCGGACATGAGGTCATGGCCAGGAAATTCCCTGGGAGGGGTTTATGTTACCAGGGGGGTTAACACATCAGGGGGTTGGGATATGCTAAAGGAGGTTATCAGGTCCTACCAGGAAAAATCCCGGGGGGGGGGGTTAATATTACCGGGGTGTTAATGACACACTTGGGCCTTTTTTTAGAGGGTATTGTGTCCTGTTGATAATAATAAATATTCCTCTGTCCCTACTACTATTGACGCTTAGCTAACGCTCAGCCCAACTCCCGAAGTCACTGAACCTTTTCTGTAGATCACGTGATTTCCGAAAACCAGTTGAAACATTTGCTTTTGAGTTCACGACAACCGTTTAGCCGCCGCTATCAAGCCCGCGGACCGGAATGTTAAATTTTTTAGGCGATATGTCCAATTTTTTCACTTAATCGCGTTTTGCGGTCAAACTAAGGAAATATAGTAAAAAGTCACTGGACTCTTTTTTGTAGGTCATCTTATTTCCTAAAATAAAAACGTTAGTCTTATTTTGACCTCACTCAACAATGGTTTCGCCGCTAATCGACCCCAAAAACAAAGTTTCGCGTAAAAGTTACAACAAAAAATTGTTCATATTCACGTTTTTCGGCCAACCCAATCCGAGATAGGGCAAAAGATTACTGGACCTTTTCTGTAGATCCGCGCAATTTGACTAATTTGATGGGGTCAATTCAGATTTGAGCTACGACCACGGTTCGGCCGCTATCGGGCTTGAAACATTATATTTTTATCGAAAAATCTTTGGAATTTCAAATGGTTCGAGGCGCGTTTTGCGCTTCTAAACCTTGGAAGATTAGAGCAAAAGTCATTAGGACCTTTTTTGTATGTTCACTTCATTCCTGCCCATGAAATTTTCCGTCAGATCCGAGCTAGCGATCCAAACGGTTCGCCCTCTATTCGGGGGCTTACATAAAAATGCCTGCAGGGGGGGAAAGATGCGCGATTTTTTTGGGAATTTTTTTGAGGCGGTTGAAATGAAAAATTCTCACTTTTCGGGATTTTCCTGGTGGTTACACGTGGAAAGCTTAATCTTAAATACATAAATCTCGATTAATTTATTCTATTAAATATTTCTAGAATCATAATTTATTTTTGATAACATTGGATAGAGGTTAAATGTATAAAGTTTCACACGGTCAAGTTTTACCTCAATAATTATTTTAATTTATTTTTCTTTTTTTAAGGTGAAGCTAATTCCTTTTTTATGCCTTATTCTGTCCGTCCTCATGGGCCACTGGCCTGTCCGAAGATCTTATCAAACAGAATAAGGGGGAGAGTATGAATACAGTAGAAGTTCGATGGTACTGATAAAAAGTACAACGGTAACATACAGGATTATTACTCAGACTCGCACTCGGCTCGCTGAGGGCTACGCCCCCAGGCCCTTAAATTCAATCCTTAAAAATTCAGAATACATATAACTACGAAAAAATACTACGTAAATATTAATTAAGTTTCATATTTTCATCAATATTAAACTTTAAAAAATTAAAAAATGATGACGTGACATAAACTTGGTTATTCTAAATAATGGGCATGATTATTAAATCTAAAAATTGAAATAAAATAACTTTTACACCCATATTTACAACTCTTACAAATTATAAAAAAAATGTTTAAGTTATTGCCATAAATTAACTATTACCAGTCCTGCAATTTAGATCGAATAAAGTTTTTGAAAGTCTGAATCTATATTTGAAAGATCACCTCGTTTTGAAGTGATTCCCCACAATAAAATATTTGAGTTAAAAATAAACTAATATAAAGAAGTATCATAGGACCCGTCATATCATTGTACTCGATGACCTTACAATTACTGATTTATTTTTCAAAACTCTCTTTGCCGCCTAGGTTTTGACCAATGTAAATATTGTTTAGAATGTCTATCTTTAATTTTTGACCGTTTAACCCCAAAATCAATAGAGCTCTTTCATTTAAGAAGAGGAACTTATGCACCAAGTTTCAATTTTTTATTACCTTTCTATTAAAAGTTTTTCGAATGGAAGACAGACAGACGGACAGACATTGCAACGACTTTAAGAAAGACGTGTCTAGTCCTAAATTGCCTACACGTTTAGAGAAGTTTATCATTTGAGGGTACTGGAAAAATTTAATTTCTGTCTGTCTGTCGTCTTTCCACATGATATCCTGAAGTCAAAGTGACCTATTGAAATTTTGCATGTTATTTCATTTTTATATGAGGAATAAATGATGCATCTTGTTCGGTAATGGCGAATCTCACTCTACGGGATTTGGCCTGAGCGTTAACGAATACATTTACATTGGTCTTATTTGCAAACCAAGGTGGCAACGAGAAAATAGCAGAATAAGTTAATGTAATATTATTATTAATGTTTTATTATTAAATATTGATTGTTATTATTATTATTATGTATTATTATTAATGTTATCACTATATTTATAAAATATTTTAACATGTAACAAATTAACATATGTAGCCTAACTATCCAAACGTAAACAATATTATTTTGTGGTGACTATGCATGTATAGATTGATAAAAAACCTAATTTGATGAAAAAACTGTTAATGCAATAATTTAGCAATATATATCGAGAAAGATTTTATGTTTAAAACCTTTTAAAATTTTGCATGAATATATATGTGTGTACGCTGGCAGGAATTCTATGATGAAGCCTGCCAGTAAGAAGGCTGACGAAATTTCGCTTTGGATATTTAATATTGATTATCATGTACTCGTATATACGAAGAGCCATAGAATATATAACTCTGCCGGTTGCCATCAAGTTCTTCCTCTCATCTAATAAATTCGTAATTGATGGTTATTGTTGTTAAAACCTGTATTAAGACCTATACAATTCTACTTAATCGTCGTATAAAATCTTCGATTTCCAATTCGATAATGAAACAATCGTATCTTAGGCATAACGCCATTCTGTACGCCCACGGAAATACATTTAAGAAGTCTTAGATTATTTGTATTTTTAAACGAGCTACAAATTATAATTAGTTACTAATATTCCATGAATAATTCAAGAATATTTGAAGGATGGTTTAAGATATGCGGTACATTTTAAAATAAAACGGGATAAAGTAACGCCATATAGAAAGAGTTTACATGGCATACACAGTGTCTAACGAAACTAAATCCACTTCACTGCCTTGTCTGTTTGATCGACCGATGTTTTGCTGGCCTCAGAATAATGGTATTGGTTGATAAACAAACAACTCACAAACCACCAGTAAATCTGCATTGGAAAACATTTCCCCTTCAGTTAAAACGTGGTTTGTTTGCTATTGGGCCAATTAACAATCGGTTCTAAACAAACCAATCAGTTTTTTCTGTGCTTGAAATAACTTCAGTTCTCTTGGAGAATTAAGTGGAGATTGGAGAATACACATTATTTGTAGGATGACTTTACCTTGTTCTTGAACCCTTGGTATGCGAAGCGTTTTACTCTACAAAAACGCTTCACTTTTATCCTTGCTTGCTTTGTATTTATCCCTTTGTTTTTCGTTTGTTGTATTTTAAATATATTTAAAATTTGACATTGAGTTCTGACCATGAGGCTTCTCAACTGCTGTCAATATTTTAAATATCGTTTCAAGACTAAATGAGTAGCTTTGTGGTTTTTTGCTAACCTCTGTTTGGTATGTTTTGCAAATACTTCTGGCATCATATTTTAAATTTCCCTTCGCAAAATATGGCTATCAATTTGTCATAATGTAAATGGGACATTACGTACAAAAGTCTAGTTTACAATGTTGGTTTGGACATTAAACAAGAAATATGTCCATATACTCGTATTATGGAATTAAAGTGAAACATACTTGAAAATTCTTTGATATCCGTCTGTCTTTATGTGTGCGTTTAAGAAAAACATCATAATTTGTAACGGTTGTAGCTAAAGTAGTACAGTTTACTAAACCTCAAAGGTGATAGAGACCAGAAGAATTATGATGTGGCCATATCAGTTGAACAGATGGATTTTAACTCAGAGAGAGTACCAATGTCTCTCTTTTATGCATGAGTACCACTTCTTACTACTCAACGTAAAACTTACGTAGAGTTTGTTACATTTCCTAGAACTGCTTACCAAAAAAAATCCACAGGAAGGTGATATTTTAAATGCTAAACATTAAATCGGTTAAAATATCTTAAATTGCCTATTTCCTGACACAGGATGAACCCAGTTCGTGGTGTTGACATGAACTACATGATGCTGTATGCCATCATGATGCTGCGGCTTTGCCTGGCTGATTGAACTGTGGTTTAGAATCAGATGTTCATTAGTGATGGAGGGCATACCGTTGAGAGCTCATTATTTGGCTAGGATTCTTAATTCTCAATAATTCTACATCAATATTTTTAATCGAGTATAATTTTTGAGGAATGAAACAAATTTTTTACAAATATTTTATGAGTATTTACTATCCAACTATTCCTTCTCAAAATTTAATCGTTATCTGCCCACCTTTTCGATAACTCCTGGTAGACAGTTCCCAGAGATTTTAATGTGGTACATTAGTTACTATAAGTTAAAGGCAGAGGTAGAAAGAGACAATAAGTGTAATGACATGATTTCTATGAAATTGGTCTATCAATTTTAGTGTAAAAATTAAAGGTAAAAATAAAACATTTAACGTTAGTTTTATTGGTAATAACATTGGTAGCATTAAAATCACAGAATAAAACTAATTGTCTACATCCGTATGACATCATGTTAAATATAATACGTGTGATGAAGTAATTTTTTAAACTTTTTAGTAAGACTTCCATTAAGTTCTGTCGGATCCTTTAATACTACGTTTTCTTGATTTATTATTGTAATATATATTATGTTCGGGATCTATATGACATCAGTATTTCTGAGCTTCAGGAATAATTATCAAGGATGCAATTGATTTCTATAAAAAGGAATTCTTATGATGTCAGATGACATCTTATGTTCATTTACATATGCCATCAATATTTCAAGCTCCGGTTAACGAGTATGGATTAATTAATTTATCAATCAATTTAATTAAGGATGGATTTTATTTTTCTGTAAATAAATCTCCCGTAAATAGCAAACTTTGCCCATAAGGTAAACAAAACCAGTGACAAGTTACTTCACATAAATTCCTGCTAGTACTTGTTTGTCCTGTTTTGTTAACTCTAATGGTCAAACTTTGTCACTGAATTGATAGTGCGGTCACAGAGAAACTTAGTTTTTGTAGCCTAGTTTCGATTTCCTCATTCGTCACAGAGTAATCGCACTTTTGTAAGTATTAAATCTGCACATTTTAAAGTTTGCATGTAACTTGAGCAAAGCTTCTTACGTGACTTTAGATGTGAAAATCTCCTACTGTGTGACATCAAGATTGTGATCGCGCTTTTTTATTTATCATCCTGGTGACTTAATACTATGTTTTTTCATGTACACATTTTAATATTCCTTATATTTTGAACAATATTTATTAATTTATAACGCAATTCTATAACTCAATCGGTTTTAGATATATCGTACGATAGAGAAAGTTTCACTGACAGTCACGAATGAAATTTGTTTACCAACTTTTGTGATAGACTTCGGTAACGCTCAAGATATAAGATGAGTAAATTAGAAAATAGTCGACTTCTAATCAAAACAGAACAGAAATTGCACTACATCATTCTCAATATTTTCATATATGTACCACAGCTATATTCGATATTGATAAATACCAGTCATGTCTTAAAGTTTAAGTTTAGATGACTTGTGATTTACCTTTATAACGAGAAATTTTGTGGTGGAGTTCGAAATCTTGCACCCAACCTGACGAGTAATGAATTTCCCTGCCGTATAATAAATGCACAAACCTTAAATTCAAGTTCTTAGTATTGCTAATTCTTAAACATCAAAAACTAGTAATAAATATACGATATGAGGTTTATTATAATGAATACAATACCAAATGTTTGACTCAATTTAAACTTTGCGTAGACAAAATCTTGAAATTATTATTATTATTAATTATTCTTGCAAACCATTTCTTATATAGCTGTCCTAGACTTAGCCCAAGTAATAAAATTATACATTCTACATTTTCTTATAAATGAGAAGCCGATCCTCTTTTAAGCCTTATTCAGGCCGTACTTTATGAGCCATTAGCCTGTGCGAGGATCTTAAACGACAAAATAAAGAGGCAGTGGATGGTAAAAGGTCAATGATACTGATAATAAGTACTACATCAGTCACGTGAAAAACCTGCGCTATCTCTAATTCAGATCTACAGTCTGTCGCCTTACACCACTTGGCTATCGGCACATTATATATCTATTTTAATATAGATTTTTAAATAATTAGGTCTGAGAAAAGTATGAGAATTAAACTTAAATATCTTCCTTGACATTCTGTAATCACAATGTTCCGAGAGTGCAGGAAAAAATACTTTGTAAAGTTTTATTCAAAGTGTTTTAAGCTAATTTATCAATATAATGGATAGGAATGTTATGCATAACCTTTAATTATGAACATATTTAACCTATTATTCCCTTTTTGCGTGGTTATCAGTAATAAGTATTCATATTTATGTAATCACAATGTTTTGAAGTGCCAGGAAAAATACTTTGTAAAGTTTTATTCAAAGTGTTTCAGCTAATTTATCAATATAATGAATAGGAATGTATGCATAACCTTTAATTATGAACATATTTAAACCTATTATTCCCTTTTTGCGGGTTATTCAGTAATAAGTATTCATATTATGTAATCACAATGTTTTGAGAGTGCAGGAAAAAATACTTGTAAAGTTTTATTCAAAGTGTTTTCAGCTAATTTATCAATATAATGAAGAGGAATGTATGCATACTTTAATTATGAACATATTTAACCTATTATTCCCTTTTTTTGCGTGGTTATTCAGTAATCAGTATTCATATTATGTAATCACAATGTTTTGAGAGTGCAGGAAAAAATACTTTGTAAAGTTTTTATTCAAAGTGTTTTAAGCGTAATTAAGTGTAATTAAGCGTTTTAAGTGTAATTAATCAATATACGGAATAGGAATATATGAATAACCTATGAATATATGCATATTGTGAAGGAATTTAACCTCTTATTCCTTTTTTTTGTGTGGCTATTCAGGGGATTAAACAGCTGCATAAACCCATTGTAATCAAATAATAATTTTAATAAAGTTATTGTCTTTCAATGGTAATTAAGTTCATAACTGGCAATCGGTGCTCAAAGCACACACTTATGAGGTAAAATGGATGTGTAGATTTAATTAATCCTTGAAACAATACGCCAAGTCTACTGTTGGATTATTAGTAAATTATATGTGAATCAAAACTTGCGATATAAAAGCTGCTTTATTGCGGTAGATCACGTCATGTGGTTTGCACACATAAATACACTGTATTAATTTTAGTTAATAATATTATTCAATTATTCATTTTGTATCTCGTGTTTTTGTGTGTAATATTTCCAGCATAGCTTAGAAATATTATCTTTGTGTGCTTACTATACTACAGTTGCAACCGTTAAAAACCATAAAATCCTCTAAGTTAAGGACAACTTAAGAATGGTCTATTAGAGTTTTTCTATAAGGTCATATATTTTTACACAGCAGGCTATGTAATATACAAATAGTATCGCTTTTTGTAAGAAGTTTGTAACTTTGCATTTATAAACAAAAAAAGATTAATTTATTTTTCTGACAGCTTATAGTAGTTGTCTTGTCATTCCTTTAGAGCGGTAATAAAAAGTGGACATATTCTTGACCTCACCGAGAGCAGGGTCTCCCACAACTGTAGATGCTTGGCGCGGTAATATATGTAAAGCAAACCGTGTAGATCATATGTTGTTGTGTATTTTTGCAGATCGACAGAAAACTTATTTAGGAATAATTGTCATCTTTCCCTTTCTCTTTTGTCCATCGCATTGATAATGCGTCTAGGGCTAAATCTGCAATGAAAGAAGTCTGATTGATTAAGCAGTAACATATTAAACCTCTCTACAAAACAAGATTTGTCGGTAGAGGTAACAAAACCTATCTCAAAATTAACGATTATAGACGCTATGTTCCAGCCCCTTGGTCACGTTTAAATAATGGTGTCAGTTTCTATACCCAGGATCTCAATACACACCATGAATATACCTTTTTTGCTGTTATGCAATGGAAAATGTATGCTTACATATTTCTCGATCAATGTAATGTTTATGTAGTGATACGCTTATTACCTATAGCATAAATCTACTCTAGTGAGATTATCACATTACAAGAGACTTTCTATTCAATAGTTATATAGTTACAATTGCTTCATTCACAATAAAAATACTGAAAGTTGCCCTTATTCTTTTTTAATGTTATAATTTCATATTGAAATGGATGAGGTTTAAAGAACATTTAGAACGTACATTGAACTCGTCTATTAAAACAGCTTCATATACGTAAGGTTAAGTAATTATCACTTATGAAAAATTTACATGTGGTCTGGTCAGAACTTCGTAGGAGGGGAGGTGAGATCCGGATTCCATGAAAACGTTGAACGACGTTAAATAATTTAAATTAGCAGTCTATGGATAAAATACCCTTTTAACATAATCATCTGTTATGGTTAGTATCACAAGATCGATAAAAGCAGTAGGCCTACGTGAAAATGTTATAAACGTTTTTGCAAAATTAAAAGTTAGAAACTGCAATGGATTATGTCATTTGGGAAACTAGAGAGTAGTAAGAACATTTCACGAGTCTACCCTTTTATTTACAGCAAGACACTTAAATTGGTTTTTATTAAGCTCATATTAGAACTTAGCCTATTAAACAATTATAAGAAAACATTGAGCATCAGTCTCATAGTCATTCGATATTCTCTTCAACATGATGTCTCCTAAGGGTATTGAATCCAGTGTTCAAGTAAGAAGGCCTTCTCACAGAACACATTTTGTCTCATTGCTAAACACGCGGAGACTCGGTTATACGGCGGAGTCGTCATAAAGCTCCTCTATTACTGGGTTTGCATGCTGTCTGTAACAGTATATTAATAAACTATTATCTCTGTACCAAATGCTATATCACTGTTATTACTTACCGAATTAACTGTATAAAGGCATTTTAACTTGGGTTATGATATGTCCCCGGAGGATTCATTGATGTATGATTTATGCTTTCCAGTTGAACCCATACAGTAATAAACGATGTATCATTTATATTTGAGCAACCAGATGGATGACCAGCTGTTGCACATCACTAACCGCAAATGTCGAGATATGGTGGATCGATAGGCCTAAGTCTACTGCGGAGAGTAATTGTTAGAGTAGATGGAGCTACCATAATGTTTAAGGCGGTTGCTAGCCTGAACATGGGGGAGTGTTGTTCTCACACCGCTGTAAGAGGAAGAAGCTGGAACAGGGATAAGAATAAGTATAAAACCACATATTTTTAGTTTCAGTTAAAATACTTATAATGAATCAAATTAGATTCATTATAAGGACAAAAACCTATACAATTAAAAAAACTTAATAGTAAGCTGCAAGAGAATAATCACTGTTTACAATTATTAAAAAAGATGAAATAAGTTATCATTATAGTATTTAACAATAAGATAAATTAGGAGGCAAGACAGAGAGAAAGTTAGAAGAGAAGAATTAATTTGAGATAAAACTTAATTAAGAATTCATTGTCCACCAAATTATCGCTGTCTGCATTACTTCAAGGAGTCGAGACACAAAGTTTTATAGAATTTCTTTTCTGATAAGTTTAATAATTTCCATGATAATGATCATGCTTTGCTCTTCCATTATATCGTGGATATAATTATAAATAAGTATTGGTATCAAACTATTTTCTTTCTACTACATAATAATTATTATTAAAAATAGATACAAATGTGAAAATAATTTTCCTATATAAATTTTATAAAAAACTTCAAAACTACATCAGGTATTGATCTAGTGATTCTAACCTAATTAAAATAATGTAATCTGATTCTTTTATTCACATTTACATTATTAGTATTGTGTATCTGTAGATTTGATTTATTGCTAATCTTTCATTTAGCTCTGATAGATAATTAACTCCTTAACCCATTTTATAGTGCATAGCGTGTGTTATAAAATAGTGTGCAACAATTACATATTTTCAACGAATGTTGGTAACACTGCTGGAGGCTGTACTGAGTGAGGCAGACTGAGATGTCTGATTCCTGATCCCCAGTAATGTGTCTGCCGCAGTCAATGATTTAATTGGTTATATCACACCTACCATTTTCTCAATCGTTGCGATATTCATTAATACGACTCTTACCGTTTGTTACCTTTTATAGATACAAAAATCGTACTGCATATCTGATTCCATATATGTGCATAACTTTATTACTTATAATACTACTCATATGCACAGTATTGACAATTTCAATTGTAAAACACCATTACACGGTGAAACTATAAATTAAAAACATATGTAGATTAACTTTATTACATTTAAACACACAATCCAATACTTAAAATTTTTATTTTTGTACTGGTTTATGTTTTTTTAAATGTAATTAAGTTAATAGTAGCCAATGGAAGCTCTATCTTCAACATGTAGGTTTAACTATTACAGTAAGTAATTTGAGAATGGATGTTTTCAATGAATATAATTAGTATGTTCGTTTTAATTAAAGTTAAATATGAATATAATTTAGACAAAAAATTTTGCTTGTCTAAAAATATTTATTTGAAATACAGCCCCCATATGCAGAAATAGTTAATTTTTGACTGTTATTTTTAAGTAATTAATGATCATTTTATAATATGAAGAGAAAACTTTTTAATAACAACGAAATACATTTTATGTTATTAATTAATCCACCCTTTTTACGGATATAAAATGGATCAATATATTATTTTATTCGATTCTAACAGTTGTAGTATGTAAATTTATAGCCTTTAATACAATACATAAACAGTATATTTCTGAATATGGGGTTTCTGGAATTTACAGGTCGACGTAAAATCTGTGTTAAGTATGATATAAAAATCTATGTAAAAAATTAACAGAATATCTTACTATTCCTACTGTTTCATTAACTGCACAAATGTTTTAGAAACAAGCTAAAACCTAAAGGAAATATTGTACATATTCAAAAATCGTATAAAAAGAATATTTTAAAGAATTTGTTCAAACCAATTCAGTTGAAACAATTGTTGATAACTTTTCCATATCTAGAATCTAAAATAGCTGAAATGAAAAGTAAAATACGTTGAAAGAAAAAAATGTCAAATAACAATAGAATATGAATAAACATTTTTAACAATAAGCCAATCCATAATACCAATGTAAATATATTCACTAATACTCAGCCAAATTCCATGAGATGACTCGCACCATCATTGTACTCAGTTTTGTTAGAGGAATTCTCTTTTTAAATTATCAATTATAAACTAACCAAAACATTTATAAGATGTTTCACATCTACATCTGGAGTTCTATAGTTAGAGAGGAAGAAACAGATTAAGTAATCGGTTATTCATTAGTAGATCTTGGAGTCAGCGTTCTCTTCTATCAGATTACAATATTGCTTGGTCGTTGTAATTCTCGATAAAGGAAATGAGTACATAGACTGATTGAAAATGGTTTTATATTGTTTTAACTATTAATTATTTTTATAGTTATAATTTGCTAATAAAGATATAATTATTTAGTAAACAAGGCAAGCTATTAAATACAGGAAAAAGTGAGTTTCGTACTTTACAAAAGGTACTTGAATAAGTGCTAGGTGTAAGGCTAGAAAGATCTAAAAACTTTTCTATAGAGTTGTGTTACCTATAACTTTTTTCAATATCCTCTTTGATTTTGAACAAATAAAATATGAATTTTTATTCTATTTAACCTAGATAAAACCTTAAAAGCTCTGAAGCATAATATATCAAAATTTCACTACATTAGTTCTCACTATAGGAAAAGCGATACATTAGATGCGAATCCAAAATAGTTTAACTTTCGTACAAAACAATTTTTAAAAATAAGTATTTGTCTTAAGCTTTAAAAATGCTAGTAATCTATAAACTACACTGGGAGAAACTTCGTCTTTTAATGACTTTTCTAAGTTCACATTAGTCAAGTGAGTTTATTTTAAGTTGCACGAAACATGAACGTAATTGATGTGAACTAATAAAAAACATTCTTAGTAATATTCTAGACTCTGTTGATGTTTTAGAAAGGAAAACTGTAAAGCCAAGATAGAACTCAATTAATTTATAGGGTACTTTTATAGGGAATTTATTGATAAAAGATGAAAAAAAATAGTATTGCTTTCAACGGGTTTCTAATAAATTGGCTAAAAGTTCCCAAATGAAGCAACTATTTAATTAATAATTTAATCATCCTCCTGCCTCCGAGGGAGTTTATAGATATAATTTTTATAAGATTTCGATCAATTAGCAACAAAATTTATTGTATTTTATCTATTTATTAAGCTACTTAAAACTTTACATAGTGGAGGTATTATATTGGCTAAACGCATTAACAAACTAATGTGAAGAAGGAAAATATGTTTTAATAGTAATTAATCTGAAACAACTACAACTCGTACCCCTTGTAAACTTTTAGCTTTTAAATATCCTGAAGGAACGACACGTACACTCCAATAAAACAAACTTTAGTCCTGAATAATATTGCAGATGGAGATAACCCAATATTGTAGAGACAACTCCTGCGAAAGGGGTTGATTCTTATTAAATGAGATCCAAAGCTATTTGCTATGGCTAAATACTTATTTTTCGTCATAAATTTAATCACCTATTTTATGGAAGCTAAAAATAGCAAATACCTTAATATAAAAATATTATTACTCATCCGATACATCATTGTTCGGGGGAACCAAATGAAACTTAATTTTCACTGAATCACAATTTTATGAATCATTATCAAATGAGGGATTAACCTTTGCGGTACTAGAAAGGAAAAGAAAGGTATCTGATTTTTTGTGAAACAAAATTTGTATTCCGAATCATGTAATAATTTTTATTCAGAAAAATCTGTAACTGCAACTGTAACTAAATAAAAAGCTTATTCGAGCAGAAACGTGTGCTTCTATTGTGAATAAATCTATTTTCACCTTTAAATATTAATAAAATATCATAAGCAAAAAGTAAGATGCTCATATTCAAGATGTTGGATTTACAGATTATACAATTAAAATGGCACGTAATATAGATGTTTTCTAAATGTTAAAATCTTTTAAGGGGTTTCAAAAAATATTCTCTCATATCTCCGATATCATGGGAAACATATAATGTGCTAAGACTATAAATTTAAAACATACTTTTTAATGTAAAAAAATTATAATAAAATACATAGTGTTTTTTTAGAGAAAAACTATTTTGACCGTTATATTGGGGAATATATGCGGTTTTAGTTTGAAATACATATTGAGACTTAAACCAAAATATTTTATTTATAACTATATATAACAATACATAACTATAACAAATAATAGATTTATAATTTCAAACAGCACAGTGGCGACCCATTTAAAAAATACACCAATTTCTTAAGACTAGAAGCATGCAGCACCGCTTATTTTTCTCTAAATTATAGAGGAGTTTTTAAAACAAAACGTTGATGGACAGCTGCATTATTTATGGTTGAAGTTAAAACAAGTAGGTAATATCCAATGTCACTGAAGTAATTTATGGTCAATAAAACTTTGAACTAATTGATCTTTATGTTTATGCTAGCTCGCTCTTTACGTATTTGTATGTCTGGCCGTTACAGGACTGGCCCCAAATTTGGTCTACTGTACAAAATGGATTTACCACAAAACAATTTATACCCATAGTAAAGTCTCATTACTACTATATAGAGTTTGGGAGCTTCTGTATGTGTAATTCGCTATTCCCCAATCCAACAGTAGTTTTGGAGCACAGTTTCCTCGTTTTAATTAAACCTACTCGTTGCTCCACATTAGCAAGTAATGTATTGTATGTAGTCCATTTATAGCATTAACATATATGAAGATTTTGGAATTGGAAATTATTCTAAAAATATAATTTGTCTACTTTTATCTTTAACTAATGCTTAAAGGTTTAATGTACGGGCAACATAGAACGCTGACATTGCCGGAGACTTTTAAGATACATTAAATCTAGGGTTTATTTGGGATGAACCCTTCCTTTAAAAAGAGGCATGACTGAAAAAATTTTCATTAAGTTGTTTTGAATTTTAATAACACTCTTAAGGGTCTAATACCAATATAGCAGCCAGAGCAGCTGGTTATTAAAAAAACATTGACAAAACTAGCCCACATAAAATGTTTTAACCATTCAGCTTTTCATTATCCCATAAAAAAGCTATAAATTCACTGAAAACAGAAGCTAAGCCCTTTAAAACTTTTCCGTAGATTACAATACATTTATGTTATAAGGCCTTAAATATTTGACGGCAATAATTTGAACTTAAGTTTCACAGTTCTGACGTAATACGGAGCATAAAGTTTAGTTTCCTTGTTCTCCTATATCGAACTGTAAGACTGGTAAAGTCACATTAGCGTACATTAACCATCTCGAGTTTCTCAGCCAGTGTCGTATTAGACTGTCAAATAGCAGGAGACAAGTTCGGGCCGTTACATATGGGTTTGGTGACAGTTGTGATATGTCTGGTGTAACGGTGAACATCTTGAGTTGTGACAGTTACCTGTACAACCAGCTGGTGTCGTATTAGACTCTCAAATAGCAGGAGACAAGTTCAGGCCGTTACAGATGGGTTTTGGTGAAAGTTGTGATATGTCAGGTGTATCTTGAATTTTAAAAGTTACCTGTAGAACCAGATGGTGTCAAATACTTCATATATCGTTCTTATTTAATAATTACTACAGGAATGCATTTTCTAAAACATTATGAAACCAATATTTAAAGAAATTTTGAGCTGTAATAAAATGAAAAAGTCACTTCATATCCTGTAATCTGGAGTTTTTCACCCTCGACCACCAATTTATCAACTTCCACATCACCTGATATGTCTCACGTTATGGGTTTTAATTGTCATCGCTCTTTTCTCACAATATTAGTTACAGTTATCATAGTTATACAGTTATCTGTAGAATATATTACAGTTTGGTAAGTATCAACTCAAACTTAACGAAATCCTAATAATATTATAAATGCGACTTTGCTTTTATTTTGCTTTGTACGACTGATATTTTTTTAAACGACGGTAACAAAAGTTTTTACATAAAATAAAAAAAATATTAACATACACTGTTTTGTGTTCCTAATGAAATGCTGACCAAGCCACACATCAATATATATATATATATATATATATATCGCATTTCCTATTTATATACGCCAGAATAAATAGAAACCGTGCATGACTGAAGGCTGTATGTCCATATGATGGACTTCTCTTCTGAAATTTCAATACCATTACACTGTCATTTTTGAAGCGTATTGAATTATCTATAAGTATGAGAACATATTTTTAATTATACTATTACTGTATCATTATTGTTATATGTTTACTAACTACCCGTTTTAATAATAATACTGTTTAGTTTCTTATATTTGTCTTAGATTATTCATAAAAAAAACTGAATGCATCTAATAATTCCTAGTATTCGAGTAAACTATTTTTAAAAAAATTTAATTTATCAAGTCGAGTTAGACATGGTTGTTTCAAGAAAAACCTTACGTACAAGTAAAGTCATCCTAATCCGTCCGCTAACTCCCTTTCTTTGCATTATTTTGATTTCGATTTAGCAATGTAGATCCCATGTTGATCCCTTTCATCATCAGCTTACTATCAAACTAAAAAATTACAAAATTCTGTAGAGGTTTTACTAGACGGAAATTTATTTAAATGTTTCTTATAAACGAATTGAACTCTAACACGGATTTTCACCTAAAAAATACATTCAGAAACTGTGAAATTATATTAAACAAATGTGAGGGGCAATTATTTTTTTTAATAGAACAATGATGATATTATTTTTAAAAGAAGGAATAATATGACACTTCATTTATTAATTATTATGGTCTATTATTATGTTTTAAGATATGTTCAATGATGTATAAAAAACCAAACATTGGAAGTAATTATGTACTGATATTATGCGGGCTTTCAAAGCTTTGAAGGGAACCTCATTAACCGTGAGAAATTCCATCTGTGACGTAAAATGTTTTAGCTAAATTTTTATCCCTTTTTTTAAAGGTTTTAATTGTCACGTTCAGGATTTCAGATTATGTATACTAGCGAAGTTTGTAGGGAATCAGGAACTATTAATGAGCAGACTTGCTTTGTTTACTTCTTTACTTCGTATATTTTGTTTCGGATTATGCTCCAAGAAATATGGTTAATATATATTTATGTATCCGAGAAAACTGTTGCTTAAATATTTTTAATGATCGTTTCATTCACCACATAATTGAAGTCCCACTAAATTGAACGATGTTACAGTAAACAGTATACATCTCAATACAACTGATCAAAACACGTATGAAACTTTTAAAAATTATATATATATATATATATATAATATATATATATATGCAATAAGAAACGAAATCAATATTTGAAGTACACCTTCAAATGGATTTATAATAATTTCATATCTTCTGTATCTTAAAAACTATGTATATGGCTCAACTTGTTGTCATGAATTATAGACTTGCTGACGCTTAGTTATGTCCTTTATAGTGATAACTCCCTAACAATTATGTACAATGTAAATAGTTTCATTACATAGTTTCTCTACAAAATGCACAGCCTCATTTATTACAACGGTATACTCCGAGGAGATAACAGTGCATTTCCTATCCCAAATAAGGTTAATAAAATTGTGTATGTATTATTACTCTATAGAGCATGTACGCTATCAGTATGTAGTGAATTGTATAGTCAAGTAATCCAAACAACACAATAAATTTCGAATGGTAAAAACAAAAAGTATAAAAAGAACATGAGAATCGTTTCCAACATCACTTACTGAAGAGTTTATTGATGGATATCGGATTACGAGAGATCAGATTGTGTCGAAGATCAGAGTTAATTAGTTACGCTCCCCGATTCCTTTTCAGCTCTTACGGACTTTTCTTCACTAATATATACTTCTCCGACGCATACTTGTTACTAGTACATCAAGTTATATTCCTATTAAAAGTTGAGTACTTTTATGATTAAAACCACAAAAAGTATTTACTAGTTATATAAATGTATTAATAGTTTTACTCTTAGTTTATAACTTACATAGAGTCATATAATTCTAGAATATTAACTACAAATATAAATATTTCACTGTAATCGGTAGGGCAAAACCGTGATACAACTTCCCGATTATAAAGGGTTCCCTGAAGTTGCATTCAATGTTTCAATTTGAAAGCTCAATTTATCCTCGATATATCACCCTAATTTATAGGTTTTACTAATACTCATCCAATTCTTATGAAGTGAAATACACTGGGATCAAACTCGATGTTACCTATATAAAATTTAAGCTCCATTTTAATATTTGAAGTTTATAGAACAGATTGTTCTAGATATATCGTGCGAACAGACCAATAAAATGCAGTCAGAATGACATTTTCCAGCCTCTTGAATGATAAGCTTTACTAACGTTCAGTCGATACGATGTAAGATATAGAACAATGAAGCTGAGTTTTATATCGAATGTATTTAAAATAATTGAAAAAATCTAATTATTTTTTAATCTACATCTCTAAGATAATGGCATCAAAAAGGCGACTGAATTGTAAAGTTAAAATATTATTGCCTTACGGGAAGAACAAACAAAATTCCATCAAAAGTGACTTTCTGCAGACTCGAAGCCTGTCAAGGACAACAAAGGCCAGAACGTGCGCTACTCTACAGTAAAGACGAACGTGAAGGCGGACGTGAGTTGATGAACAATGTTTTTGTCAACTTCTTTTCACCGGCGGATAACTTAACAGTAAAATACGTTGTACTCATCAGCACAACTCCAAAAAATTTCCAATTTATCCCCAAATTTTATATGAGAAATCATTCTATGAAATCTTTTTATTGATAATGGAAGGTGTTTTTAATAATAAAAGATGTCTAATATTTCCATATACCCCATGCTTTAGCTTACGATTAATATGGACTGCAAGAGCAATTTTTATTTACTGTAAATTAGTCACCAGCGAGTGAGTGTAAAAATCACTTCGTCACCTTCTAGGACGCCTCTATAAGTGGGGGGTTGTAGTTGCCAATATCCTATTTCGATTATCAATTGTATCTCGCTGATTACTTGTAATAGAGCAGCATTATCTGCAGCATTCTCAATATATACAAATATTGTATTTTATTTGTGTTCTTAAAAAGCATTCATTTTATTTAAAATGCGCTCTGCTCCGCGGAAGGGTTCAGTGGTCTCCTACAATCTCAGGTATAATCTATTTTCCTCTTATTGTAAAACAATAATCAATTTTTGAACTACATTATTAAATTCTACTATTTATACATAAATAAAAATGTGTATATTACTTTTATTACCATAATAATTTTAATCTACCAAAGACGTTTGAAACTCTCTTTAAAAGGTTGTTAGATCAGAACGATCAATATTTGGGCCAATACAGAGACAATTTATTTCCATACTTATAGATTCATATTATATTGTCAATAAAGTTAAAATTACTCCTAAACATATACTCTTCCCATGTTTGTCTAATGAGGACCAAAATTTAGAAGGAAAACGCTCAAAATAAACTCTTTTCTTCGTTTCAACATCAGAGACACCATGAATACAAAATATAGCAATATAGTGTAGTTTAGGTGAAGAGGTATTCTTATTGTCTCATCAAGTACACAATGAAGTACACTACGATCTTCCTGAAAAGATCTCTAAGCACGGGTGAAATTAAATTTGTTTAAAAATATCCTGATACTTTATAAACTACTCTAGATGGATTAATATATAGATTGGGTTCACAGGTAAAACTTTTAGATTTGTCTGAATTGTTTTATGATACCATTATGTGTAGCCGTGGGAATTATGTAGTGATATATTTTTCCTGGTGACAGCAGTGTGTCCTAGGAATAACATTTTGCATGTTATGATCATACATTTGATAGGATTGGTTGCATCATGATTCCATTATGTAGGATATCCACTATTTTCTAAACGGACTTTAAACTTTTATTTCAAAAATCTTAAAAATACATTTGCATGTTAAGATTCCTTTCTGGTTTCTAATACAGGTCCTTTCACTTTTAAATATATTTTGTTTATAATATTTAAAAAAGTAAATAAAATTATTTATGTAAAAAATTTCAAGTATCGATGACAAATTAAATAAAAGTATAAGGTTATTTTAAAATTTTACGCGCGCAAACATTTTGGAATATTGAACAAGATTTTATGACAAACAATTAAATTCACAAGTTAATATATATATATATTGAACTATTAACATAATAGATTTACTTATATTTTTAGGGTAGAGGTTTCATCCGTAAACAATAATCAGTCTAGTTTTAAAGTATCCTGAAGTTATTTTAAATGGAAAAAAAAACCCGGCCACTATTGAAAAATGTATTTAGGATCATAATTGGACTGTTTTTTACCAATGGGCTTAAAATATTATTTTCATTCTAAGGAAATAAAAAGAATTTTATTTATACTAACAAGGATTAAAGCTCCTTCTATAAAATAATACTGGTTTCATTTATTTTTGTAAGGGTAGGTACTTAGTGGGTTTGCATGGTTGCTCAACGTAAATTCATTGAAAACGCGTCACAATGTAAATAAAGTAATTCTACTTCCACAGGCAGGTTATGTTTGTTTAAGGACCGACAACGGAATACTCAAAGCACCTGCAGCTGAGGTGGAATTGAATGTGTAGATTTAATTAAACGTGGAAATAATGGACCAAGCCCTACCGTTGGATTACAACTTAACCGATTATAACTCAAGTCGTACCTAAAGTCTCTGCGTTAAAAATTGATTTTTTGATAGGTACAGGAAATCATGTATTTATGTAAATGGAAGGGCATAGATGCTTGATAATATTCATTCTAATATTGACAACTTACATAATATACGATCCATACTTCTTCAAATAATAATTTAAATTTATCGTCATAATTTTATTTGGTAGATTTCAAAATCTGCTTATTTCAATATTGCTCAGAATTGCGGGTATTGGGTTTTTTTTATTATGTCGTAGGGTTTAAGGATAGCACCCATTAAAAGTTTAAAAAGGAAATGATTATTACCTCACACTAAGCATAAAAAGATGTTCAAATTCTCAGGTTATTTTACATTAATGTTTATTTTTACGTGTATTTTTAAACTAGTAGTATTTCCAGGATTCCATAGATGGTTCCAAGATATTTGAAAACGACTATTATTGTTTAATATACGGATTAACCCTTTCCCCTAAAAATATAAGGTAACTATTATGTTTACTAGGTAAAATATATATTAATTTAGGTCTGTCAGTATCGAGATATAATAGAAACGGTTAAAAACCGTTCTGTCTCATTCAAAGTCCGGGACAAGACCACCATTGAGTGACGTGTGGTCCAGACGCTGCCACAATCAGCCAAATACTACATACAAGTCTCTACTGCCATTATTTTTACTTTCAGCCTCCTCTATTACTTTGTGCATTCTGTCACTGTACAACCATTTGATATATATTTACAAGTATGTAATACTATGTTGCTTGTACTATGGGAGGGAGAGGGCAAGTTCAAAATACCACAAAGGATTTTAAACAGCCCTATTGCCCTTTCCTATCACTTATCTAGTACTGCAATTCATTCGCAGATCTTCAGTTTCCATAATAATTTATTGCTTTCCACAAATAATTTCTGCTTTCCATTATTTATATTATGAAATACTTTCAAGTTTTACTATTGTACTGCCTGCTTTCTCAAAGTTTGAACAAACATCCTAATTCTTACTGGAAGACCAACAATTGATTGATAAAAAAAATCTAGTGTATGATTACAGTTCTTGCACTCAGCAAATGTATTAAAATGTTCTAAAATTTTGCTTATTTCAACTAATTTGTATGGATCGCTTTTGCTCTGGTAATAGCTACAAATCTCTTGTACCTTCAACTTACGGTCTTTAAGATGACTTTTTATGGAGGGTTAGGCCTAGAACCTCAGTATGTTTACATGAAGATGGAACAGTAAGGATAGGTCTATGCTTTCTCAACATTATTTTAATAGCATTTGCTAAGAGAACCTACTATTTGCTTCTTTCGCATTACTTGATGAAAGTAATTACAATAAATCACTAGTAATAAATTCAGCTCAACATACTATAATACACTATTGCTAATTGAAAAGTATTATAGTCTGTTGAGTGAAAGGATTTAAAAAACAACCATAGCTTTGAAATATAACTAGAGTTAATAGCTGTTTAATTTCAGTAGGAATATGTTGTTCCATTTCTACAACGACGGGCGTGGATGCTGCTTGGATGGGTGACCGCTGAGCGATTACGTGGGACCATGGGGGGGGGGGGGGGGGGGGCTTGGGGGGTGTCAAACAGTGGGTGGATGGTGGGGGTGCCGTTGGCGGCTACGGCCTTTGCGACCTTCGTAGGGGTGATTCTTCTTTTCTATGTGGTTTGGTTCCATATGTCTAGAGATGATATGTTGGAGGGGTATAGTAGTAGTTTTTTCAATCATTCGGAGATACAATGTGTTGTATCAAGTGAGCGAGTCCCCTGGTTATATGTGGAGGAGAGGGGGATTGAGCTTAGACAGCCTGAACTTAGCCTGGTAAAGGTTAAGTTGGACTAACTAAGGGTCTCAGTATTTGACTTTCTTAAGAATCTATCCACGAAAACTCCACTAATGGACTCAAGCTCCAAAACTGAGAGGTAATCTTGGATAGGTATAGAGGACACAGTGTTCACTGGAGAGTTACGGGACACACAGACACAAGCTATACTGACATAGTCCGCAGTAAGGTGGAGAATTTAACATACTATTCTGTCACACTATTAGGTGAATTAGTAACTAGGAAATTAGATATACAACACGTAGATGGGTAATCATATAGATTAGTATGCTTGGTGTAACGAATTTAATATATAGATTTGTATGGTTTAAGTCTATTAGTGGCTTTTATAAGATATATAGATCTCTCTCTTTGTATTAATACTTGACTTACTACGTAGATTACTTCTAATATAGATTAATTCCTTTTAACAGCACACAGTACGGAAGTTCTCTCTTGATACTTGTGGATGTGGATATCTGACTTTACAAGGTATGAACAAACATATTGATTTGTCATTGGGACGGCTTGACATGAGAGGGGATAGTACGTGATCATGGTTAATGTGATGAGAATGAGTAAACGCTGTTAATGAGAATCAGGGAAGTAGCGAGAATGATGATATAGTGAGCGAAAGTAGGTTAACAATCACATCATTTATATTACGTCTCATTTTGAAATGTTATGTGAATAAGTCTGGTGGCGTGAGATGATAAAAGATTAGAGAGTGTGTATGCGCTCGATACACGGTCTAAGCAGAGAGATAGTCAAAGTCAGTTAATTTTGCACAGATGTTTGTGTTTGGGGGGATATATCATTATGATAAATTTACTGTTCTACTGTGTGGGATTTTTGGGTGAGGCTCACACAGGGTGAGGGAGTATCTACATGATATCGGCAATATGCACGTGTGTACACACACAATCAGGGTTATGTATAGGTGATTGAGGGGGTGCGTAGTCATTGACTATTTAGGTAGGGAAATGTATTAATGTGACTGACTCTTTAGATTGTGTAGTGAAGGGATTACATATTGGAGGATGGTAGTATTGGACTGATCCAAACATAGTGGAGCATTATATTGCATGATGTGTTGTATCATATTAGAGTGGTTGACTACAGAGTATTTTACTGTCTTGGACGATAGGGATAGATGTTATGGGATGTTATTTGTGGTGGTATTTCGTAGGTTGTTAGATAGTTATGTGTTGTGACATGATCAGTGTAGTTGCAGTATGTGTGTGAGTGGTACTCTTGCTAGGGTACAGTATGGAATGGATTGAGACACTTAGGTGTTCATTGAGGTGGGAGCATTAAGGTGACAGATTAGGTGAGAGCATATCAACACACACAACGTGAGGGATATTTATTATGTGGGGTGTTCATTATACAGTTGTTTTTGTGAGTACAGTCAAGGAGAGTGATTACAGTACGTATTAATGATGACTATGTGTTGGTATGTATTCTTGTGGGGGATTTAGGTAGATTTTATCATGGATTATGAGAGAGGTGGAGAGGGTGGATATTTATTGTTGTAAGAGCGAGTGGGTGTGGCGGGCTACACCCAGAGCAGAGGTAGGACATACATGCTTTACAGGTCTGCGGATGTGTGTTTACAATAGTGGTGTAGGAAAAGTAACTTGTGATCTTGAACAAGTAGTGGTTTATACAGTGGGTTAACAGGATGGAGAGGGGTGCATGGTGATAGTGATCAGGGATCAGATAAGTTTTGGTGACATCTTGCGTTTGTACGGTCAGCGTCTCATTGCTGTGGTGTGTGCAAACATGTATGTCTGTTTGTGGTTTAGGCGGTATTTTGGCAGACAATTGTGAGGTTGGGGAACGGGATACGTCTCACTTATGCAACTCTATGTGAGTGTAAAGGTAGTGTTCAATAATGTTAATGGCGCGCTTGAGTTCGTGGAACCTATTGGGACTGCCTTGAGATGTATCATTCTACTGACGGTGTTATTGTGTGATAGGGTAGCACTCTTGTTTATGGGGTAGATGTGGGTTGTGTCATTCGGGATATATTGGGTTGCACTGCAGTGAGAGTGTGAAGTGGGGGGATGTTAGTCTTAGGGAGGGGATATATTTGTCAAATAGTATATTGGGGCAGTCTCTCTATGGGCACGTGTGAGATAGTGAGGGCAGTAGGGAAAGTTTAACAAGTAGATTATGTGAGTTTTTCTTAAATTGGGTCTGAAGCTTGGAGTCTGTTGTGGGTTTTGTGTGATTGGGGTCTCTATATTAATTATATCTCTCTCATATTATATCTAGATATACTCTTTGGTTTGGTGGTATGGGTCTATGTGTGGGATGAGTTTAGTGTATGTTATATATGTACGGAGATGTGAGACTTGTTCGGGGGTATGTGTGGTACACAATTGGAGACATAGTGGAAAGGAATGGAATGTGATGGTGATAAGATAGTGTATAGTAGAGGTAAGTGGTCACTTTACATCTGACACTCTGGTAGAGGTGGTACGGGGGGGGATTTGTGTTGAGGAGAGTATGTGACTTAAGTATTTGATGGTTTTGAGGTGGTCTCATTAGTGGGGGGTGTGAATAGGTGGGGGGAGTATTTGAGTGATGTGTGTGATGTTGGGTGGGGAGTTAGGGAGGATGAGTGGGGGGTTCATGGGGGAGTAGGGTGTATGGTTATGAGATATATGGATGTTCACACAGTCTCTATATCTTATGGAAGATTTAGGGTGTGTTGAAGTGGGGTATAGGGACTAAGTTGGTAGTCTTTAGTGGTTAGTGGGATCGGGGGGGGCATTGTTCTCATTGATGGTGATTCAGGCTGTGTTATGTGTATTTTACAGGGGATAGGTATTTGTGGATCATTGATGTTGAGGTAGGGGGGTGTATTAATGGGATTTAAATAGTAGAGGGTTGATTTGGAGTATGTCTTGTTGTTAGTGTGAATTGTTGGATATGGTGATATTATGTTGGGGTGTTTGTGTTTGGGGGAGAGTGTTTTGTTTTGGGGGATTATGGTTTGTAGGAGAGATGGATTAGGTTTTAGTTATGTTAGGTTATGATAGTTTTGTGGGGGGGTGTTGTGGGGGTTGGGTTAAGGAAGTTGGTTTTTGTTGTTTTTGGTTGTTTTGTTTTGTATGGTTTTTTGGGAGGTTTTTCGTATAGAAATGTGGGTTGGGATAGGGTTTAGTAGGGGTGTATGAAGGGGGAGTTTGGAGGAAGGTGGGGGGTGTATTTAATGGGAGGGGATGTGGATTGTTGGAGGTTTGATGTTTTGAGAGGTGTAGTTATATGAAGGGATTTTAGATTGTGGGTGGGGTGTGGGTTTGGGTTTATTGAGGTAGGATGATAAGTGTTGTGTATTTGTTTGGTATGTTGGTTGGTGTTTTGGGTGGTTGTTGGTAAAATTGTTGATGGTTGTTGTTGTTATGGAGGTTTTTTTTTAGATGGGTTTGAGGGGGATGGTGTTATGGTTGGTATATTGAGGTAGAATGTAGGTGGGTTATTGGGTTTGGGTAATGGGGAGAAGTGTAGTTAGGGTATAGTGGTTTGGGATATGGTGAGGGTATGTTTAATTAATAGTAGTTTCTCACCGGTCGTATCTAGACTGTCAAATGGGTCTGGTGACAGTTGGATGAGTCAGGGTAACGGTGAACATCTTGAGTTGTGACAGTCGCCGTACAAACAGCTGGTGGCGCACACTTCGGGCTATATATACTTTTCTGTTACTTTCGTACAGATTTCTTTAACAGTATCAATAGGAAATAATTATATGTTTTCGCGCATTATCAAATGACATTATATTTCTGAAGGAGTATCACTAATTTATTTAATTACAACTTTCCGAGATAAAAATCTGAGATCCTTATATAAGATTCCGCGAGGTTATATAACGACATGTGATGATATAAAAATATCATTCTTTACTTACTTCCGATATATAAAGACAGCTGAATAATAAATAGTGTTTAAAAGTGTTTACTTAGCATCATCCATTAGAACAAAAATAAAACATGAAATGTGTGTTCCCATGAATATTGCAAAATCCATACATCAATACCTCATTCGTGGAGTTGTCGCCCTTCCATATTTAAAACTAGCAATGAAATAGAAAACAGTGTATGGGGCTGAAACCAGTAGGGCTGTTGGAGGTTTGGCTCCCCACAAAAGGTTATTACAATTTTTATCATTACTCTTTTTTAGTAACAGTGTTAGGTAAAAAATATTACTGTAATATCTTACATTTAAGATAAGTATGTTTGGGTTTTATATCCAGTGTTACAATCTTAAACAAAAAAGAAGAGACTAAACAAGAGAAATCCAAGTGTTTTAATTTGGTCCTTTACCGGTTTTATCATAATTTCTACAAATAGAAACAACACAATATCCCTTCTACCATGTGTGTTGGGGATGATATTGTTTCATATGTAAGATACATTTTCAATAACCTGTTTTGTGGGTTCCTAGAACAAAGATTCAAATGCTTTCTTAACTAGTATTATGTAGAAAAATATCATATTTCTGATTGATTCTATATCCCATTTCCATTCCTGAAATAAACTTTTATTTGTTTATAGTAATATTTAACTTAAAATATATGCTTTATTATTCATAGCAAATTTCAATGACCTGTTGATTTCAGCATGTACAACACAAAAGATAATTTTAATGATAAAAATGAATCTCCAGGAATATTTATTTCGTAGCACACGTTCTAAAAACGAAAATTTTGTCTAAATTCACTCGTTTGCACGGTAACATTAGGACGTATGGATTTCAACCTTTCTTTATCTATAAACAATAAGTATAGCTTACGTGAAAAACAAAGAATTCCAATCAAACTTATCGGTGTATTAAGGTAAACAGGTCATCCTGTTACCTTTTGTGCAATATCTGATTACTATGTTTTAAAAGTGTCAATCCTATAAAATTGTAATATTTCATGCAAATTTCGTTTAAACTTTTGACACGCGTTAGGGCTGAGTTTTGAAAAAGTTGTTTTAAAAAATGTTTAAAAAATGTTAGTATTTTCAAAAATTAAAAGATTTTTAGTTCACACAAAAATATTCATTTTAAAATCTTCATAAAGTTGCTTTTATATGGATTTTATCTACCTAGATGCATCATAAATTGTTTCTAATGTTTTTAGAAAATGAAAGCTTAGGTGTGCCGTCCCATGACTAGAAAACTTTTTGACATTTGAAAAGTTTAAACGATGATCATTAAACTTTAGTATCCTAAGACACTTTCATCATTCCATCGCTCCAATGCAGAAATGTCAGCTTCAAATCCTGAACTTGTAACGAGTCAGGCAGGCAGTCCTGTGGTGGATGAAGTTCGATAACTTTGCAGTAACTTGTCAGCAGACAGAGGGGCGCTCTGAAATAACTACTCTTCAATGGTGACTAGTTTAAAATAAGCAAATAAATGAAGCCCAAAATTATAATTATATTTTGTATATAACTATCTAATGACTGTATTTTGAAGTAAAAATTTAAATTGTTGTTTACAGAATGTTTACCTATAAAGATTTAGTCTCTACTGCAGATTAGCCGTAAACTTATATTTCTGTATGTATCAATAATGGCCGAAGGATTCATTTAAAGCTTGAAGAAGCGAATTCTTAACTCTCCTTTTAATTTAGAACCTTAGTAATAAAATAATTTTCTATATATAACTATACAAAGATAACTGTTAGCAACAACATCTAATGTATTGACGTCAGCCAGGCTTGCAGTTTATAGAGTATAGTTTATCGCAGGATAAATCAAATTAACTGATCAAGTAAATGGGATCCATCAAGCGTATTTAATCACTATATACTACACTGAGGTGGTATAAACTATTGCTTTAGTTAAAACGAGGAACAATGCACCAGACCCGTGCTGTACTAGAGATAATTATTATGCATTGAGTGGCCCTCAAGCGATAAATGGATTTTCATAGTTATGGTTTTTATATTTCTACCTTACTTTTCAACAACCGAACACATAATATTACTTATGGCTAAGTAGGAAGAAAGGCAGAATTCACACGTAACGCCATCTCTATATTTGCGTAAAAATACATTATTAGTTTAGATATTTCATTTGAAAAAACTGACGAAAAAAGTTTAAATGTTGGCATGTTAATATAAACATTTTAAACATTTAGAAACTCCAAAATTGTGTAGCCTTTATTAGTACTGACAAGACAAAACACTTTATTAGCGTACAAATTGTTTTTTTGGACTTGGATTAGTTAAAATTAATGTAACATTGTTTATGTAATCATGTTCACTTATACCATGTTCATGCATGTAATCATGCACTTATACCATGTACATGTAATCATGTTAAGTTGCATACTTCCGTAACATTAGACAGCCTCCATCTTTAAATCTACCTAGTTCTTGAAAAATAAGTAACAATAAATGTATCTTGTAATTTATTGAGAGTCTTAATAAAAGTTTCATTTTGATTTATGTTATGATACAACCGAGATAAAAATGTTCTCTGAATGTGAATGTCACCATATTGACTGATTTTATTCGTTAAGCCTTGCTAATAAACTCAAACAAGCAACGAGTAGATAATGTGTATGTGTTCCGTTCAGTCCGAATGTATTAGGAACTATGGTAATTGTAATGTTCACAATATTATTCCTGTAATCAGTACTAATAAAAATTATTATCTGCTATCTGTAAATCTTATGAGACACAGAAGAACAAACATTGTTATATATTATCTGAGAATTCGAAAAAATGTTTTTATGTTTTGTGCTATAGTTTATAAGTAACAACAATTCATATTACCAACTTTGAAACCTTAGCATCTCAAAACCTGAAGAATGATTGTAAAAAGTTCATGAATAAATACGTATTATAATTAAAATATATATCATTTTGTGTCTGTTTTTATGAAATTATTGGAGTTAAAATTTATGCTCGACTTTGAATGACCGCGATATTAATATGTTTTATTATTTAAGATTCATTAACGAACTTATCCACTATGTGCAGGTACTGCCTTTTTTGCAACTTATGAATAAAAAAAGCAGTTATCGTGTTTACTATATTATATTATATAAGCATATACATGCACACGCGCGAACACACAGACAAACATACGTATACGATACACAGGATTTTTAGAAAGGAAGTTAAACATTTTTGGCCGATACTACTCATAAATTAAAAAAATTCCTAAAAATACAGTCGAGAAACTAGCAAAAGAATATTTTCTTTAAATCTAATAAAACCACTAACAAAGGCTAATATTGATATTGTAAAATAATACTGTATGTTAACCTTTTTATATTCTAATAACAAAAATACTAGTATTGTTATAAAAATTAAAAAAAATGCATTCGAATTTACAATGTGTATTATTATGCTAATGGTACCTTTTTCTACCAAAATCCTTTAACGCATAAGCAAACACTATCACTTTAAAGGTATCCTTCCACAAGCCGGAAGCAACAATAATTTTGTTAGCTGAAAAACATTTTCCATAGGATACGTTTGTTTGAAAGGATGAGTAATATCAGCCACAAAAGATTGTGACACCCTTTTCTGAACATCTTTTATGTATATACATTTACGGATTAAAGTAATTCCGGATTCGGGGGGTTATGGTCGAAGAAATGAAAGACATTTACCAAAAATTCCGTCATAAGGGCTAAGCAATATGCCTATTTTTATGAAATAAACATATTACAGTTATATGGTAGTAATATATCAGGGATTCTTATCTTATAATATATCGATATAACCAGTGTAGGTATAAATACTCGAGATGAGAAGAATGTTTTCAGTAAATGCTTTATCAAATATTCGTCCGTTTTAAGTAACAGCAGAAGGTTTGTTATATAAATATATCCTTTTTATTAGTTGATAATGTTACTGTATTTGAGTTTTGTTTTGTAAATATATATATATATATATATATATATATATATATATATATAGCCTTATAAAGAATTCATTATTTTTATAAGGATTTTTTTAGTTTTAGAATGGCTAAATATTGATATATTTTCTTAAACAATTTTAGTTGTAATTTTGTTGATTTTTTTATTTTTGAATTGTAAGATTAAATGTAAAAAAACCACTTATAAGTTAAAAACTTTCGCCCCAACAACGCAGGATTATCATTCAATCTCAGATATTGGACTCTATTCCATATCATCATTCCGTGTATGGTCGTTATTAACCATCATTATCCATGGCTGTTAAGCAATTGATAAAATTGACCAAGGGCCAAAGTGTCCTGTTTTAATCAAACACTAACCAGTTATGTTAATATTTACCAACAGCCTATGTGATGTCATATTTCAGTATTATATTTAAAATCTTATTTATTGATACCTTTTCATGTTATCTCACTAAACAAATTGAAATATGTACTTAATAAACCAAGCTAACTAGATTTACAATTGTAACATTTTAATTGTGTTATAGTCCAAGTAAAAATTTGTACATTATTGACCTACGGTACAAACTATCTTGGCATTTATCTTCATTTCAACGCCTTTATTTCATTACATAAATAGATACCAATAGTTTATGCATATTTCATAATATTACTTTGGTGTATACTCATAAGTCCTGCCATAAAAAATACTAGTGAAATTTTAGCCACTACCCTAAGAAGCAACAACGTCATGATGCCTAATACACGTTGCATTGTTCCCATGGTTAAACTAATAGTATTCAGAAGGTGGAAACTGGCCATTAATATAATAAACCAAGAAAACGAAAACACGTTCGTTTTATGCGACGAATTAAATAACCATTACATAGTAATATAAATAATTCGTACAGGGCAGATATCCAGAATATTGAACTTATAAAAGATAATAAATAGATAAGGCAAAGTCAGAAAGAACACTAAAAGCAATCACTATAAAGAGTCAGTGAAAACGATAAAATATATCAATCCCAATGAGTGTATCCTGAAGCGTGAGATTAGAAAATATATATAATATATATAAATATATATATATATATATATATATATATATAATATATAACATATAATATACATATGTTAGTCTTCCTTTCTCGTGTACTTGATAAACAGTATTACAAGGGATATTTCACGACTATTATTAGACTTCCTAGAAATTAAACAAACTTGTACGTAGCGGGTACGTCACTACAGTTGACTGAATAATGTCTCTACCGGCCGGATAATTGTAGTGCAACTCAGGTACTTAAACTAATAATAGAGTTCCCATGAGTAAAACCGAGTTTTAAATGCGTGAAATTCCGTTAATTCATATTTTGTTCAACATATAAATATATATTCTTCGCTTGGCGTTTTTTTATGGGGTTTACTTTACCATTAGCCATTTACCACTAAACAAGTAAACTAAACCATGTGATTTGATCTGGAAGAGCTCCCTACAAAACTGGTTTACATCCATACCTACTACTAATTCTGAGTGCTCAAAAAGACCAAATCCCCCTCAAGTATTAGGTTTAGTTGTAATAAAGTACTTATTTTAATAAATGTAATAATTTAAACCACGCACAAGGTTAGTTAAATTTCAATTACCAGATTATAATGAAACATCATTGTTGTGTTTAAATACTACATGTTTGCAGTTACAAATTGGAAAATTAAATAACAAAAACTCTTATTTAGCCTTCTATGAGTACTAAGAAATGTATTAATTTCATGTAGTATATCTAATGACTCATTAAATTTCATAAAATTAAATACATTCTTTTTTATATTTGAGTGTACTTTACGTCTTACGTGCATTACACCAAGAAACTTCCGTTTCGAATTGTCCTATTTGATTTAAAGTTTCAACAAAAGTTAATGGGATTTCATAAAACCACAATGATTCAAGGTAATAATCTCTCTACCCGAAGGTCACGGGATCGACTCCTAGGAAGGTTATATATACATATATGCAAATGGATATAACCCGTTCTCCCTTAAAAGCTTTTGCACATATATTGAAATTTCGCTGGTATAGAATTATTACCATATTAATATCATTAAGTTTTTTTACAATCCATGAAAACACATAGTATTCATTTATAAATGATTGTACGCTCTGTAATGTGTGCTGCAACTGGATGTCGACTGCGCAACACAAAATGACTTCATACTTATTATTTAAAAAAATATTCAATTATTAGGAAGTGTTATTTAAATGATATTTTATAACGCCCACAAGGTTTTTAAAACACAATATAAATAAAAAAATATAAATACAAGATACAAAATGTCATTGAATACAAAATATATAGAGAGGAATTTTCTTTTTAAGTCTTTAGATTTTAATGGTTCAGTGGGAAATGGCAAATATGCTTTATGTACGTAAACGAAACAAATTTGGTACAGAACAAAAGTATATGTGGTTCTTACGATAAATGGACGAGGATGTAAATGTTTAGTTACAGCCTCAATAAGTGGCTATTACAAAGCCACGTTATCCTTCGTTGAAATTTATTACCTTTTAAATGCCGATTTATGTTTTAAAATTATATATTTTTATAAAATAGCATTGTTACAGGTATAATATTAAATTCATTAGATTGTGATAATAGAACTTTAGAGATATGATTTTAATATTTTAAGCATTATATGTATTTACACTAAACTAATATAAATTAATGTAAAATCTGCTAATGACAATCGGTGTTGTCTGAATGACTACAAATTGAATGGAATATGTTTTGAGGTAAGTTAATAGTTAGACCACATACTGAACTGTTTTAGTTCATGTGACAAGTTTAATTTAAACGAACAATAATTAAATTAATAAAATGTTTGCAACTACTCTTACGTTTGCATAGAAACGTCACTCACACAATTTATTAAGTCCAAACTTATTATTATTCATATTTGTTATCAAAAGGAAATCTGCTTAACAAGCACAAGAGTAAGACTGAAAAGCAAGCAAAGATGATAGTTTGCAGGATATCATTCATAGTCAACAACTCGATGTAATACTGCATGCTTTAAAAGCACTTGAAACTGCCCTTATAAGTATATACAGTATATACAATATATACAGTATGGAGTTATGGGCACCTCGAGATTACAGTCTCCAGACTCCATGTCCACTGATCTAGTGTTCGAGCTCTGTCATTACGTCCAGATACGTCCGATTACGTCAGAGATAGAGATATCTTACGTCACTATATGGAACTAACCTCAAAGTTGTGCTATATATCAGTAGAGACTTCGAGAACAAAGCAATTAATAAAATTGTATTTCAAATATGTAATACGATAAGAGAGAGATTTGGTTTCATTTGGATTTTCATTAAATTAAAAAATACAACGAGAGACATATTTACTGACAAATAGTTATTGCATTGAATATTTAAAATTGCGTGCCCCATTTAAATTTTTGAAGGCATCCAACATAGAAAAATAGTAAAAAAGCGTGTAGCATTCTTAAAATATGTCGTATGAATTAAATGAAGCCATTGGATCAGTTCGCCGGCAGATTAAATACTTGTACTTATGATTCATACTTTCACAGATGGTACAGCCTGTTATATATGTATAAACGCATTGTATATGAACTGTACATTCAAAATGCTTAGGCGAATGCAGTGTACCTATCAGAATTCAACTATCGAATGCATCGATTACTACGATCTTCTAAATCTGAAAGTTTCCTTTCGTTGCTTATGAAACATTTCACATTATATAAGGGCTGCAATAATTGTTAATAATGTATAAATATAGAATTACCTATCCTTAATACATGTGTCCCTTACATACTTAATACAATTTGGCATCACATCATGTGACATCGGGTTTACTAGTGTCTATTTTGTCAAATTAAAGTTATATTTTTACTCTTAGTTACTTGGTTTTAGTATAAATTTTAAAGTAGTGATATGTACATTTATAAAATTTTATAATCATATCAGTGCTTCTGTACAGCGAGCAGCATTTATATTCAAACAATACCATAAACATTTCTTCAATAATTTGAATAATGTAATGACCTATTCCACAAATCCTGAAACAAGGTTCTTTAAAATATCTAAATAATGACTGACACTTCAATTTTAAATTTTTGTTAATTAATGCAGTTATTCATATTTATCTGGTAACATTCACTCAACAACTCACTAAATTGATAAAGTAAACCCATTTTTCCAGTACGTTCTAAACAAATATATTATAAATTAAGCTCTACACTCACACAAACATTAATTTAATAATCCTTTTTTTACCGAATGAAATAAGATCTGCTATCAACTAACATCTTATGAATTATACTGACTGCTCTATGTATACGGTTATACAATATGAACCTGTTGCTAAGGTTTTCTTCTGAATGGGGCATATCTTTGACTTAAGATTAATTTAAAGGATAATAATCACATCCCACGGTTTTTATCACTAGTAAATTGAACAAAATGTACAAGTTTCTTACTCAATTAGTATATGTATATAGATAAGACATCTAATACTAGTAAGTAACTGAGTATATACATTTTGTAAGGGAAGAAAGAGAATGTGCTAAACAATGATATCATTATATCTCGATACAATTTATTGAAATTAAATACAAAAACATCTAATTCAATAATTTTTCTGTCGCGTAGTCGACACACAATCTTGAAGTTAGGTAAACTCGAGCAGTTGAGGCTAATCAAAGTTTCAACCTTCCCGGAAGTTACTGAACGTCTATTCACAACTTCAGGCCAAATCGTACAGCCATTTAGCTTTCCGGTTTACATTATGTGCTAGTACCTGAAAATATTATTATCCTTGTTTGATCATTTCAATAACCCTGTTGCTACGTTATACTTTGAACAAGGTTGTTATGAACCTCTATTGATGAAGGTAACTTCCCGTGATTTCCACAAAAACAAAATCTAACCTGTTGAACCGTTATGTCAGCATACCAATAGTAAATCCAAAATATTGTTATTTCTAGTGCTTTCATCGATCTACAGTAAAATCTATTATATTTGTGATCTAAACATTCCTGGTTTTATAGAAGAATAAATGTGCCTGAATCACGGATTTTGTTTCGTCGGTATTCATCGCTTTGGAAAGAATAAAATATTCTGAGATTATTACATGTTCCTGCAACCGACACTTTAAATATCCAAATATAGACATTTAAATCAAATACAGTGCACAATACATACACAAGCAACCTTAAGTAGCTGGATACTATGGTGAATGTTATCAGGATAAACTAAAAAGCTTCCACTTGATGATGTACTTTTTATGTGACATAACAACTCAAAATAACTTTAATGATTGTATAGCAGTACAAAATAAATCATAACAAACGTGCCTACGAGATATCTGTAAAGTTTTTATACAAGTTAAAATGTAGTGTTACAACATGTATGATTGTTTTTAAACCTCTCAAACGTATCACCTCATTCCCTCTTTCATAGTAAAAACTACTTAGTCCACTTTACTTAAAATTATTTGGATAGAAGTATGTAGTGTCTGATCATACTAATATAAATAAGCAGAACACTTATTATAAACATTATTTATACATCTAAGTTTCGAACATTACTATTTTAAAGCACAAAATGTTTTGCGTTAATTTAAAATTATATAAACTAGCACACACCCGTGATTTCGTACTCAATGCTTACTGAATATCAGAATCTTTATAGGAATATTTTTGTTAAATGGCAAGTGAACACTCCAAAATGTAAGTGTTGGTGACGGAATTATAGATGGGCTTTAAGTTTGGGGTGCTGAAGGCAGCTTAACAAATTTTATGAATACTATGTAAATACCAGATCGAATTTCTCGGTAATATCCCATATATTTGATTTGATTAACATTTAAACTATTTTAGACTAATGCAGCGAAATCCTGAAGTCAAAGTTTGTATCTTTCTTAAAACAGCCGTTTTTTTAGTTGTAAAGTGGTAATACATTTTTTTAAACAAAATTTAAAACTAAATTTCACATCAAGATTACTAACACTTTTCAATACCTAATATTTAACTGTTGTCAACCATCGCATATCAAGAAGGAAAATATCACTTGAACATCCAAATCATCAAGGAATAAAATTAAACATTACTTACAACCAGTCAACCAACTGGTAGAAATACGGTTTTAAAATGAGGAATAGAGATTCATGAACAAGTCTGCATGACTATCCATTGGTGTATAGATATTTACATTGGACCTAGAAATGTACTACAGTCAAAACATATTTACTTCCGGCGCTTGTGTTTCGCTCAGAGTGTAAGAGATGGAGTAAAAATTTAGAACTTACAGTTATGCTTTACTCTTCATCAGACACACATTGGTGCTACATCCTTTAGTGTACATAGAAGGATTACAAGGTAATGTTTGGACAAACCTATGCGGGTATAAACACAACTACAGACATAATCTTCAAATCGGCCCCATTTACCTATAATGTATACGATAACTTTATTTCCTACCAGTAAATTCTAGCATGATTATTATTATTTATATTAATTTTAAGAGTATTTGTTCGTGCATTTCGGAAGAAACATTCGCGTATTTTTTATTGCGCCTTATAAATAATCTAAATCCCCAAACGTCAAATTGTTTCCATTAAGTTTTGTGTGATTGAGTATTAAACAATCATCCTTACCTCTTCACAAATCGTCGTATTTATAAATAGTTATTATATAAATATATTAAACATTGTATCGATTAATTAATAATGCTTATACATTATGTGACCTAAATATTTACATACTAGCAGTAGAGAATTAAAGATCCCAAAGGAGTATTTACAAATATATTATGCTTAGAAAAGTATTTTTAATACGCCGTTGAGCGTTAATTATAACATTTAAGAAAAAAAAGTTAACCTTTTATTTTTATAAATTTATAAAAGGTCTTAAACGTATAACATTTTTAAATAAACCTTTTTTCATAACAGGAAAAAATGACAATGCTGAACGACCTATCAATAATAAGGTTATGAAATTTTAAAACTAAAATTAATACAAATAGCATGGAATTTTTAGATTAAATATTGATTGAAATTTTTTTGAATATACCTTAGTCCTTATTAGGTAATATACCGAAAGAGTGTTTAAAATTGAAGTACAATGTTTTTGTGCGCAAAATTAAATCTGATAGCATTGTTTGATTAAAATATATTTTTGTGTATTTCATTATTTATTTCTTGTATATATTAACTTTTAAAGTTTAGTTATTTAGTAATTTTTATCCAATAATTTCATTTAAGAGTGATTTAAAAAAAATATTAATTTTTTATTGATTTTTAATATAATATTTCTAGATTTATCCGTCTAACTCTCGAATAAAATTGTTTGTGTATGTAATATAATCTAGGGTGATATTAAGAGCTTGTCGAATAAATAACAGTGTTTATGTTTGTAACAGAGTCTAGGATGTCATAAAGAGCTTCACCTTATCACAGTAGATTATTCCCGTGGTGAACTTATATTATTCAGTCACATATTTTACCCTAACACGTAAACCTTATGAAAAGGAATTTATAGAAATAAGAATACACATTTTCAACTTAAAGTTATTTCGGTGTTGTACTCATTCTCAATCTGTCTGAAATTTAATTTGTCTAATTGTTTATTTTTTTCTCATAGAGCTCTGAAAGATATCGTTCATTATATTTATTACAAGGTATAAAGTGTATTACCTTAATCATATAAAAATTTCAACTATTTTAAATAAAACAATGCTCAATGATACGTTATTTAGTTACGTTATTAGTTTATAGGTATTTTCTGTAAAGACTAAATTTAGGTTCGTAAAGTTATATGGTGGGTAAAGTTACATTTCCTTTAATTTAATAACGTATAAAATCACCCTCCTGAAATAAAAATCCTTTATCATAAGAAGGTTTTAATTTAAAAAGAATAACGTTTCTAACTTTCTCAATAAAGCAAACTGAAATTTTACAATTCGTTAAAGAACTGACAATGGGTGTTGAGAAAGAAAAAAATTCTTACTGGCTTATAATTAACGTAACTAATTTACTTTTTACGTTAAGGAACGAGTCAAGTACACAATGGCGTAGAGCAATGGATTCCAATTAAGTTTTATCGCAAATTGATCCTTCTCTCATTACTCTTGCCCAGTCTTGTTGTCCAATTCAGCTGGCTGTTTTTAACAATAAGTGAAAAGTGTATCAAGTTTGTTTTGAACTATGAATTATAAACAATGAATTATTTTTTTTGTTTCCTTATTTTAAACAATCGTAAATTGATTCCATGTGCTTTATCCGAACAACAATTCTTTATAACTAGTTCCAAATAAAGACAAAAAATGTAAGAGGAAATATACGGTTGTATTCAATGTTCGGAAATATTATGATATAATTAGATTTCCTTCTTGATAAAGACCATTCCTTTAATTATGTTTTCGTTTATGTACTAATAGAAATGAAAATGATAATTCGGCAAACGTTGCAAATGAAAATAAATCACTTAAAAATCTGTAAAATCGTAAGATTCAAAACCATCAATACTGGTCCATGTACGATTTCTATGGTCTGATAGATAAAGAATTACTAAGAGAACATTAACAAATAGTTTATTACGTTTGTCTATGACAATGCTTTGTTTTTAGAAAAAACAACATATCTTGTACCCAATTTGGAAAGATAAGACTAATGATATAATATTATTGGGACTATGTAATTTTGTTTCGCGTAGGAAAAAATACCTGCATCTGCTTCCTTTGGTTTGCTTTTAAGTTTTCATTTAGGTTTATATGTTATTAGTAATTTTGTAAGTAATAACTATGTCTCTATTCTCTAAATTCACCTCGCGTTCCATGTCTTATTTTAAAGATACAGGTTACATTACTGCTGAGTAGCTTTTAGCTCCAAAACTTTTTGAGTATCAGCCCTTAACATTTCATAACAATTTCATTGAAACATTACCTTTACAAGATATAACAGAGGTGAAGCATGGTACATCCCCTGCATAAATCTGATCCACCCAAACTTGCCGTTTCAGTTTCAACGTCTCCAGAATCCGGGGCAAACCTTTTTCGTGATAAATATCCACAACTCACAAGAGCATTATCTGTAGGAAATCTCTAAAATTTTTTTGCAAAAAAAGAGTGCAGTGAGTCCAGAGATATATACTTCATGCATATACATTTCTATTTCCTTTTCAAAATCATCATAGGACTCCAATATGATATACTATGAAAGAGTTTGCTTAAAATGTTACGGACTTTAACTGTATACATGCAAACTGACTAGAAATATGTTAAGTGTTAGTGAAATCATTAATGCTATTCTATATAATAAATGGAATATTGCAGAGAAATTCTATTTATTTCATTGGAACTTATAAAAACGTTCTCACTATCCACCTTCAGCATCCCAAATACTGCTCTTTTAACTTTAAGTTAAATTATTTTAAATGAGCCAGGATTATGAATCATAATGTTTTGGTAGTTATTAAAAAAAGGATATTCCTGTTATGTACCAGTTCTTCAGTAGGAAATTGTGGTAAAAGCAGCTGGTAGAGGCTTTGCTAGTAAGTAATAAGTTTGGCTAAAAGAGGCCGGTGGGTTTATATTTAACAAACTAAGACCTTTTAAAAATAAAATAAAGTTCGTGAAATAACCCCGAGATAAAACGTACCCAACATTTCAATCTGGTAAATAATTCATATTTCCTTGTAAAAGCTGTTTGTCTGATGCAGAATCTGAGACACTTACAGAGTGGAGTAGCTGTACTCTTATTCCGTTGTCCAATTCCTAACCAACAATGTTTTAAGCTTAGGTACTTGAAGAAAAATATACGAGCCCTCAAAACATTTGTTTCAACTTTTACATGGGATAATATAACTCTTCACTATACAGTTTCCACTTGTTATTACTATTGGGTACTGATTTTAAAACCAATTGTATAAAGTTTCATTATCAACCATACGTTTAAATTGCCTTGTATTGTATATATATATATATATATATATATATATATATATATATATATATATATGATTAGAACTTTGATTCTATAAATATCCAAACTGTGGTTTGTAACATTTATATTTAGCTTTAAGTAACTTCATGACAAAAAGCTCACTATTGAGTATGAAGGAAACAAGATTTGTTCCTGGCATTTGTCATCGTTTATTGATATCAGCAAATTGTTTCCTTCATAATCCTTGCATCGTCAAAAACAAACTTAAAATACCTTATTCAGTTATTATGAAGAAAATAATTGGAGAAGACTTGCAATATTTATAAATATTGATATTATCAAAAACAAGTAGCTAAGCTATGTTTTCGTTCGGTAAATAAAGATTACGGATTACTGAAGAATATTGCGTTTTAAGAGATTCCATTTTTAATAATATTCTACCCGTCCTCATGACCACTGTACTTTGTGTTGATCTTATCAAATAGAAAAAGGTAGAGAGAATAAGTTCCGAAACAGGACTCGAACATGTTCTATATCTAGCTCAGACTCGAAGTTTGACGCCCTAGATAGCTCTGCCATTGTTTCTCCCATTCTTAGTAAAAAAGTAATACAGCATCGACGTTGCCAGATTTACATCATTGCAGTATGAGTTTTGTTTAAAATTATTACGCATTAGGCATCTTTTTTAAAAAACATTAAAAAACTGTCACATTATCCTATATCCGAGCCGATTGTTTTTTGTTAGATAAGAGTAACATTGTAATGTTTCGCAAAAATGCAAAATATAACATATAAATATGTACACACACACACACACACACACACACACGTGCGCACGCACACGTAAATGTACATGTATACATATATATTATCTAAGTTATCCAATTAGAGAAAGACTTTTTCAATGTTTGAAAAACTAAAGTAGCATAATTATATCTCAAGAAATATTGCTTACTACTTGAAACTAACTTATGTTTCTAATTTTGATTCAAATAGCTTCAGTTTCTGGATTGTGAACATCTTTCTTTGATAGGTTATGTCACTGTACAGGTATTTTATTTTAGGCTACTATGTATTTAGTTATTTCAATATTCATACTTTATTATTGCATTAAGCTTAAAAGGACTGTACGGTCTAAAGAAATTTTCCTTTGTACAGGACGTAAATCAGTCCCAGAGAAAGGATGACTTCACTGTCCACATAAGCAGGGTTTCTCAAATGATTGCAAGGGGAGGTAATTTAGAAGTTATTATAACTTTAGCATTTGAGGGTCTACACGCTTCAAGGAATATTTCCTTCACAGTTGAAAAACTACACAACGACCACACTAAGCGATTGATATGCAATTCACACTGGTTTTCCATGTTTCGTCAAAGATAAATTAAGAATCGAGAAGCATTATATACCGAGATGTAATTTCACAAAACCGTTTCTGATTATACGCGTAAATAATATTTATTTTTCTGTTTTTCAGTATTTAGTCCTTTCGTATATTTTATTTACATTATATATGTTTATATCACTCCTTTTGCTTTGTATTTAAGTGTATTTTACTGGAAAAATTGAGTAATATTTATTATAAGAAACTGCATATCTTCAAATGTTGGAAAACAACAAATAACGCACGTCGTATAATTAAAAACTAATTACAAAATCTGATAAATATGACTATCTCAGCAACGCGATTTATAAAAAGAAACCATATAGTGAATAGATGTAGTGATATGTATCTCTTATTTTGAAACTATGAAAAATAAGAGGTGGTCAAATTATATTTAACCTCTTTTGTTCACTTAGTCCAAAGACGACCTTAGCCGGATAGACAGGATGTTCAGCATGTATAAGGTTGAGTTATTATGAGTAGGTCACATGACTGACCTTGGATGAAGGGTAGGTTAACTCTGTTCAATCCTACCAATTAAGTGCCTAAGGATCCCATGTCCTTAGTTGATATCAAGAAAGCACAATTCACTTCAACGATCATTTCCCGCACAAATGCATTAATAAATTTCATTTCAAGCAAAATATTTTAAAATTGTTTTTAATGCGAATTTTTCAATTTTCGAACAAACACAATCAACTCTCAAAAGGCCAATTTGGCTTCAGAACGGGCAAATCGACAATAGATGCAATTGTGGGTCTTTTCGATATGATTGTAGAGGGATTGGAAATTCGAAATCACACTCTAAGTGTGTTCCTCGATTTATCTAAAGCGTTCGGTTGTGTTAACCATATTACATTGCTTGACATTCTGGAATCTAATGGCATTCGAGGCATGCCTCTCACACGACTTAGTTCATTCCTAAGTCAAAGAACTCAAGTTGTCCAAATTTCTAATCATATTTCAAATTCTAGGAATATGAGTTATGGAGCCCTTCAAGGATCCATTCTCAGTCTAACTCACTTCTTAAGGACATACAATCATAACTGCTACACGGGAAAATCGTGCAGTATGCTGATGATACGACCCTTTGTTTAAAGGAATCTTCGAAATCGGATTTAAAAAAAAACGCAATGAACAATTGTGTCCAACATTTCCATAGCTTCAACCTAAATACAAATTCATCTAAATATAACGTTTTGAATTTCACTTTAAACCCAGTAGACTTCGAGTATGGACCTAGCGTTATGTTAGCGGATACAATACTAAAAGAAGTCTGTTCTTTGAAATTCCTTGGAATTTACCTTGAACATGATTTGACATGGAATGTTCATATCGATCAAGTTTGCTCAAAATTAGCCTCAGGCATTTATGTTCTGATGTCTCTAGCCAAATACTGCTAAAGCCAAGTCCTGATAACGATGTATTGTGGTTTGATTTATCCCCACATCACTTACGGATTGCTAGCGTGGGGTGCCTGTGCAAGTAATACATTTTCAAGAGTGTTTAAATTACAGAAGAGAGCGATCGAACCATTGCAAAATTTAAATTTAGATGGTCGTGCAGGTCAACTTTCAAAAGGTTGAAACTATTACTTTGCCTAGCCTCTACGTTTTGGAAACAACGTTATATTGGATGTCTAAATGTGCCTTGACTTTAAGATGTCAAAGTTGTAAGGCTATAAGAAAAACAGCTTCAGTATCCACTTCTAGATACGATCTAGCCTTGCCTAAACCTTTTCATATTTGCCAATCTTAACCATTAGAGGGTGGATAATTACGCTGAACGCAGTAATGCATTAACTTCATTATTTGAGACGTAAGGTGATTGTTATTATATATTTGTAATTTATGAACGAGCAATGAGCATTCTAAAAATTAAAGACATTAATTATTCCACTCTAGTTAATATAAACCTATTGTAGATTTAAATTCATATTAAACTAAATGAAAGAATAACATTTGTAGTTTTTATCATATGCAAACTATGTATACGAGTTAATTTTCAAATCCAGTTATCAAACAATGCAGTTCAATGTATAGTATGTTTATTGTATACTAACTCTGCTTTTATGCAGCACAATTAATACTATATTGTTTGTAATTTGTTCACTTTGCGTATTGAATGAAAAATGAGGGTACTACTAGTAACATGGTTAGTGAATATACAACAATATAATTAAATTTAAGGAAATACTTTGTTTCATATTTATAATGGTTTTAACATTATTTGGAAATATGCAATCACTATTCCCGTAAATTACAAAACTAGAATCCTTTGTTTTAAATAATGCAACCCTCCCCCTTCTTCAGATGGTAATGACGTTCGTTTAGCAAAGAGAAATTAATTTATTGTAATTCACCTTACTGTTTTAAGTTGCAAATTTGTGATTTTTTTACAACATGATTGGTTTGTATCCGTTCTGTTTTTGGATTTGAAGGTAAAGTATTCAGTATGTATTCCAATCCTTGAAAATTAGAGTTATATATTTATTGCCTATATACCTATAACAATTGCAAATAACTGAAATTCGATATGGCATATTTTCAAGTTATTTATATGAATGTTGTATTTATGTATAGACGGATTTGCAACATTGTTGAGTAGTTAAGAGCCACAACGAAATACGTAATGCAAATCGTTGATTCATTTGAATCTCAGATCGCAGCTTAGAATGATAATTTTGTTCCCTTCAGATTCAAATTACTACTTAGCAAAAACAAGTAATGGTTTTGTGATTCGAAACTGCCTTCTCGGTTACTATTTTCTCAGTTTTGTGTTAACTCAATGTTGTAAAGCTAAAATTAAATTTTTCATAACATAATCGTGGCATATATGGTATGCATGTTTGGCTTTAATCTGAATGCCAAATATGTGTATTCGTTTCTCGAAGTGTTTAGAAAAATGTATTGTTAGCTGAATTGTATATTCAAAAAGATTCATCATTATAACTAAATGCCATAAAATATTTTTGACTGATTCTTAAACTAAATTATTTATTGCACGTTGACTTTTAACTTTACTTCACTAAACCATCTAGTCATTTGCAGAAAGCATCGCAGATGTAGCTAATAATTTCTAAATACCATGTCTGTAAACACAATAGAGACCGTATTTTCTACCTTGTTTCAAATTTCAAAGAAACCGTTATTTTGTAAGTAGGGCAGAAAATAGGAAAAGTCAAAACTACAATAGCCATGTTATGTTTCTTCTCCATACACACTACCTTTAAAACGTGCACTGAATAAAAGTAAACAGTAATTGACATATTGTGTATTTTATGAAACAATATTTAAAACCTAGGTATCATAAATTGTAGGTCTAATACTCGATTTATCAATTCAATACCAACCCAATAACAATCTACTGTACAACGAACCTTTTCTTGTAGAAGTAACTTATTAGAATAATGTAAAACTGAACCATTGAGTCACGAAGCATTTTAAAATTGTGGAATCTTTTATATCTTTTTAGACAATGGTGGAGCTTTTCTCATATTTTAATCTTCAAAATTCAAATCTCACATTAATATTGGAGAAATTTGGGTTCTGTTGTTATTACTTGCAAAAGGACGGTCACACCTAACATTTTTATTTTAATTCTGTAATCTGTTACCTATATTCAATGTATTCTGTTTCATTAGAAATAATAAAGGTACACATTTTATAATATATCAGTTATATCGAATTTTTAAACTCATATTCAAATATTAAAACATTCTTTGAATGACCTTTCAAAGACTTGTTTTTTTTATATATATAAAACAAGCTCTTCTTTTCAACTTACAATTTGTAATAAATTCATTGCTTACTATTATTACAGTGTTCTAGAAAACAGCCATAACTATCTTGTAAACTCTGTTTAAAAACGAAATTATATTAATAGCGTTGCGTATTCTGATGACTCTGTTGTCAGTAGTGATCAGATATTGACTTTCAAGGCAGGCTCAGCCAAGTTGTCTACTTTCAACTTTAGTGGATTGTGAAGTGTAAGAGAGATTCACAACTACCATGCGTTCACTCTTTAGAAATGAAATTGTTTTTAACATCCTTCTAACGTTGAAATAAATATATCGCTTTGCTAATATTTAGGCAAATATATAAAAATATATAATGCTGGAGTAGTTTGAGTTCTGTAGTTCTTAATTTCAAAAGGACTGTCGCAACCAACGTCTTTAGTATTAAATCTGGTAACCTGCTAACTGTATTCGCTGTATTTTGTTCCATTAAAAATAATAAAAGATACACATTTTCAAATATCTCTGTTATATCTGTTATATTTTTAAGCTCCTATTGGAATAATAAAACAGACTTTGAATGATCTTTGTTAAATTATCTATAAAACAAGCTCTTTTTTATACTCCCAAATCTTAATACGTCATTGCTTACTATTATTACAGTATTTTAGGAAACAGCCTTAAAAAACCATGTGTACCTCTGTTGAATAACTCAGTCATCGTAATAAAATTGTGTATTCATCTTTAATAAATAATAATAATAAATTTGTTTCCGGTTAAAACAAATAATTACAATAAATCCAACAGTAATACAATAATTCAAAATAAGGTAAACATCACTACCTTATTTTTTAGCATATACAAAACAAAAATGATTTGCTCAGGCTGACCAATTAATTTTACACTTACCAGTTAATTAAAAGGAAAATACAATGAACATTATTTTTGTTGGTTGTTTTTGGAAAATGAAACCTCCAAGGCAAAGCCTGATTGGAGGAAATAACGTGTACTTATTGGATAAGAAATTGCCGTCAAGTAATACAGGGCTCTATATTCCAGTATCATTGACCCAACTCCCTAAGAATTAAATAGTATATGAAATTTGAATTCTTATAAAAGACATTATTAAGAATTATATAAACAATTTAATAAGTAGGCCTCATTGAACAATATAATATGAGAGACCTAGCAAAAAAAGTTGTATCCTGAGTTAACAAAATTAACCGCTTTAACTAAACGTAAATATATAGAATATTAACATTAATAAATAAAAAATCCGACCTATACTCAAGCACAAGAATTCCTTCACAAATCTCACAATAGAATATCATCAATATGTATACTTATATTCACTAATACAACTATGAACATGTACACATACATATTCTCAATACACACATAAATTCACATTACACTTGCATATTCACAAAAATACATGCACACGCACACCCTTACATACAAATAGTATAGAATAATTTATAAAAATCACAGTAATTGTAGAAGTAATTTTTCAACTTTTGATTTCAAATAGCAATTCATTTATATCTTGCACTGTGATTAGCCAATCTTTGAGTTTTCTAATAAATTTGTGTGAAGTATCTAAAATTTTTATTTCATTAGGCAATCTATTGAATATCAGAGGGGCTAAAAAGTTATATGTTTTAGTGAAAAAGGTTTTTGATGGTCTAGGTACAGCTACATTATCAGAATTTCTTAATTTTCCTTTATATGCATTATAACAATCATGACTATTCCTACTTCTGTTAAAAAAAAACCTTCATAACTTTATAAACATACATATTTCTTATTGGTAATACCTTTAATGATCTAAATATTGGCCAAGAGGAGTCATATTTATTTCCTTTAGCTACTATTCTTACAAAATACTTCTGCATTGTTATGAGTGGTTTTAAATTGGTTATGTAAGTTCCACCCCAGCACTCTATACCATAACTTATTCGACTGTGAACAAAAGAAAAATAAAGTGTCCTCATTAGGCCATTTTTACACATCCTTCTTAAAAAGTAAAAGATCCTAAGAATATTTATTAACTTTGTTTTAATCGATGAAATATGTGTTTTCCAATTTAATTCAAAATCCAATGTCACACCTAAATATCTAATACTGTCTTCTTGTTTTATCTCTGCACAATATTCACTACATAGTCCACCATTGCAGAGACAAGTAGCGCATTTATAAACAATTTTATCAGAAAAAACCAATTTCCCTCTGAGGCTAAAGTTTATATAATTGGTTTTACTCACACTAAGGACTAAATTATTATTGGTAAACCACCAACGCAAAGCTTCCAAATCAGAATTCATGTTTAGTGCAATTTCGTCTAAATTGTCACCAGCATAGCTCAGAGCTGTATCATCAGCAAAGGAAACTACTTGTCCATGGAAGTTCCCTTTACATAAGTCGTTTATGTAAATTAAGAACAATGTAGCCCCTAACACTGAACCTTGAGGAACTCCATGTTTAATCTCACCAAACTGACTAATATTTCCATTAATTTTAACACACTGCTTTCTTTTGGATAAATAACTTTGAAACCAATCATAACCCACTCCCCTTATACCACAATTGAAAAGTTTTTTGAGCAATATTGAATGATTTACTGTGTCAAACGCTTTCTTAATGTCTAAAAATAGACCACTAACCCGTTTTCCATCATTTATACCTCTAAATACCCTATCCATAAATTCTATCAAAGCAATCTCGGTATTTAGACCTTGTCTAAATCCAAATTGATTTTTACTGAAAAATCTGATTTTATCAAGAAATTTTATTAGCCTGACTTTCATTAATTTTTCATATATTTTTGAAAAAGATGATAACAAGGATATAGGTCTATAGTTATTGCAATCTGTTCTTTCATTTTTCTTATGTATTGGAATCACTAATCCTTCTTTTAATTTGTCCGGAAAAACGCCCGATTGAAAGCTAAAATTAATAATATACAATAAAACAGGCAGAAACTGTTTATAGGTTTTCTTAATTAATGTGGAACTAATACCATCAATACCAGGGGATTTTCCGTTTTTTAATAGCTCAATAGTTCTTACAAGTTCATTCTCTATAATAGGATCTATAAAAATGGATTGTGTTATAGAAACTTCACTAAACTTATTTTTTATGTCAAGCAAATGAATGTCCCGATTATCACCACACCTGCTTAATCCATCAGCCACTGATAAAAAATAGTCATTGAATTTATTCGCAACTTCACATGGATCACTAAAGATTACACCATCAATTTACAGTTTAATATCTACATTAGTATTAATAACCTTCTGACCAGTCACTTCTTTCAAAATTTTCCACGTTCGTTTCTGATCTTTCTTACTGTTTTCAAATAGTTGAGAGTAATAATTATTTTTCAAGTTTCGGATATCGCTGTTAAGCTTATTTCTATAACCTTTAAAATATTCATTCAAAACTATATTGTTGGGCTGTTTTTTTGACTCTTTTTAATAATGTATTCCTAATTTTAATTCGTTTACAAGTATCAGTGTCAATCCACGGCTTTAGTTTAATTATTTTCTGTTTGTTGTGCTTAATTTCCTCTTTAGATTCTAAAACTACGGTATTAATTATTTTATAAAAAACATCAAAAGCATGTGAAGTTCAAAACATCAAAACCTTTGTTGTGTGTGTTGCTACAGATATTGACTCTCAAGCAGGATCAGCCAAGTTGTCTACTTTCAGCTTCAACGGATTGTGAAGTGGAAGAGAGCTTCACAACTACTGTGAATTCACTCTTTAGAAATAAAGTTGTTTTTAACGCCCTTCTAACGTTGAAATAAAAATTCCGTTTTGCTCTCGTTTAGGCATGTTTGCTTTAATGTTTCAAACATGTTAGTCACATTATAATTTATAAGTGATTATTATTAAAATAATTTATAAGAAAGCTATAAAATGTGTTAAAGTGTATTCCATAAAATATATTATAGAGTTTTTATACTTTATGATATTTTTTGTATACACTATTTGTTCAATATAATCTTAAAATTTTACAAAGTGTTGATAAACCATTACATAATTAATCATCACTCAACATGAAATCTAAATAAATGTTGGTATTCTAATTGGAATATTAGAAAGTATATTCTTCATTTTAAGCCTTTTAAATATTTGATTGGGAATCAAGGCAAAATCTAATATAGTGAAAAAAACGCTAAGAGCGAAGTATGTTACAATAGAAAAAAGAAAACATCAAGATAACAACGCAATCTCAAAATTGGCTTTGGAAATATAATTCACTCGAATCAGAGGTGCTGATACACGTGTAAAACATAAGAAATTGCGTGAAAAACCACAAAAAACGGTTAGCAATTCATAAATATACAGAATTTATTAAATCCATCTAATATACTTTACTGTGAATTAATTTTAAATAACTTGTTACTCAGTTAGATAAGTAATGTTTTATATTTAAGGCAAGATTAATTAACTGGTTCCATATTCCTGGTAGCTTACACAATGATTTATTACTTTATTACTTGTAAGAGAAAATCTTTACGAAAGATGAGTAAATTAGAATATCAATGAACATGCAACAATAAAAAAAGCCAAATTATGAAGGGATTGCAATCGCAACATCAAATTCTGAATTACAACAATAAAAAAATTATGGTTAAAGCAATTTAAGACAGCAGATAAACAAATAAATTGACAAATTTTGCAGATTTTTTTTGCTTATGAAGAATATATGGAAACATTAAATATTGTCGATGTCAACTCATATCGAACTTAACTGAACAGAGTAAAATATAGGTTAATAGGGTTTTAAGATCCTGCCTAATTAAAACTAATAAAAATAAATTAATTAATGACATGTAAAATGTCATATTGACTACCCGACCAGATGGATGAGCATTTTGGAATACGGTCACATGTCCTTTGCTTAAAGGCCTCCCTTATTTGTAGACAAGTGTTGTTGCATAAAACAATTCACAGCATATTATAAGTTTTAAAATATGGGGGTTTACATGATTTCTTTCATATCAGTACTTCTATAATCATTATATTATCTTTTTGTTCATTACCAGCCGGAGCAAAATGCACTATTTGGAATACTATTTCATCTCCTTAAGATAGCAAGATATTGTAAATAAGTTAAGTTAAGGATTGTAGGTTTTATTGACACGCTAAGATTATTTATTATATTAAAGAGTAAAGCTTTGAAAGCGGTCATTATAACTTAAGTTTCACAGTTCTAACGCAATGCGGAGTATAAAGTTTAGTTTCCTTGTTGTGTATCGAACTGTAAGTCTGGTAAAGTCACATTAGCGTACATTAACCATCTCGAGTTTCTCAGCCGTGTCGTATTAGACTGTCAAATAGCAGGAGACAAGTTCGGGCCGTTACATATGGGTCTGGTGACAGTTGTGATATGTCAGGTGTAACGGTGAACATCTTGAGTTGTGACAGTCGCCGGTACAACCAGCTGGTGGCGCACACTTCGGCTATATCAACTTTCTGTTACTTACGGTACAGATTTTCTTTCAACAGTATCAATAGGAAATAATTATATGTTTTCGCGCAGTATCAAATGACATTATATTTCTGAAGGAGGTGATCACTAATTTATTTATACAACTTTCCGAGATAAGAAATCCGCGATCCTTTTATAGGATTCCACGAGTTATATAATGCGACACGAGTTGACATAAAAATATAGTTCTTTACTTACTTCCATATATTTAAGGCAGCTGAATAATAAATAGTGTTTAAAAGTGTTTACTTCCATCAGCCATAGAACAAAAAGAAATATGAAATGTTGTTCCGCATGAGATATTGACAAATCCACACATCAATATCTCATAGTGGAGTTGGTCGCCTTCATATTTAAACAGCAGATGAAATAGAAAACAGTGTATGGCTGAAACCAGTAGGGCTGTATGGTGTATTGGCTCTCCACAAATGGTTATTAAAATTTGTATCTTACCTTTTAGTTACATTTTAGGTCAACAATACGATGCTTTTATCATTAATTGTAGACAAGTCTGTTGGTTTATATCATTGTTACAATCTTAAAACAAAGAAAGAAACTAATCAAAAGAAAGAAAAGTGTTTAATTTGGTCCTTTACTCGGTTTTATCATAATTTCCACAAATAGAACAACAGCAATATGCTTCTACCACGTGTGTTGAAGGATATTGTTTCAAAATGTAAGATACATTTTCAATAACCTTGTTATTGGGGTTCCTAGATCAACCGGACATAAGGTTATATGAAAACGACTTACTTATTATCCTTATAATATTTATCATTCTGATAACTCCACATAACTGATAAAACAATAAAATATTAAAATTTGCCACCAGGTATTTGTTTTTTTTTGTAAATTTTTTAGTTCATCATGAGGAACAAATTATTAATTTTTGAAGCCAGTTTCCATACCTATGAAAAAGTAAATGGACGCAATAAATTGTAGAGTACGGGACACAAATAAGTACCAGATAGTACTTGAAAATGTGCGTGATTCACCAAAAATCTCATAGTTTTAACCGTAGAATTTTTCCAACAGAGTTGTTCGACCGATTGGTAATTAAATGCTCGTCCCATAACGTTTGAAATTTTGCTGATACCATAAATTAAAACAGATTTACGAATTTTGTATGACCAACTGTTTGGAACTAAGTGGTGCATCAATATGGCAGTTTAATCATTAAAATTATATTTTTCATGGAATTTCTACTAGTTCTTTACGTACGTGGCACATATAAAAACTCTGGAAATACGAATGGCTTGAGTATCTGTGGATCATTTTGGTAATTTGTCTGTAAATGTTATATGAGCCGCTTTTGTACCCTAAGTCTACCTAAATAAATGCTGTCATAACGCAGTGGTCTATGAGATCAGGCAGAATTAGACTGAAACTGGAATTTGCATAGATAATAATACAGCTACTGATGTTCATAGAGAGATTGTAATTAAGAGATCTACTACGGAATTCTGTCTGTGAACAATATAACCTAAATAAATAATTTAATTTAACTAGCTTGAAATGATCATATTTGAACCAAGTTATTAATTGCAATTAGTGGCTCATATTTATGAAGTTATCTTATCGTAATTACAATTATATAATTAATACTGTCTTCAATAATATAGAAAAAGAGCTAATAAGTTTTTAGAATTCGTCTAATAGAAACTTTTATGTCCAGGCCGACAGTACTCTAATAAATTTCAGCAATTTAGTTTACCATATACTTTCACATAACCGTCTGTTATCCTCCATTTACCGGATGACAATACAGAGCCTTTGGATACATTTTTCTCAGATGTCACAGTACACTATGGTAAGCAGTAACATAGATCGTCACACATAAATAGTTAATTGTATTTACCTGTGTTTTAGAACATTATTTATGTTCATAACATCTGTTTCGATTTTAAACAGATCGTTAATTTCGGTTTAGGGAATATCATAATAATACCTTGATAAATGTCAAATATTATGAGTATATCTAAGCTCAATTCATTGAAGATAGGATTTATGTGTATTTTATACATTTAAATTTCTTTATAATTGTAAGAGGAAATAGTTATATTTAAACTTGTTCATTTTCAGTAATTAGCATATAAAGCGATCTGATTAACTGCGAGTATTGTAAAACCTCTATAGATTAGAGTTAGTAAGGAATGTGTGTGTTAAAAATATAACAGATAAGAATAATTATATGAAACAAAATAAAATTACAAATGAAATAATATTGTTTAATGTTTCGTAAAAATATTTCAATCCCTTTCGTTATTTTCAGTACACTGCTTCCGGGAAGTGAGATAACGAAGACTGTCAAGGCCATCATTTCCTTGTTACGGACAGTATCTCTTAACAATCAGCCAGTCAAATCGTGATTCCGAATTTACAGCAAACATCTCTTAGGAATTTTGCAATATTGTTAAATTTTTATTACAAAATTATATGCAAAAATCTGCGCATCAAACAAATTTATTCAGAAAAGCCAATACATATAAAACGTTTTTTATCACAGTACATGTAAAAAAGTCTACTAAAATCGGATTTTTGCCCTAATATTTATAAATTCAATGAAAATAACGAATTAATAACTTTGTACGTTAATCTACATTGTTAGTTTTAATTCAGTGTTAAATTATATAACACGTAATAATGCATAATATGTATGAAATTGATGCTGAGTTGAGTATAACATATTTATTGAGGATTTTAAATAACATTTTTGGTTTAAAGTATTTTTTATGTTTTATAATCTCTCCTCATATACAAAAAGAAGTGTTTAACGCACTGAAAGCCAAGCGCAACATGGCGAGGATTCGGGGAACTACCGTATTGTCAGGTCAATTGATCAAGCGTTATCAGCGAAAGACTTATCACTGCAGATTACTCTACATCAATATGTTCAGGCCAGATGTGCACCAACGGTAACACAGACTGTTGGTCTCTATTCACAAATATACCACTATACACATTCAATTACTTAATTGAAGAGATTTTCAAATTATAGTTTCGTGTAATTAATTAAAGTTCTTTTACGTTTAAAAACTTACTTTTTGTATCACGGTTATTTTTCGATACAAAAAAGGTTTTTAAAAATAACAAGCTGGTAGTTGGTAGTTGTTGTACATTAGAATTGTATTTCATAACAGGAAATTTTCGGTCATTTACGACCTTTCCGTGATACAAAAAGGTAACATTACGTTTTCCTATCTGTATTGTGATTTTTTCCTCAGCTGGATAAATAACTTGAAACATTATTAGAATCCAGGTTAAGAAAAACAAATCATACCTATTTACCTGTTCTCGCTGGAACATTTCTTTTGAAACACTCTACGATCTTAATAACATACAACACACTAGATTATTAGTTTATGGATATGTTTTATATCACATCACCTTTCATGAATCTAATTGCTATCTTAAAACTCTGGAACGTGGAACAAAACAAAATCAATCCATTTAAATATACCTCAAATTACGAGTAATTACTCTTAAGCCTAACATAAGTATGTATAAGATGCCCGTAAGGAGAAGGGTATGTAGGTACTTACCTCTTTCGTTCGAAGTAGCAAATATTAATTTACGTTTTACTAATGAAAATATGTAACTTTAATAACATACTTAAAACAATTAGGCAAACAACGTGTTTTATAGAAAAATAAACATATTTCTTAAAATCGCCATTTTATAACAGATAATTCCTATTAAAGCGTTCTATATATCATACATCCTGAACATCATAAATTGATGTTAATGAAAAGAGTGCCTTATAATTGATTTTAAATGACTCCACTTTTTAATGAGATTTTTTTAACTGCAAAGCCTTAATAATATCAATAAATACAATTTGCTAGTATAATATAACTTATTTTAACAATGGGGCTTCATTTAAAATTATGATATGTCACAATCTTTATTGCGTCTCCTGTGAATAGTGCAGATGTATGGCTGACACCCAAGTTCCTAAAACATGCATGTTTGACTTAATTGCTTTTCCTGCATGCATAATTGAAGTAGTTGTCCATCATTATGATATTGGTTTAATGATTGCTATTGCCTGCGATATAAAATCAAACTTTGAAGTAATAAAAAACTACACTATAAGTTATTTTTTGTAATTATTAGTATATTTATATTAATTATCAGTGAAATCAATGTATATTTCACCTATGAAGTATGCATATTGCAAAACCAATTTACTGTACAATCACTTTAAATTATGTTTATATAATACGGACGTTAAATCACACAGTTTCAATCAAAAAACACAAATACCGATATAAAGAACGTAAGAATCTGAAAATGCAGTGCATATTAACAGTTATATAATACATTTACTGTATTCTTAAAGACGCCTGTGCTATTACGTCAGATAACAGTAACTTTAATAAACTGAACACAAAGTTCCAATATTAGTTTAATAACCTTTACTGTCGTGTCGTGTACTTATTAGAGGGAAACACTGCAAACTTTACTTACACGTATTAATAATTAATTAGCAAAACCCTGTCTCTATATGTTACCTGACGTGCTCTTTATGTAATAGTCATATAATCATTCTAACTGATAAATTTATTAGGATGAGTAACTGTCCTGGTATTTCCAGGTAGATCGAATAACAATAATTTTGAAGAGATGTAATAATAAAGGTCGCATCCACAGTTACTGCATAATATGCTATCATTAGGATTTTCCAGAAAGTAATAAGCGAATCCAAACAAAATTCCAGATCAATACAAAGTACTATGGGTAATAAACAAGGCCCTGATAAATGGCTGTTTCTCATCAATTTTAAAGAAAGAGAAAGGCAAACTATTGTAAAGGAGGTAAAGGAATCTGTAACAATGTCTGTGCAATAATTTGCCAATTTATTATGCAAACAGCAACAAATTTAATGAACTTCTTGGCTGGATTGATTGGTAGGAATTTCTTCACGTTTTCTCGGAATTTTCAATACAGTGTTGTATCTGTTTGTATTGTATTTGAAAAAGTGAAATAAAATAATATATTTCATGCTTATAAAATAGTATTTACGCGATGATGAGTAAAGAAAACGTAAAAGCTCTTGTCAACACGATAAAATGTTTTCATTGTTGTTCTCAAGTAATTTAGAGCTTCGGAGCTTTTGTGCACACATCGGGCTACGCAAAGTTTGTTTCTTTGTTTTAAATGTAATGTACACCATATGTAGGCCTAAATATATAGTCCCTATTTTAAGTAAAGGGGTGAGGTGTGATAACAGGCAGCATTATTTTTGTTTCTATCACAGATTTTAAATAAATAATGGTTTGTTTATATAAATTAAGCATAAAATACATGTGGTAACTATGTGACACCAATTATGTCGTGTAGTGAATTATTAGAGAAAATAGCCGTAACATTTTATATATTGGTGTGTTGTGTAAATTATTCAACAATTAACGCGCTACATGCACTACTATACATATTTATACTTCACATTAGAGCAATTTATTCCATCGTTACAAGGGATTCTTCTTCTCTTTTGTCTGTTAATTATATCTCCAATACTATAACAAGAAATGCCGTAATGATTGGTTATTTTAATGAAAACTATATCAAGCAATCGATACGATTGAGGACTGTATTCATTAAACCTTCCGGTATTATTGCTCTCTTATTCATTAAAAATCCCAGACTTATGAAGAGCCTGATTGCAACGTATATATTCTTACTGCGAATTGTTGGATTGCGAAAATCTTACAGATATCTGGATTTGCAATATTATAAATTTGTCATTTTAAGCTGGTGTTTGTAAAAACAATAACTGAAGTTGCAAATTTTTAACCTGATTGTTTCAATGTGTGGTAAATGAATTTCACAGTATAATTTATTTTCACAATTTAATTTATAATATTTATTTTTATTATTCATAAAATATTAAAAAATAGGATAGCCACACTGTTTTTAAATAAAATGTACTGATACTGACACGAAAATGCTGCTCTGTAATGTTTCAGAACTCTTTATTCATGAGTGTAAAAATACTCGTAGTCTGTTGAAGGTAAAGTAAACAGGATATTTCTGGAAATTTGCCATCGTTGACACTGATTTTATGTTTCACTGAACGATGGCAAATGTCCGGAAAATCCTGTTTCCTTCACAGTAACACTACGTTTTTATATCTGCAATCTGATCTCTTCTTCACGTAAATAACTAACCCAACACATGATCACAATCTAGGTTAAGGCAAATAAATCATACGTTGTGACACAGATAAGTTAGGAGTCACAACCACCATGTTGTGCGTCAAGTTCACTAACTCTAAGGCATGCACTTAATAAAACAAAACACCACACAATTTATTAAAATTTGATTACAAAATACAGGTCACAATAAGTATGCATTCGCCGACCACCTACGACTAACCAGAGGCTTAATTGGCTTTTATTGGATTTATTATAATTCGTACCAAGAACTTCGGACCAACAATAATGAGCGATTTTTGACTTTTCTGTTAGACTCTTTCTTGTGTTTTCTTTGTGTTCTTTTATCCTTACGTTTAATAGTCTTTTGTCTCGCTACGCATTCCCTATTGAAACTACATTTTATACTGTAAAGACAGTTTTCGGAATCCCGTGTGCCATATTTTGGTTTCATTATTTTTACGAGACTGTCTAAGAGTATTGTGTGTTATGAACGCGCTTCTAATATTATACTTTCTACCCACTCATCTAGTTTTTTCCGATAATACCGGCACATAGGGCATTGACATAAATGCAAATTTATTACTATTCTGATTTGCCAAATTGAAAATGTTACTGATTCACTACTGTCTATTACAGTGTTTTTTTTTAAGAATTACATTAGTCAATAAAAGTTTATAATAAACTGACATTCTTATGATTGCTTTGTATTATACACGCAGAAGACATTCTTAGGTTATTTTATTACTAGTAGTCTAATATTAATCTGTTGAATATTTTAGTAATATTTACTGACATTTTTAGATTTTTTACTATACAGTTACTGGTGAGAGTTTTAGTGATAACACATGCTATAATCCCCGGATATAGTAAAGCGCAATCCAAAAATACTGAATGCATATCTAAAAGATGTAAGACGGCTCTAATTAGTTGCCCTGAACATGTATAAAGGGTGATAACCTCAGTGAGGCCACCGAGGATTCTCAGAAATTATGCATTTTACAGCAAACATTAAAATAACTTTCTAGAAAGTTTTATGTTATTTAAATTACGTAAATAAAGTTTTAAAATTCGGCCGGCTTTTTTCCAATATGGTGGTAAAGTCTCTTATTGTCCTTTGTGTTTTTAGATTTAATGAAAGTGACCTTCATTTTCATATATATATATAATAACATAAAATTATTAAATAAGCAGAACATTTACATTTTGTATAAGACGTAAAATATAATATATAATTGTAGTATATTTAAAACTTTAAAAAGACCAATTAAGGATGTAACACAACTCTCTACACTAACTTCAGAATAGACTTTACTGGTTGATATTAACGCAAAATATAATATATAATTGTAGTATATTTAAAACTTTAAAAAGTGCAATTAAGGATGTAACACAACTCTCTACACTAACTTCAGGGTAGAGTTTACTGGTTGATATTAACGCAAAATAAAAAAAAAATATTTCTCTTACAGGAAGTATTTTTTTAATTTGGATTATAAGGATACATCGTTTTTAAAATGTGATGCTTCTCTTGATAGATTAAACGATTCGTTTCCTTGTACCCAACTCAAACATTTTAAAGTTACTACAATTTAAGAAAGGGTAAAGAAAAATCGAGGTTAGCAAAATCTTGTTTTAATTAGTTCTGTGGTTTTTTACTATTAATTTTGAGTAGAAATATATATATATATATATATATATATATATATATATATAATGTGTATATATAGTAACATATTAACGGTTAAATAAAAATGTACAACTCAAAGTTTAGGATAGGAGTTTGTTTCTTTTCTGAAATGTAGCAAAAACTCAAATGCGACCGATGCAATCTTTACGTTCACTGTATATCTGTAGTATATATATATATATATATATATATATATATATATATATATATATATATATATATATATATGTACGTAAAGATTGCATCGGTCGCATTTGAGTTTTTGCTACATTTCAGAAAAGAAACAAACTCATATCCTAAACTTTCAGTTCTAGATTTGTATTTATCCGTTAATATTTTACTATATATACACATTATATAATTATAACTAAACTTAAAACTGTACATGCGTTATCCTTAAAAGTGGTTGATCAATTTAATATTCTGAATAAAACTGTAAAGCTACACAAAGTACATAAAATGGGTTTCTCTATCCCACTTAATGCAGTTGCTGTTGTGGAAGACGAGATTTAATTACATTTTCAGCTTCAAAGCCCTCCAGTCTGAGCTTGTAAATGGCATTGCTGGCGAATATTAATAATGAATATTTGTCATTAGTACGATACCACGCCAACAGCGGGTGTCTTACTCACCCTCACCTGTGTTGTGTGTATATATGTTATTAAACATATGTTTGTACAAGATGGAATTTATTATTATTAGACACATACTTCACACCATTAAAAATCAAATCAAAGTTTGTTTTAGTAATAACGTGTTTGGAGAACAAATCATGAAAAATTTTTGTATTATTACAATGGCTGAAAAAATCTGTACTTGAGTTAGAGGATAAGTTTTAATTTTATAGTATACTTTTTAAGGAGTGTGAAATATTTGTATAAGAGCAACTGCCGTCCAAAAGTGTTGTATTGTATAGAAAGGAAACCCATTTGGCCTGAAAAATCTTTAAATATGGTGTAATTATTGACATTTTCAATCTGATTTCCGGAGACATAGACATGGCCTTCGAAACTGCCATATTCAAAACCATTTTCTTCCTACAGGAAATGGCAAACGGTACTCAATCGAGTATTACATGAACGGTTGAGGTTACTTGAACGACGAAATTTAATGAAGAACCCAATGGCAACCAAACAGAAGTTGATATGGAAATGTTCAGATTTAATGTATGGTCAAATATAATGAGCGAAAGAATCTTCACTGAGAAATGTAGTTTAAATTTTACTATAAGGCAAAAAAAGAGTGGGTAAAAATAGAATATTGACAGAACATTTATTAAATTTGTTTCATAGCCATACTAAAATTCTCTGTTCTTACTGCAAATAAAATAACAACGGTTAATTCGTTTACAGCAAAGTAAAATTAAAATAGTAAAGTATAGTCCACTTTCTTATCACAAATCTACATACATCACTTGAATAAAGCTAAGCAGCACAATGCACGCAATGATTACAAAAATAAACTTACAACCGAACAAACCGATTGCAAGTATCACCTTTGAATGTACTCAGGGGAGAGAACGCTTTGTATGAAACAGTATCGTATGGAACCATTGCAGGAAACGACCTATTCATGAGAAACCTTTGTACGAAGAATAAGAGACCGTTCATCATTTCTGCTACATTTATTTCACGAGCTATGCATATCATTCTCTCTGAGATTTTCCAATAATTTATTTTGTGTTAGTTTACAGTGATGGACATGAACGTGAATTAAATTAACTGTCCATTCTTGTATGTTGAATATTTAATAATCTGGTATTTATCATATTATTGTACACAAGCACGTATTTGTTTAAATTAATAAAATCTGTCTATATGTTATAAAGGTTTTAAACTTGATGGTAATGTCTCATAACGTAACGATTATAATTTATTTTTCAGGTTATCCCTATTCAAGCATATGGATGTTATATAACTTTTACCTATTTCACTTTCCTATTCCGTTTATGTTAATATGTTAAAAACAATATTTGCGGTGGGCTAATTTAATTTGTCTTAGAGGACTAATCAGGATTTATTGTCTTGTATTTTTGAATTATGGGTATACTTGTTTTATGTGTTGATTCTAAGTTTGATATTGAAAGTAGGGTAATGTGTGATACAAATTGCAAACGAAATATAGCGGTGAAAAATGTCCAAAATCCTATTACAGTTTTATTTACTTGCTTATCATACATTGTATTAGTTTTGAGAAATCTACCAAAATCAATTTTGCTTCAACAAATATTATATTATTTAGTGATATATTTTGATCTATGTTTCTCTAGTTTAGTTCATTCCTAAATAAACATATGGGGCTGGAGTCCTTATTATATTACTCACAGGCCTGTACATCTAAATATGATAACTCATCTCAACTAAAGAATAACTTTTGCCTGATCGTCTCGGCCAGTTGTTTACCTATAATATACCGACAGCTGTTTAACTATACATTTCACTTTACTATTGTGTACTAATTTTTAATGTCACTCAAACAGTTCCATAAACCACTATCTAACGTTGGGAAATTAAGTTCATTACTGATTGATTAAATTTTATTATCTAACATCTTTGTTAAGAATTCATCTGAGAATTGATCTAGGTACACTCATTTCAGTGAAATATATGCACATAACGTAAATATGGTAGGAAGGGTTTATTACTGTGTATGTTGAATTTAGCTGTAGTTCACATTTCTCACAAGCTCAAATAGAACTCTTTACATGGTTTTAACACGAGACACACGTAGACTAAAAGATAAATTGTAATATAGGCGAAAAGTGATTTTCATTATCTCATCAACTGCGCAATGAAGTGCACTGCGATGCTTCAGACACAAGCCCAAATCACGGTGGAGCAATTGAGTTTTCCACACAAAGCGTAGCTTTTAACACGTAATGAGTCGGTTCCAAATCCAAACTGAGCGCTTTAATTTTTTCCCACATTTACTTATGTAAGTACCTAACCAGTGGAAGAAAATAACGAGTATTGATCATGGTTTACGCGTTTTCTTTTCAAAGTTATTGATTTTAGAATTAAAAGAGTAAGCAATCATTATAAGGTATCAAGTTTTCCACGGGTAACTATCCTATCACACTTCATTTGTGATAGAAATATGTTTACATCTCAGTTAAATTGTTATGTTAGCCTATTTTAAATTAATTTTGAATTTCATCCATTGTACATATTTGTTATAAAAGTCTCTCTCGATGTAAATGTTTAAGTCTTACTAATTAATGGTTATGTACACTCAACAATGCAAGACCTAGGTAATGAAAGGAAATTGTAAACATATAAGGCTTTGTTTTTTTTAAAGATCCTATTTCTTGAAATGCTAAACGATACCTTCTATAACATTATACTACGCAATTGGGTACCAACACATTTACCGGTTTCTTGATCTGGGACGCCAGAATAAAAAAAAATCCATTACTTTTCATTATAGTGTATTCACAGTAACCTCGGCAGATGGCATCATGGGCATTCGTCAAAGAAATATGTGTTGCCTGATTTGATTTTTCGGACGAATAGTTAAATTGTATGTAGATTAATTACATTAAATTGCGAGAATCTGTTATTTCAAGTACTATTTTCATATTTTCATAAGACCAATGTAAAATATTCGTCAACGCTCAGTCAAACCCAATTGAGTGGCATGCACCAATATCGAACTCTGCTCCTCATATAACAATGAAGCTTCATGGAAAATTTCAATTCCATAGTTCATTTCGTTTTAAAGATATCTTGCAGATAGACAGACAGAAATAAATAATTTTCTTGCCCTACGAATGATAGTCCCAAAAAAGCGTAGTAAATTACAATATATTTTGTAATTTCTTAGTGTCTTAGATATCTAAACGATCTAAAGGGTTTACTTTGAGCTTCTTCGTTGTAACTTTTTATCTCTTCAGACGAACATCACTTAGGCTCAGGCTAATGTGGCTCCTCACGCTGGATCTTCCTCCACTAACTGTAGTTTACCCCACTTATTTAAAAGAAGGTCATGCTTTGTAGGGGTAAATTTTGTAGATTCTTTTTATAATACCTATAAAATGGCATTGTTTTGTTTCCTTATTTCTTCTACAACTTACTACTGCCACTTCAATACAACTTCCCCTAACGCGATTTCTTAGCTGCGAATTTCCTGATTAACTGTTGGGACTACATATTATCATACGTATATTTTAAAATGTTAAACATCATGTCATCCTACTTGGCTGAATTTAACTGAATGTTTATGCATGTTCAGGTTAACAGCACGAGCCATAGGTGCCCACACTGAACCACCTCGTGGAACTCGCTACCTACAACTCCAGCCTAATGGTGAATGACCAACTCAAAACCGAAATGATGACCAACAAGTCAAAAATCAATCACTTAGCCTACCCGGTTGCTAGATTTGGGTGTAAAGTTGGTCGAGTATATTTTTCCAGTGTTGAACATATAGAAAGGGCTACAAATCTATTATATCACTCTTAATAATGTAATAAATATAGGAATAAAATGGTCGGTAAGACAACAAATCAATAATAGCAAAATCTCTGAATGCCTTGATAACTATTGATAAAAACATAACAAAAAACTAACTAACTTTTTGTAACAGTAGAACAATCTAATTATTATTATTATATTATCAGAAAGATGTATTACAACAGTGATAATACTATGCAATTTTATAGGTAATGCTATAAATAAGACTTTCAATGAATTGAACTCACAGATGGAATTACTGTCACAGATCCTTGTGTTATTGCTCAGGAGATAGCAAATTGCATTATCTCGTTACAGCCTGACCTCTCAAGTACAGCCTGAACTGCAAACGTACCTACCTGCAATTGATTGTTTTTCATATATCAAACCATAGAGAAGGAAATAAAATTAGTTGTTGACTTAAGTCTAAAATAAATAAAAATCTACTGGATAATGTGTGTGTGTTCAAATATTAAACAATATATTTTCAATTATTTGAAACTTTTAAAATGATTTCTGTTCTTCTGTTGTTTCCTTTTTTAGGTAATCATGGATTGTTATTAACTTTACGATATTTTTTAATACAAACTTAACTGCATCATAATGAAATGAAATGAAATGAAATGAAATGAAATGAAATAAAAATGACTTTATTGAATACAACGTAAAACATATTCAATTGGCGAGGTTAGGACTATTAAGTCCTCTCTTACACCTAACCATAAATTAATAAACTCTACTATTACTGTAAAATAAGAGCCACAATACAGTTTACATTACTATTTTACAATCGAAAATTATAATATCTATTTATATAAGGTAATAAAATGAAACAAAGGTTTTCTATGAAACTAAAAATAAATACATAGAATAAAACTTACAAGGAATTTAAACAGACATTCATCCATCACCATTCATACAAAGCCATCGTCCCCATACCCTATGCCACGATATCGTCAACCCGAAGAGGCCCAAAACAGATGGTCCCTAAGCACCCCCCGAAACCGTTCCCGACTACGAATACCTCTAATATGATCCGGAGATTATTCCAAAGTCGACAAGCAGAGACTGTGAATGATTTACTGTAAATAGAGGATCTATGAACAGGAATAGATAACAGAGAGGCTCCACGTCGAGTATTCCAATTGCTTGTTTCAGAAATGAAAAGAAAAGCGTTCAGACAGATAGGAAGGGGAATGATCGTTATACAAAATAGAATGTAAACATGCTGAGAATGTGGAACTGACGGAGTAGATTCAACTTTAACAGATGTAACTGATTGATGAAGGGTGTTATATGGTCCATATCGTCTGAGGTTTGAAGATAAAGCGAACACAATAATTTTTGAGCACGTTGTAATCTGTCCGAAAGCTCAACCGTCATGTCATTTATAACTTCGCTACAGTAATTGAAATGGCAGAAAATCAGGGTCTTCACTAGCATTACTTTCAAATTCAAAGGTAAATAAATAGCAAATTGCTTAAGACTATGAATACCAGCAAACACCCTGCCACAAGTCTCAGTAACATTATTGGCCCAACTAAGAGTTATTTGTAATAGTCAGTCCCAAGATTTTTGACCTTGTCACTGTATGAAAGAGGATGACCGTTCAAAATGAGTGTAGGAGTGTTGTTCAAGTCGATACCGCTCAGAAGTCTGGAAGTTCCAATAAGAATAGTTTGAGTCTTGCTTTCGTTTAAGTTTCAGTCCGTGGTTTTGAAGGCCCACGTTGCAAATAGCGTCAATGTCAGTGTTCATGTCAGCCAACAATGTTTAGATAGTTCGAAATGGAAAAGTGGTTGTAAAATTTGTAAATCGTCGGCATACAGGTGAAAAAATGAGTGTTTGATCATAGCAGTCCAAATCGTCGATGTAAATTGAAAAAAAAGAAGAGGGCCAAGGACAGAGCCCTGTGGCACCCCTCGATTCACAGGTTTCCCAGTAGGAGTCTTTGTCGTTAGACCTAACACACTGCTGACGATCCGACAGATACGACCCAAACCACTCCACACAGCCATCAGAGAAATCCGATTTTAGACAATTTCAAAAGAAGCAATGGGTGGTAAACGCAGTCAAAAGCCTTAGAAAAATCAAAAAGCGTTAAAATAGTAACAAGCCTTTTGTCCATTGCCGAACGTATATCTTCAGTGATTTTTTAAAAGAGCACTCGTTGTACTGTGATTAGTACGAAATCCTGATTGAAAGTTGGACAAAAGTTTATTGGATTCGAGAAAGAAACATACTTGTTGATGCACCACTCTCTCAAGGCATTTAGATAAAGCTGATAGAATGCTAATAGGTTGAAGTCTGAGGGGTCAGCAGGGCATGAACATTTTTGAAGTGGGCGAACAATAGCGAGTTTTCCAAACAGACGGAAATATTGAAGAAGAAAAGAGATCTGTTAAAAATATTTTGTAATAATAGGAACTACTACGGGAAGGAAATATATCTCAACAATTTCATAGGTATTTTATCGGCTCCAACTGCGTTACTAGAAATTCTCAAGATCGCACTCATAACGTCAGTCTCAGTCACACTAGCAAAAGAGAAACTGATGCCGAGCACGATTAAGTGGAACAACACTCAACTCATTGGTATAATCACGGGCCCCGGATAGATCAATAGGGATATCCACAAAGTAGTTATTGATTATATTTAGATCAATTGAGATAGGCTTATCTGAGTTAACTTTACCTATGCCAAGCTCTTTCACTTTTTTCCATAACGAATTTTGTTGATTGTTGAACAGAAAATTGTAGATAGTAAAATCTTATTTTGGCATTGCGAAATTGTTGCTTGACTCTGTTCCTTAGTCTTTTATATATTAGCCAATCAGAAGGTTGACTTAGTACGTTTTGCTTTACGAAATGCAGAATCTCTTTGAGCCTGCAAATTACGTATATCATCTGTGATCCAGGGAGGCTGGCCGCCTAGGTAAACCTCCTTGTCACCAGTGGAGTGTGCTGGTCACAAAGTGAAGAAACAAAAGAGCTAAATTTATTGACCATAAGATCAAACAGTAGGGGCTAGAATTACTACCTCATTCCAAGGTAAAGCCCACGCATCATTGAGAAGAGCATCTGAATCAATATATTTGTAATTTCTGAAGGATACGAATTTGGGGCACGCCTTAGGAATGGATAGTCTGTAACACAGAAGATGAGGTCATGTCGAGAAAGGCCAGGGGCAGGTATTGTCCATGATGCACAACGCGATCCGGGTCAGCAAACTGCCATAACGTCCAGCAATGTGTCGGCAGTAGCTGTGTGGTGAGTGGCGTTTAGTGGAAGAATAATTAAATTACAAGAAAGGAAGAGGTTAGTCAAGTTGGTCTTGTCGTAGTTATCAGGTCCCAGTAAATTGCAGTTAAAGTCCCCCATCACAATGACATGTCGATAAGGAGCCATAAAATTGATAAGTGAGTGTTCGAATTCCACATGAAAATCCCAGGCCAGGTGCCCTGTAGCACACAGCCACTAGAACGTGTATCCCATTACAACTAATATCGATAATCATGTACTCAGGACACACCCTAACCTGGAGTTATCGGAAGAGTAAAGGACAGATACAGGAAGATGAGAATTTTACATAAGCGGCCACTCCACCGCCTCCCTTAGAAGTGCGATCGTTTCTATAAATATTGTACCCGTGAAGCTCAACGCTCTTGTCAGTTATATGGGATTTAAGCCAAGTTTCAGAGACTAAAATGATATCAAATTGAATGGAATCGAAAATAGTGCGGAATTCATCTATGTGGCAGAAGAGGGACTGAGCGTTGACGTGAGCCAATTTAAGAAAAGAACGGAAAGATGACAGTGATTGGCGAAGAGCATGGTGGAGAGGAGGTGAGGCAGAGGCACCGACAGCGCGGTTCGAGCACGGGCGGGTGCGTCAGGACTCCGCACGGCTAGCCGTGACAAGACCACGACGAGGCGGAGCGACACGCGACACAGGCACAAGACTCGGCTACAACACTCAAACCACACACACTCATAATAAATACTTCTAATGCTGCTATAATTCCATATATTTCAGAATCAAGATCGTATATACAGCAGAAGTCCTCTCATAGGTACACATGAATAAGATATAATTTAATCTCCCTAGAAAAAACTGGGTTGACTATCAATTTAATTTCTTTAACGTGATTGGCTTATTTATAATAAAAGTTTATTTTTCATAAGAATAATGAATGTTAATCTTTAAATATAGTCATGAGGTGTATAATTTACATGGATTCTCTTATGTGAAATAATTATTTTATTTATTTATTCAGGAATTACTTTAGTAATTTAAGCTACAAAGAAACTAGTTTATTCTTTTCCTGAATGTTACTATGAATGTTTAGTAAATGTCTGATGTGATTATTCCAATACAATTATATTTTTAACTTCTTTCCTAAACCACTGTTCAACAATTTCTTTTCTATGTTTAATCACTTTAACTCTTCATTGTTAAGTACACATTGTTGTACAAAAACTTTTAAAACGTCATTTATAGAACAGTAGTAGTTGTAGTCGTGTCCTTAATAAATTCTGAAGTGTTGACCTACAAAAAATGTATAGAATCTGTAATATTGATCATGGGGACTAGAAAAATTTACCTGGAATGTACTAAAATTCACCATTATTTTCTTTAATTCAGCTACAAAATCTCATTACCAATTTCTCAGCAAGCCTTTGTACATTAGTGTGAGAATATTGAGTAATTCATATGTTAAGTGCCTGTTGACTGATAGTAGAATGAACTTAAGTGACATTAAAGCCGTAGCGGGGCTTATACTATTCTCTTAGTCTTTAAGCAGCAAACGTAATGATTTATGAGCAAAATGTATATTAAGGGCTGCACGCGTTACAAACACTGTACATTTTAACTCTTCATTGTCAAGTACACATTGTTGTACAAAGATTTTTAAAATGCCATTTTACACTGTACATGCACATAGTACATGTTTGTTTTACTCTACAAAAACATTTCACAATGTGGAGACTACACTAATATTTTGTCGTATCATGATTCAGGACAGCAAAATAATCGTTGATTGCAGCAAGCGAAACCTAATTGTGTTATGCTTAGAACAAAAAGTAACTGCATTAAACCAAAAGCATTACATATATTGTAAAATGCAATGATTTCAAATGTCATAAATTCATTATTTTTTCACCACATCCACCGACTGTAAAAAACTCGAAACAAAGAATTATAATGGATAAATTTCATTTTATCTATATCATTTTAAGGTTCTCTGGTATACTATTTGTGTATTTATGTTGTACGAAATTATGCCACAGCCATTCCCTACTGGAATAGCGACATTACTGTCAGCAATGTTAATATAAAACCAAACCAGGCACCCGCTCGAGCTGGTATCCATCCTGTCTCTGTAACCGCACATTGTGTATGACGGGATTGTGTGAAATGCTGCCACAGCCATTCCCTACTGGAATAGCGAAATTACTGTCAGCAATGTCAATATAAAACCAAACCAGGCACCCGCTCGAGCTGGTATCCATCCTGTCTCTGTAACCGCACATTGTGTATGACGGGATTGTGTGAAATGCTGCCACAGCCATTCCCTACTGGAATAGCGAAATTACTGTCAGCAATGTCAATATAAAACCAAACCAGGCACCCGCTCGAGCTGGTATCCATCCTGTCTCTGTAACCGCACATTGTGTATGACGGGATTGTGTGATATGCTGCCACAGCCATTCCCTACTGGAGTAGCGAAATTACTGTCAGCAATGTCAATATAAAACCAAACCAGGCACCCGCTCGAGCTGGTATCCATCCTGTCTCTGTAACAGCACATTGTGGATGACGGAGTTGTGTGAAATGCTTCCACAGCCATTTCCTACTACAATGACGTCATTTCTGTCAGCAATATTAATATCAACGATAATCTTCCATGGTTTTGATTGCTATGTTTATATAACTTTCAATTTATCATTCATTAGGAGTAAAGCCTTTAACTTGTTTTTAAAAACTACATCCATCCACTAGAATTTTTATCTGCATTTTTAACCGTTTCAGTTATTATTTAAAATCAGTATCGATGTTTATACTTACTATTGACAGATCATAAATTATTTTAATAACCTTACATACAATTATACAATACGATTATATATACAACTATTTGTATCTTGTTATAGATGGGATATGTAATTTAATGTTTTTCTTTCTATTCAATAAAGACACTTAAAAAAAAGTAATGTTTAAACACAGTTTGTTTTTTAAGGAGGAGTGGTAGGAGTGTAAATCAGAATTTCGGTAATCTTATAATCAGGTAAAAAACTATTTTATACCAGATTATGAGCTTCTAACAGCAAGTAACGATAGGTAACGGAAGGTTGTTGCATGTTTCTCATTTATAAAAAATTGTTAATAAAACAATATTAAAACTTTTTCCCCTAAATTGTATTTTTATAGTTCTTAAGTCATATGAATAATAGTCATATCACTCTCTGAAGCTATAACTGTTTTGCATACTGAAAACATTTCACTTTTTGTCCTTAAAAATATTCTTATTTGTACCTGATTATTGCTTCCTTACCTTATATGCTTATTATACTATGTGATACAAATATTTAAAACGTTAAATAATGTTGTAGTTTTATAAGGTTAATTTCATATAAAAACTTGATGCAATATCTTATTAATTATGGATTGTGAAGTTCTTCTAGTGACTTTATAAAGATAAAGTTGCCTTGCAAACTTTACTCATCAAAGCCTCGTTATATTTACTGCAAAGAGACAATTATGGGCAAACTTTGAGAGTAGCAAAGGAACATTTTGTTTAATAAATATAATCAACGTAGTAATTGCTTATCCAGAGCACTTCGAAGAACATTTATTATTTTGCAAGTAGCTTTTTCTTAATATTATTGATATTTTGAATTTATTTGGATTTATAGGCGGGTAGCAAGAGAAGACACTCTTTGGTAAAATAAGCAGTTCTGCATATGATTGACCAACGCATTCATAATTTTTAGCATTAGTATTAACAGATAAGTCGTGCTAGAAGAAAATGTTTAAAAAATTTTTTATGAATTTCATTTTAACTTGAATAAAAAAAAATGGATGCTTCTTATAATATAGAAGAGAGAGAATTAAACATGGATAATAATAGCTACGCAAAACACGATAAGTAATATTTTGTAATGTCTCTAAGAGTTTATCTCACATGCAGATTAAAAACAAAACAACATAGTAGGAATTATAATTAAGTGATTATGAGTGTTACAAATAAGTCCTATTTCAAAATATTTCTTTGTATTTTTGTCAGGTAATTTGTAAAGATAGTTTTATTATTTTCATTATTAAAGAATTTGGATAGTTAAATTATTTGAATGACTTAAAAAAGAAAATTGCATTATATTTATGTTTTTTTCCATAGAGTGTTTTATATTTTTTTTATATACGACAGACGAAAATACGGCAACTTGTATTGTTGAGGTCTGAAGGCATAATGTATGTCTTGGACACATGAAGGCCTGACATGCATCACCCTGTCCTTGTCCTTTATTGTGCAAGAAATACAGATAATGGTTTATAATCGTATTATAGTATTAACTCGATACTTATCGAACTCATACACACAATTATGGATGCCTACAAAAATTTTCTGTAAGCAGTAAAGAATAACGTTACTATAATTTCCAAAACATATTGTATAATTATTTATGTTATAAATGGTTAAATAGTTTACAAGCGTTAAAGTCCTTTGGGAATGTATAGTTTCTTATCAAAAACAAACCAATCTATTAAAAATTACATTCCTACGACTCTACGTAGTGTCTGATCATATGGAGTATTCGTATTTTGAAAGCTGAAATACTTTCGAAGTTTCCAGCTTATGATAAAGTCCTTGCCTTCACAGTACTATGGCCTATTTATGTGTATGGATATTTACAATGGAGTTTTCTAGAAATTTTCAGTCCAAAGAAATTTTTGTATTTTACATAACTATATGAGTGTAAGGTATTTTATAATTCATGAAATATCTAGTTAATGATTAAAAAAAATTTAACACTTATGACATATAGTTGCGATAAAAATTCTGTAGCTAAGTAGCGTATAGTCCTCAGTTTCCTTTCGCAGGCTTTCGGCAGACTATTCATGTCATGAACTGAATGAAGATCATCAAGCAAGAAATCACGAAACCACAAGTCTGCAACAAACGACATTTATTTAATATAGAATTAAACTATAAACAAAAAATATATAAAGTTTCTGAACAGCGTCAAAGTCCACTTTATAAAAGTAAGTTATAAATTTACTAAATTTACTTTACAGATTTTATAACTAGATTTTGGATAAATTTAAAATGATATATTCTTACATCGATTATCAAGGCGTTGTTGACAGATATGAAATCCAAGGCTGTGAACTGAACTGGAGTGTGGGCCAGCTCGAGTATGGCAACTTCCAACTGAAAACATTAGTTTATTACCTCTTAATAAATAGTATATCATCCAATAAAAATAACATATTTAAAAATTACATTCATAAACAAATGCCAGCCAGATCCCGTAAGGGAAAAATTGAAATGGTTATGAGTTTTCCAGTTAATAAACATGTAAAGTAAAATCTGTCTACTTTAAACATGGCGTTTCTACTTACATGGTTTAGATGATATAGCGAGAATAAGATGATGATATAGACTATGGACATGGATCATGCTGAAGCCTATTTTTTTAAATTAGTGTTTCCCACTCTATTGTCATTGTTTTCATACAAATATTTCATATCTTACCTTTTATTTTTTCATCACATGATAGATTAAGATATAATAAAGAAGGATGAACAAGAATAAGGACTCTTTTGTAATCATAGTATTTCATTTCTTTGGTAGAATAGCAGCTCACTAATTAGTAATATGTGTAAGTATAATGAAAGAATATCTCTTTACTATATGGCTGTTAAGTATTCGCTTTTTTAATATTTATTACTAATAATAAAATATGAATTAAAACTTTTAATAGACCACTATATAGCTGTTTTGACAAGAACTAAGACACAACAGTTAATAAAATTTAATTATTACAGTATTGCCATTATTGCCCTATACTCATCCTGTAACTCAATGTTTCCTTCTCAAAGGATTTTTGAGTTCAACACTGCCTGAGTTCAATAGATTGCTGTATTTATAAGCAGCAATCTATTCAGTATCATACTTACTTGAACGCGGACTTTGTTTATGAAAATCAGACTTTACTCAGAAGCTCAGTTTTAGAACATAGAGTGTTCAGATAAGTTCTTATTTATTACAGTTTATGTTATGGTTTTGAAAAACCTTTGTAGGAAATGGAATATTTGGTAATTGTTTTTAACATTTTTTATCTATGTATTACAAAGTATAATTACACGATAATTTATTAAAATGAGTTCGTACAAACCTGTTTCCTGTACTCAAGTGGATAAGTGCCCATAGTCATCTTACGATCAATCTCAAATGTCATGGATTGAACCTAATACAAAATATGTTGTTACAATTTGTGAATATTGCATGAATCAAACCAGTTACGTATTAAATTGCGTTATATAAAACGGTCCGGATTATAAGTATAATAATGTTTTCTTTTAAGTATCATTTTGGAGTTATGGAACATTTTTGTTGAACTTATATACTAATAAAATTCTTTTTTATGTAAAAAATTAAACATAACATATAAATTAAACAAAGAAAAGTACAACACAGCAGAGTATCGTGATGAAATAGTTTATTTTTAATCTTCAACAAAATTTGTAAGTAAAGATTGTGCATGTTTAGGCTTACATTTACGCCCCAATAACACATACTACTCTACGCATTTTCTTCTCAGGAATATTGAAAATATTATATATTAATTATATCTTAGTATACAAAAAATTTTACTTAATTAGTTCGAATCTAATTCATCTTAAAGGAGTGTTACCTAAGAGGAAAAAACAATAAATAGTGTATAATTACATCTTTAGGTACTCAATGTCAATAATATATATCTTCAGGTACTGCTCGTTCGGTCAATGACAATAATCAATGTAAATAAATACGAAAACTATAGTAACGAAAAAAATTACAATACTGTTTAAATGAAAAGCCGAAGTTTGAGTACATCGTTACAAAGTAATTTTCGAATGCAAAATGTCGGAATTAAACAAAAAATAAGTTGCACATTCAAGGTAAAGGTTAAGTACGGCATAATTGGAATTGTATTTGAAACATATGCTTTATAGCTAGAAAAAGCTACAGGAACGGTACAATAAAAAATGGAGAATGTTTATTTTAGCCCCAGTTCACGTTTCACTTAATACAGCTTCTGAGTTCTACCCAACATAGCGAAGTTATGTGTAGCTATTTGGTTTCTCCAACGTGCTTTGGGATACCTAAAACATTGTAGTGCACTCAATTGTGCACCCCATGAGACAAAGAACACCCTTTACTCTGCACTTGATTTTGTAATGACTGTCTCAGATGTTGAAAGGATAAAAATAGTTCGATTTTAGTTTATTCGCCGGAGAATTGTATCTCTTCAGACTTAATAACTCCACAATCCAGGAGTCAAATCTGTAATAGTGTCACACTTCAGACGCTACACTAAGTGGTAGGTGAACTGGAGTTAAATCCAGCATTCACAAGAAATAAATTGCTTCCAAATGTAGCTACTTTATGGGTAAGAACAATAGACAAGTTATAAAATTATTATATTATAGCATGAATTAAAACAGTTTAAATATTTATTCATTTTTGAGCTCTAGAGATAATATTGCATATAGGGCGCGGATTGGTTTTATGGTTTATTTTTGAATAATAAGAAATAATAATTTAATTTTATTTAATTTTTTAATCTATATTCTAGAAAAAAGAGAAATATAATAGAAAAATAAATATAAATACTCGTAAATAAGCAACACAAGTATGTTATAAGCTACTGGAAAATTTTTTCTTTTTGTATTAGAATACTTGTTTCATATAAGGTAAATCCTCTTTAAAAGTAGCCAAAATTTGGTCAGATGACTAAAAAGGTTGATCATATAAATGAATCAATATGAATTATATTTTATTATGATCATATTTGTGACTTAGCTCATAGTTTTATTTTTGAAATTGCTAACGTTAATTTAGAGAATTAAATATATATATATATATATATATATATATATATATATATATATTTCACTAAAATACTATAAGATAATAAATTTTAAAATGATATTGATTTTCTTAAATTAAATCATATAAAAGTTGTACGTATTAAAATTTTATGCTCTATGTTTCTCAGTTTATTTGCAACATATTTAGAAGCATTTGAAAAAATACACGCTAGCTATGCCCATCGAAAAGAAGGTTACGTATAACATTTTGGATAGTAAAAATTAAAAACATGTTAATTAAGAGTAATATTATCTATGATCAAGTATGTAATAATATCGATTTTATATTGAAGTGTTTTGCTTAAAAGCAACGTCTTTGGGAATTCATTCTAACAGACTGGTTAAGTTGCTATTGCTAATCTAAATTTGTTATTTTAAAGGAAATGAGACTGAGATATTGCATTTAATATATGACAGTTTCTATTTTTATCAAACCACTCACCACTTACAGAAACGATACTTACAATGTTTTCTAATCTCATCATGCTTGTACTCATGAATATGAGATCAAACATTACGTGTCCAGTGAAGAGTACTGTACCAACTGGAGAACGAAACTCGAAACAATCGTAAATGTTTTTCAGACCATAGACCCTCCAGAAGGCGGAAACTGAAAGCAAAAATGTTGTGAGGCCTTCGGTGAGACCCAGTGTCACACGCAACGTGAAAGCATTGTTTACTTTCCTGTTGTAATCTAGAACTCTTCTAACAGATAAAAACTCATTCAGAATGTCATAACGCGCAGTCAAATTGGCAACACCGGCTTTGACCCGTTTGGTAATGAGATGTTTGATCACTGACATCCGGCGGCATGTGTAAATGCTCATGAACGTGTCCAGGGCGCCTATACTACTCGGTACTGTAACCAACCGAAAGAAAGCTAGGATATGTGGAACAAATGAGAAAAGTATGGGCAGTAGAATAAAGTCTTCTTCAGATGATGTCCATCCTAGCTCAATATCTGAGTCAAATATGCCTTCCAAAGACCCACATGAATGATAGGCCCATACCGTATAAACATTTCCTAAGATCGACATTAGACCAGTAGCCCAACCCAAAAGGTACACAAAGGACTGAATGTCTGTTACAGGAAATTGTAACATTTGGTAAACGCTATATGTGACCGGTATAAGAAATAAAACTGCAAATGCTTTCATTACTTTTGACGTTCTCTCGCATTTTTACCCAGTTTAGGAATAGAAAATGGAATCAAATCATGAACTTTTATAAAGTAAGCCTCTGACCACATTGTATTCGAGGAAGTCTGTTTCTTTAGAAACAGCACAATATAATACACATACTGAATGTATACTGGGTAAATAAGGCCATTGTTATGGAAACAAACTCGTTAGACAATCTAATTCAATATTTTATCAGCTATCGGGTTGTCTCATTTGTTTCATATCGTAATAATATTATAATAGAGAAGTGTCATTGTTTGTTTTAATTTCACGCATAAACTATTCAACCGATTCTACTAACATTTTAGAAAGACATTCTTAGAACCCCTAGGATGAATATAACCCTATTTTTATTTTGAAAACCCCTCTAAGCTACGTCTTACTGGTTTCTAAAGCAGTTAAAAACCCCATATTGTTCTCTAACGTTGCAAAGTATTAATTTAAAGAGCTTGTTAAATATAATCACATTTTTTGTTCAAACGTTGTTTTATGACAGCATATTTTTAATGATATTAAAGCAATATTTAAATTGTTTTACATTTATAATTTAAAGTTCTTTCTTAAACGCAGTTCTAACTTTGTAGTTTATATGCTAGCCATAGCATTCATCATATATCTGTAATTACTAAAATAGTATGTGTATTCGTACAGTACGAATTGTATATGTATTCGTACAGTAAGAATTGTATTCGTTTTATTGGTAGTTTGCGTTATTATTACCTAAAATTGTCTGAAATCATCGTTTTACAATTGCCATGAAAATCGCTTTATATCATATTTGTTACGGATTTATCACAGGGAGATCGAATATCTGAAGAATTAAAGTAGTCCTTCCGGTTCAGTGTGAAGAAGTAATTAGATTTTGTGACTCAAATATTAATAATAATTTCTTATAGGATTTATAAGTTATCAATATTTTAAGAGCCCTTAGTGAAGTAAAATAATTGCATAAACAAATATTGTAAAAGCTATAAATATTCCAAAAGAATTATTATTATTCTATGTTAATTCTTATTTAAGGTTTCTTTTGAACTACGAAATTTCTGAAAGCCAATATATAAACGTCTGCCATATTGAAATGCCATGGCGTGAAGAGTTGGCGAAGAAACTTAGCCAAAATATTTATAAGATAATTTAGCCTACAATTTCAAATTTTAGGCACTCATAAACCTAAATTATATACCTTTGAAATTGAAACCTGAGTTCTTATCTAAATTCATGATTTATCAGTTTCGCAAAACTGTAAAAGTTAAATAACCCAAAACTGGAAAATTATCTGGGTCTGAAATAAATAATGAAAAGAAAATGTTAGTTAAGTCAGTATCAAACTGTTAATGTGTTGTGTTTACGCTTATAGGAGTATATGTGATACCTCGTCTTATATTTTACGTGGCACAGCCGTGTCAATGAGCCGTCTCGAAAATTCAATTGTTTCAGATTTCCGTTGTGATATTAAGGTTACTAGTCAGTATAGTTAGTAAGCATACCTTATAGTTGCTTAAACACCATGCAATAACAAGAATTGTTATTTTTTTAGGAGTAAGGAAATAAACCTGTCCTGAATTCCTCTTCATATACAACGAAAGTTTCCTTCGTACCAGGATGTAAAAATGGAACTCGTCTGATTAACATGTAGGTGGTTTCAGTCATTTAAGTGAACTTTTATTTGTTCTCAAAAGTACACAAAATAACAGGAATATTTAAAACTGAATACCTAACACACAATATGTCACAATATAACAAATAATCTTTTTTAAATGTAGTAGTATTTAAATTAGAATTACCTTAATAAGAAACAATTGAAAAGTTTTGCTGTAAATTTGAACTTGTGAATTTTGAGCTTGTGACAGACCATGACGGGAAATGAGACTTTGAGTTGCAATATCCAACTAGAGACAGCGATAAATGATTCATATTATGCCTTGAAACATAAACGTCACAGTTCCTTTCTAATGCACAAGTTTAATGGACTCCTGTTGTAAATTACAACGTTTTTTGTATTTAAACATGAAAGATAATTTTCGTTTTCATTGTTTTATCTATGATATTCAAGACACTAAGATATTGTTATCGTATGCCATTATGAATTTAACCAATTTAATAGCTGATCATTTTCACGCCTTCAAGAATGTAGATTCATTATCAGCCTCTTTGTTGAAACCAACGGATCGGTCACTAATTTCACTTACAGGAACCTTGACTGGGTTCAGTATATTGAAGCTTTCAATTCGTTGCACTACTAAGTTGATGAAATTTTCTGATGTAGCTCCTTCTCCGTTTTCTATAAACCATTTTGAGGTAATTGAAGACCCTGTTCTTCATCGTCAAAGTATTTTTTGAACCGGCTTTATTTAATTTTAACAAAGCTACTTTTCGGAAGCTGATACCTCACTTTCCGCAACTACCACGAATTCATCAATAAGCTGATTTACCTGTTTAAACAGTAAAAATGTTTTTTAGTTTATAAATGTGTTGTAATTAAAGCACATAAAGTCACAGATTTTATAAACGTATTATGCCTATTACATGAATAAAATAACCTGAGCAGATTCAATTGAGTTATTATCAGTTGTTATTAGTTATTAATATGTAAGGAGCTGATTAGTCTAGGTTTTTTTGCTTTTTCTTAATATTTTCTCTAGTTCAAGAGAAATATGTATAAATATGTATACTTTTACATTCTTGAAGCTCTTGTCTTATTGGAAATTATATATTAATTTAAACAAACTCTCTAATAATATAAAGTTTTTATTTTTGTGAGGCCTTTCGTACTCAATGAGTACATCTTCGGACTCACAAAACTGAATAAAAGTAATAATAACAATAGTAACATAAACAATTTTGTACTAAATAAAAACATATGTCATTAAAAATACAAAGAGGTAATATTCTATCACAGCACAGTATGTTATACGTATATATAAAAATATAGTTTATATTTATTTAAATCATAATATCCAAAGAAATTTTAAAATCACTTACTGTATCAAACCCAATCATCCCAAGATTGTACTGTCTTCCAAAAACACACAAACCTGGTAATAAAATGAGGCCCATAGTTTCGTGCATAAATTCTCCTTCTTATAAGATATCAAAATGGTTAGTGCAGGAGTTTCAACAATTTCAATTTCCTCCCACTTTCTCCATTAAAGATAGGTATGATTTTATAAACTCTACACGAGATTTAAAGATCGAAGAAGATGAATATCTTGTATCGTTTGATATTGAATCACTTTATCTAAACGTATTAATTAAAGATACTATCAAAATTATAGAGGACCGGCTGATTTCCTTAAATTTAGAAACAACTATTGTTAACGAATACATTAATTTAGTAAATCTTAGTATGTCCCAAAATTTGTTTCAATTTCAAGAAAAATATTACAAACAGTTTGATGGTACTACCATGGGAAATCCACTTTCGTGTTTTATTGCAAACATATTTTTAAGTAAATTTGAAACTCATGCAAAGGAAACAATGGATTATTTTCTCAGAATCTGGAAGCGATATGTTGACGATATTTTTGCTGTTTTCAACAAGAAAAAAAATGTTATCGATTCTCTCAACTCCTTTTATCCTTCTATCAAATTCACTAGTGAAATAGAAAATGACAATCAACTCTCATTTCTCAATTTAATAATTATGAAATATACGACTGGCCATTTTGAATTCGATATATACAGAAAACCAACACAAAATGATAGATTCATCCCAGTTGATTCATTTCACCCCCCTTCACAAAAAATAGCAGCTTTTCACAATTTAATCCATCGGCTTTTACATACTCCATTATCAACAGAAAATTATAAAAAAGAGTTAAGAAAATAAAGGAAACTGCTTTATTTAATGGCTACAAAACTAACATGATTGACAATATGATAAACAAGAAAAAGAAAATTATTGAAAGAAATTCTAGAACAACTTTATATCAAATCAAAAGTAAAGAACCTGAAAAATGGATATCTGTTTCCTACAACAATCTATCTTCAGATATTACTAAAAGTTTTAAGAAACATGTCAATATTAATGTATCTACAAATTCCAAAATTATATTAAAGAATATATTAGGAAATCCCAAGAATAAATTTAATGAAGAAGAAAAATCTGGAATTTATCAAATTAATTGTGACAATTGCGATTTAAAATACATTGGCCAAACAAAAAGAAAGTTAAAACAGAAAGCTAAGGAACATAGGGCATGTTTAAAATACCAACAGGAAGAAAGATCAGTCATGGCAAAACATGCACTTCAAACTGGACACTCTTTTTCAAATGCAAAATTATTAAAAGAAGTATAAAATAAAATATTCCTTGATGCATATGAAACAATTTTTATAAAAACTAACCAAAATAGTCTGGTAAACAACGAACCTGGGCCTTTTCAAAATTCACCGTTAATTTATTTGATTAAACTAAATATAAACTTTATATGTATATGTACATATAACATACTGTGCTGTCATAGAATATTACCTCTTTGTATTTTTAATGACATATGCTTTTATTTAATACAAAATTGTTTATGTTACTATTGTTATCATTACTTTTATTCAGTTGTGTGAGTCCGAAGATGTACTCATTGAGTACGAAAGGCTTCACAAAAATAAAAACTTTATATTATTGGAGAGTTTGTTTAAATTAATATATGTATACTTTTATTCTGATAATTTGTCCAGACTTTTAAAATATTATAATTATTAATTTTGAATACCTTGTATGATTGTTTAAGCAATACAAAAACCAAATGATTATTTCAACGCTACAAAGAAGTTACAAACAACTATATTTCCAAAGAATTAACTCACAATAGTTGTGGAGCTCTCTTCCACTTCACAATCTTTTAATGTAGAAAGTAGACAACTAATGGATTCTACCTTAAAAGTAATGTGTGTAGCAGCACTCACAACAACAATAAATACATAATGTAAAGACTAGTCTATTGGCTAAATAGTTTATCCATCTGTCTGTTTGATTATTCACGATTAATAAAAAAATATTCTTAAGTTATTTATAGGTTGTTCTTTTAAGTAATACCTTAAACGTAATTCGCAATTAGGAATTGTATAACGTTTTCGAGCTGACTGCGGTTCATGGAATGATACCAGAATATGCAGGATGTAAGGAGAGGTTAACTTATTCCATGAATAAATGGTTTATTTACATAATATTATATTGAATAATTATAAAAATGTGCCTTAAGAATGGTTTACAACCTAAATACATGTCTTTAAAACTATATAAAATATTTTGTTGACTGTAAGCAATTTCTTTAGGAAGAACTGGAATGGAATATAGTTCGTGAAAAACTGATATATTACATCATAAAACAATAAGGTTAGCTACTTTTCTAATACTATTTAATGTATTGTAACGGACGAGACGGGACTTGGGAATTAGATAATCAGAACACTAGTTGGCCGCAAAAATCTGATTTTAATTTAATCTTTCACATTAATAATTATTACGATACTATTCACATTCCCTAAACTGTACTTTTAAAATATATTAATAATTCATCAGCGAAACAGTAGGTTAAAAAAAAAATTTAGATTTTAGAGGGGAGGGCAAACACGGAGCGACGCGTTACGTTCGAGTACCGGCGATCAACTCACTCCACGCACATACTTTTTCGCTACAAATTTTTATTAAAATGGCGGACTAGACTCCGTACGGTGCTGCTCCCAAACGATTTACTTGGGCGTAACAGAGTCTAGAAACGACACAACTTGGCCAGACACAGGCTGGAGTCAGCAGAATCAGCAAATTCCTCAGCCAGCTGCAGCTAAAGCTGCCACGGGTATCGGGCTACTTCCGCTTAACAACTCAGTTGAGATCAACTAGAATATTCCGAGCAACTATTACTTGGACTTATATCTTACTAAATAAATATATAATAATCACTGTTCCTTATTTCCTTTTAATAATTTAGGTGACGGTAGATATTTTGTAAGTAATAGTACTTACATTTTACTGTTAGGAACAATGAAGAATCGTTGGTTGGTAATACTACAGTATAAATACTGTAGTACTTCACTGGTCAATAATAATATTAACCTCACAGTGTCAAATGGTCAGGGGCTTTCTTAATGGGCTGTCACACACCCCTCACCCTTAGACCATGCTGTCCTCAGCATGAGGTAACATAAAACGGTAAGTCCAATGTTCAATAGGTTTCACTTGTTTTTTTTCTTTTTTTAATTGATTCAGGAATTTGTTTCAGCTAATCTCAACTGATATTTAGGTATTGAAATAGAAAAAAAGAAAAAAATTTTGGATGTCCTTATCTGGATTCTCTTTCGAAGTTAAATTCGTACTAATATATCTCGCTAAAAAAAATCGATGGAAACTTGCAAACATACGTCGCTCGGGTGTGCCTCTCCCTTCACAGAAAGTCAATAAAACAAAAGCTTCATTAATTCAAAAATAAACTTCAAAATTCAAGGTTGACTAACATACTCAGCAATAACAAATTTCGTTTCAGAAAATGAAATAAAATTTAACATAATAATTAAAGTAACATGGTTGTTGAATAGTGACATCTATAATTAATACGCTCACAACAAGAAAGACACTCTAACACTAGGCAACCAAACATGCTTTAAACAACAACCCTTAGTGACACAACAACTATTTGTGGGATTATGGAGAAGGAGGAGATCGTTAATTTTAGTTTCCTACTCCTTTTTTTGGTCGAGCACACCACAGTGGATTGCTAAGATCCAATTATTACAAAAAAAAAGGTATTTAAGTGTGTCGATTAGGAAATTTTAACCGCTACTTGCCCAGTATAGGTGAGGCCGCATGGGCTTTCACTCGGGGCCGCCGTAGGTCAAGCACCCCTTTAAAATTGGAACACTTGTTATGTCACAAGGTCTTACTACTAAAACGAGAATACACATTTTAAGTTAAAAAAAAATACCAATATACAAATTGACATATATACTGCCATTAATAGCCAAAAACGAGGCAACTAAAATCCTTATAACAGAACCTAAAGTCGTTGGCATTGCCATACACCTAGCAGTGCCAAACAGTGTTCACTTGATATTTTCTTAATCTAGCATTTTGAAAACTAAATTTAGAGGCATGCATACGATTAACATAGCAACACATTAAAACAGCAAGTACTATTTAGCTCACTTGAACAGCAAAAATTCACGAATTACAACCTATAGTTTCCTTAAACAATCATCTATATACTATTGGAGTTTGAGTATTATTCGTGAGCTAGTTTAAAATAATATTAAAAGTGCTTGCGTAACATCTTGGTAGGGCTGGCAACGGTACAGCAGTTGTCTTGCTGATGGGGCCCGGGAGATCCCACAGCAAGGCATTCACCACAGTCTTAATTGCTGTGTGCTCATCATGTATTAATAATTTATTTTCTTTAGGCATCCACAGTCCAGTATTGGGAAGCGATAGGAATGGGTATAAGGGGGAGGGGATGCCGGCTTTACCTTTCTGTGGATACCAGATATCACTCATTGGATATTGATCATAATATTAATTTATGAAAAATTCTCCCTTACCAGCCTCCAATGAAACCCTACGACTACTCGTTACAAATTAATAATACAACGTTAAATTTTTACAATGTTACAAAAGTTATACTATGACGAAACATGGCAAGATCTTGTTACTTACTAACTAAACCCCTGTAAATGGTCCCAATATTAGAAAAATTCGATTTTCCTGTTCAAGGCCTATGATAAGTGCACCATGGGTCGACCCTTGTAAGTTCACACGGAGACACGTCAATCTCGAAACACTGTCGAAAGTTCCTCATTCAGGTTGAGCTCAACACAATATTAGAATTCACTTACGTCCGTAGGATCCTCATACGTCTGGCACATACGTAACGGCTAGTACACACCAAGCTTGGATTTCGGTTATGCGATAATACCAGATCCTCCTGGCACACACTCTCGTTCTGGTTGGTTACTCTCTCTAACGGTCTGCTCATCTGGGACAATCGACTTCCCAAGGTCTCTGAGTTCCGCATCGGTCCGGGTAGCTTCGGGGTGTCGTCGGTTACCTCTCAGGCTGGCACGGAGCAGATTGGCAACTCGTACTCGATATCTCAAACAGATAAAAACAACAATTAATAACACAGTAATCGTATATCCACTCAATATGACCTGCTTAACTATACGATGCTTAAAACGATTGACTCTGAGGTGCTGGAAAGTACTCTCTAAAGAATACTCCTTTACGCTTAGAGTGCCAAATTGGTCATCCAAGGCTTGGAGGACCTTCAAAGTATCATTCACGTCCTGATTCAACAGTTCGGTTTCTTCTTTACTATATATCCCATCTACTTCAGGAAAAGTTATCTTTCCAAAATCGCTCGAGTGCCAGGAGCTGCCGAAGAATCGGGCAGGCATCCTGTACCCGTCTGCAATCAGGTCACATCGATCCCGATTCGGAATTTCACCCACCCCTTTCAGAATGGTTGTACTAACGTTTAGACCAGCATCCCGTCTAAAGCAATTCAATACTACTTTGGCTTCACCCGAGGTAGTATAGATCCATCGGGTTGGCGTTCTAATTAGGACTGGGGATTTCAGGCCGGATATCAACTTTCTAGTGCACAACGTAATTTTCTCTTTCAGCAAAAGTTCAATTGGACAATTTGGTCGTTGGTGTACATTAAATAATACTTCCGACAGAGGACACACTGTTAAAGGGCCGAAACTACACTCACTTCGGTAATGGTCAGATGAATAAACGGTATAGGTTTGTCTGTCCTTGCTAACTATTAATTTTTGGTCGTCTACTTCCCACTTCACCCATCTTTTTAGAGAAGGGTCAAAAACAGGATAAGTTATTACATTGAAAACTTCATACACTTGGTTATCATTTTTCAAGGGGAGCTTAATGAGTACTCTAAGCTGTGTTTCCGTAGCATACGATTTGATTATTGCAAATTTATAGAAGCTATGGAGGTTTTCTAACTTAACGTCTAAGAATAATTTTGCAGGTGGTGGTATAACTTGTTTTACAGATTTCAGGACCTCTAGGAACTGATGAGGGGGTAATAGGTTGCTAGTCATCCTATTAGCAGCCAAGTCCTCTACAGCTTGGTGAAGTTGATTCATTCTTTGTACAGCAAGGTTAATGGCATCTTTAATTTCTGACAAGGCACAACTTAATTTTAAGTATTGGAAAAGAGTATTAAACAAACTTGAGAAAACGGATTCTGTTCTTGAGTTTTGAGCCATGTTGTCATGCATCACTTGGTGATACGCTTTCAAGATGTAAATCATTTTATTTATTACCCTCGAATGGTTTAAAATTTCTAAGTGCATGTTATCTAAGACAGTTAATTGATCTTTTGTGTCATGATATATTTCATCATTCCTTATATTGGCATCATCTATCTTACTACTCATAACTTCCAAATCGCTATCGATTACAGTTCCAAACAAGAATTTTAGTACATGACCACCAGCATCAAACAGACCGCGCTTCTTTTGGGTACGCGGCAGCAGAGTGACCAAGTCACTCGTTTTGCCAACGTAGTCGGTCACCATCTTTTGTAGTCCATAATATTCGTATCTGAAACTGGTTTCAAGGTCATGCACTATAGTATGTAAGCTGTTGTTTTGCGAGAGAAGATTTTGGAAAAACTCATCATACTGACCTCTTACCTTTACCAAGATTATACTTAGATTTCTGTTTTCCTCTTCCACTCCTGTCAGGTTGTACTGGAGCACCACAGTCCAGTAGCTGTCTGTAAGTAAAACGTCCCCTTCTTTCTCGAATATGACACCCTGGTGGAAGCAGAGGACACCTTCCAGGATCAATAAAACGCCTAAAAGGCCTACAACAGAACATCTATGATTTCATGTGACACTATCAAATTCGATATCCACCATTTCCCAGGCTATGTAGCGAGCACTATTCCCCAACTATTCCAAAGCTCTTCAAAAGTCTAACAAAGTCACCCCATCTCGCGGGTTCTTTCTTACTCCGTTTTGGGCGTCCGATACTTGCAGGCCCGGCTACTGCTACCGGGGCTTGGGTTTCATCGTCACCCTTTACACCTCCGTTTAAGTTCTGCAGACCACTATCATCTACCTCTTCGTCACTGGAACTATTCTCGTCTTGCTTTTCTTTCTGCGCGGTCGAAGGACGCGGACGTTCCTTATAAGGTTTGATACGGTTCACGTGCACGACGACCTCTCGCTTTCGTATTCGAAGAACAACATTTAGAGGTGATACCACTCTAACTATGGGATATGGTCCTTTCCATAGTTTTGATAATTTCTTTACACGATGACGTCCTATACTGGGTACATGCAATAATACAAACTGCCCTTCACGGAATTCGGTTGATTTAGCTTTCTTATTATACTGACTTTCATTACGGCCTCGGGCTCTGGCTTTAAGCACTGCAGTTTCCTTGTAAGCTTCCTGTAGTTTCTCCCGGAGGGCTTCGATATGATTGTCATATATATCTGTCTCATCCGTAATCTTCAGATCCGCTTCCATAGGAACCTCCATTTTCCGACCAAAGATTAACTCATACGGAGAATACCCAGTACTCTCATGAGATTGGGAGTTATAGGCCATGGTGACATAAGGCAAGTATTCATCCCAATTGGTCTGGTTCCGGTTAACAAAATGACTCAACATTCTCATCACAGTGGAATGGACCCGCTCCAGTCTGCCATTACTCTGAGGATGAAAACCAGTAGTTTGGATTTTTCGAACGTGCAGAAATTTGCATAAGTCTTTAATTAAGCCGGATGTAAAGTTAGCTCCTTGATCGGTAACTAAGGCCTTTGGCACGCCAAACTTGGTTATCACCCTCTGCACTAGTGCTCGAGCAACACTTTCGGTGGTCTGATCTGGCAGTGGAACAAACTCACAGTATCTGGAGAAGTGATCCATAACACTGAGAATATAAACGTTGCGGGATTCGCTAATGGGCAGAGGACCAACTATATCTGCCGCTATCACTTCGAAGGGCTCCTGGGGTTCGTTGAAGACGTCACCCAGGGGCGCTTTCGCTTTACCGTAATTCGTTCGTTGGCTACAGCTACGACATGTCCTGACGTAATTCATAACGTCTCTTTCCATACCTCTCCACCAGAACTTCTGTTTCACCCGGTCTAGTGTTTTTGCCACTCCGGCGTGTCCGGCTGTGGGCAAATCATGATTGATCCTAATTATCTCATGGACTAAGGAAGTTGGTACTACAATTTTCTTTTCACCCGAGCTCAAACGGTACAGGACCTTCTCCGGGCTCATCCGGAAGTTCTTGGCTTGTCTCAAACCCTGAACTACGGGATCTTCGCGTTGACGTGTTCTAATTAACTCAAGGTCAACGACAGGGAGCACTTCCTGTTTAACCGCTCGCACTGCGCGACTTAGCCCATCCGCGTTAGTGTGTTTTTTTCCGGCTTTATGTTCTACCGTGAAATCAAACTCAGCTAGTCGCAACGACCATCTCATCAGCCTACTGCTAGGGTCCTTAAGCGACATCATCCACTTTAGAGCGGAGTGATCGGTGATTACTTTGAAAGGACGCCCCAACAAATAGCATCTGAAATATTTTGTACTCCAGACTAGACTAAGTAATTCGCGCTCGGTTGTCGAGTAGTTCTTCTCGGCTGGGAATAATGTTCTAGAACAGTACGCTACGGGGTGTTCCCGGCCATCCATCTCCTGTGAGAGGACTGCTCCTAAGGCAACAGTACTCGCGTCTGTCGCTAATATGAACGGCTTGGTAAAGTCAGGGTATATCAACACAGGAGCAGATATTAGTTTTGTCTTTAAGAGCTCAAAAGCCTCTTGACATTCTGGTGTCCACACAAATTCGCTATCCTGTTTGGTCAATTCGAATAGTGGACGTCCAATGGTGGCAAAACCGTCAATAAAACGCCGATAATAGCCAGCCAAGCCTAGGAAAGAGCGCACGTCCTTCACCGCAGTGGGCACAGGGAAGTCCCTTACAGCCGATACCTTTCCAGGATCTGGTTCAACACCTTTCTTAGTGATTACATGACCAAGATAGCTGACTTCATTGACCACAAAATTACATTTACTAAGTTGTACTGTCAGGTTCACATTTTGTAATTTCGATAGCACTTCACGAAGGGCTTCCAGGTGTGAAGGCAAGTCCCTGGAAAACAAAATTATGTCATCCAAGTAGACAAGGCATTTCTCACCTTTCAAGCCCATTAACACTGAGTCCATTAGTCTTTGGAAAGTAGCCGGAGCCGTGTTTAGTCCAAATGGCATACGCTGATACTCATAATGTCCGCCGGGGACATTGAATGCTGTTTTTGGTCGGCTATCTTCGTCAACTCGAATCTGGTGATACCCAGACCGGAGATCTAACGTCGTGAACATCTGGCACCCGCCAAGTGAGTCCAGTGTTTCTGTGATGTTCGGGAGGGGGTACACGTCAGGGGTGGTCACCGCATTAAGTCCTCTGTAGTCGACACAAAACCTTAATTTAGGGGTACCGTCGGGAGATTTCTTAGGCACAAGTACTACAGGCGATGCCCACTCGCTCTGACTAGGAACAATGATACCTTTGTTTAGTTGATCTTTAACTAATTCGTCAAGTGTGGCCTTCTGATGGTATGGTACGCGATACGCTTTTTTGTAAATAGGGGCTGCATTCCCGGTTCGTATGACATGTGTCACTGCCGAAGTACAACCCAGGGGTTGGTCTTCACTGTGAGCAAGAACATTTTTGAATTCCATGAGAGTGGACTTCACAAGGTCTCGCTCGTGACTTGGCAGATGCCTAAGCTTCTCGTCCAAGCACGCCTCTAAGTCGGATTCGTCAGAACGACTCACCATGCCTACTCTTGCCTGTGGCCTTTTGTAGCTATGAAGTGCTATGTCGCGCACAACAGTGGCCAATTTCACTTTACCCTGTTGGTTCAGATGCAACCCGTGCTTTGTGTACATGTTATGGCTTAATTTTCCTTTGAGGTCTAGAAATTCAATCCTACCCTGTTGAATTTTATCTCTATTTTTAGCTAAATTTTGAATGATGGATTTAAGAATTCCGTTGGCATCTCCAAGTTCGGATTTGAGGTCTTGATCATAGCGGTCAAATATCGACAGAACAGTTACTCTCGCTTTCCACTTCACCGGAAAATGTTCAAATGCTTGTTTCAGGGTTAACGGGTAAGGCGCACACTTGTCAACATCGTTTGTTCCCCCTATCAAGATCACCGTGTCGTTCTCGGTCAATGTATCAATAGTACTACCAAATTTCGAGGTTACTTGTTTTAGTTTTCCATTGGGCATGAAAAAGACTTCTACATCAAAATTTCTAGGTAGTCTTTCGGATAGTATTTCCTGGAGTCCACGACCATGACTGTCTGCTAAAACTAGTAGTTTTTGTCGCACAGGATTTCCTCCCTCCACTGGGTCGAAATCTCTGTCGAGCGTTCCTAACTTCAAGTTCTTGGGTAGAGTTAACTCCTCAGCACTTGCGTTTACGGTCTTGACCCAACAGCGGTTTTCTTTTACCTTTGTCAGGGTTCGAGCAAGATAAACACCGTGCATGATAAAGTCAGGGGGTTCAATCACCACGTCCTTTCCCTCTAAGTCGTCGGAACCGGTGGCACATCGGTTAGTCTTCACTTGGATAATCTTTTCACACCGGGGCGGAATTTTCACATCGCTACAGCAGTACACATAGCGTTGCTGATTTGGAGGTGCACAGCTAGCTGAGGGACGGTTAGGATCCGGCACGGCCTCCCCTTTCTTTATCCGATTTAACCAAATGTCTCCACCATACAACCGAAGTAGACCATGTTCAACATTTATTTCTCCGTTTCCTTTGCCCAAAATATCGCAACCAAGTACGGCTAGGTATCCCTTAGGGAGGTTCCCAACTACAAAATTTCCTACCACTTCAACGCCCGGTTTCATTTTTAAAGTCAACTCTTGTCGCCCGTAAGTTTTCAATGTCCTACCAGAAATACCTTTCAAAATTACGTCTGGTTTGGTGAGCTCAGCGGATGAGGCTCCTCTTTTTACGAGGGAAACCTGCGCTCCAGTGTCAATTAGGACCTTTCCCTCTGCATCTTCTATCTTACCGATGGCTACAAGTTCATCTACCACATCTCGAATCTCGGGGACAGTCCTGACCTGCTTCTCAGTAGTGCAGTTCTTACGAGTCGTACACATATTTAGGTTCACCTTATTAGGTAGCTGCGAAACAGCTTCCTTTAATTCCGGGGCTTCGTGTCGGTGGATCCACTTACCCCGCTCCCGTTTCCCGAATGAGGTCTTTTAGAGTCTAGTCGAACTCTACAATCTTTCTGTATGTGGCCTGCCTTGTTGCAACGCCAGCACGTTATTCGACTAGAGCGCTCCTCTCTTTTATTCCTGCAGTCCCGAGAGATGTGGCCTTTCATATGGCAATTAAAACATGTAATATCTGAGGTATTGGCTGCCTGGAACACCTTGCGTTCAGGCGTGGGACGGGCATTGCCCCGAGTCGGCCCGCGAGGAGGAGGAGGATATGCTAAGTCTGGTTCGAGTACACCCACGTTAGACGCTACCGCACGCGTGGTGATGGACCTCAAGCGTCCCGCTTCTGCCTTTCTACCCATCACTCTCAGTTGTTCAAGAGAGGTAACATCGAAAAGAGCAAGCCGGTCTTGCAGCTGGGGATGTAAGTTATGCAATATTTGCCTAAGCTTTACTTCTTCCACTACGGGTGTTGACAAGCGACTGTACAACCCCTCCATCGCAGCGATAAATAAGTCAATGGGTTCCGTTTCGGCTTGGACTCGATTGAATATCTCTTGCTGTAGGTATATGTCATGGTCAGGATGTTGGAAGACCAGTTCCATATCCCTACACAGCTGTTCCCAGTTTCTGAGACGGCCTATCGTGGATCGATACCACGTTAGGGCAGGTCCCGTGAACAAATCCACTGCCGAATCAAACAGTTCGGTTGTGGTGACCCCTCGAGCTCTGCGCAGTTCTTCTGCTCTCTGCAGAAACGCCCCTACGCTCTGTGATTGGCCGTCAAATTGTAAGCCCCATTTATACACAGGCACTCCTCTACTATGTGCGGATGACGTTAAGTTAAAATTTTGTTGCGGTGTGATCGCGACGGTTGAATCTATTTGTCGAGCAAGTGCACCGACGGTGATGTGGCTTGTTGCCTCTGGAGGCGATTTCACATCCGCATTTTTGGGCCGCGGGGTCTGCTCGGCTGTTGAATTCTCAGCTTCGACGTTTGCCGCGTCTTTCTTGGCTTCGGCCGCGTCACACAGTTCTTTGGTCTTATCCATTAACACCTCATGACGTTTTGCGATACTTTTGTCACCTAATGCGCCTATTGGTATACGTCCCGCCCTTAAATAGTTATGCCACATCCTGGCTTGAAGACGCTGACCTTCAGTGTCTGTATAGTCCCCCTCATATTCATTCGCGGAGGCAGCCAATGACTTATATTTATCTTCACAGGCCTCCAGTTCCTCATCTACATTTAAGGAAGCTAAGACAGCCTGATCAATAGGCGTACCTGCCTTAACACACTTCGTCAGCCGTTTTCTTAAATCCTCAGCCGTACCGGAAGTAGGCTGTCCGCGGATTTTCAATTCATATTGATTCTCTTCCTTTTTCAAGAGATACGCGTTCATAGTGTATGCCAATACTAAATTCCAAAGGGGAAATGAAAATTCCATACACTAACTCAACTCTTCAAATAATTTTAAAAATTGTCACGTTCAATTAATCAATAAATTTTTTTAGTTACTCGTCATTAAATCAAACCCTCACGCAATATCTCTTCAAATGTCTAACTAATCATCACAGTTATACGCCTAAGTCCACGTAGCGTTTAATATTTTAAATTTAAAATTCGATAAATTTAGTTCCTGATTTATGAATAAACTTTTTAGTCAATAACAAGTTTTAATATTAAATTAGTCACTAAGCTATTCCTCACACCGCCATAGGCACCCTACAGTAATCAGTAAAGTCCAAAAATTTCGACTAAGTCCTTAGCTCAAAATATCGAATTAAATTCCGAAATTATCATAGAATAGCTAGTTATCACTTATTGAATCGGTAACCGTTCGATTCTAATTTTCCTTTGATTCTACTACTTATGTTGTAAGTTCATACTATCGCAATCAATAATAAATAATAAACAATCAATAATTAATTAATTTCTATAGTATGTCAAATGCGCTGGCGTCTTTTGACCTGACATGGAAAATTAGCCACAATGCGACTCTATATTTTTCAGAGTCGATGTCTCAAGTTATTATTATTCTATTTATTTTAATTTGACATTAAATTCAATCAATCAATTATAATTAATTATCAGCCATTTTCAATGACGCCCAGACGGCTTCCAACGCACTTTAACACACTAGGTATGGTTATTCTAATATTAGTTTATACTAATACTAGGTTAGTTTAAAAGCTTCTATTGTATGTTAAACAAGTTAGGGTTATAGTTAAAATACTGTTAACTAAGAATAAGTAGCAGTTAACGTGGACTGTCAGGCTTCACTGCCTTTATGCTAGTCTGAGCTGATGCCTAAATCAATGTATCAAATTTAAATACGTTTTCCAAATATGCTTTAATTTAAATTGATAATATATTACCAGATTATTGCCCTTCCTCTAAAAATATACAAAATAAATTTTTAATAGAAGAACTATTAATTAATCTGTTAGCTGATTATTATTGCTAGCTTAGGTTAAGCGTAATAGATTATTTTTACTTACTGGAATCGCTGATGATCCGCAGTCCCATCTCCACAGGGTTTCTCAGCTCCGTAGGACTCGCAGAAACGTGGAAACAATTTAATCACGGACTTTTGAACCGCACCTTCACACCTGACACCACTTGTAGCGGACGAGACGGGACTTGGGAATTAGATAATCAGAACACTAGTTGGCCGCAAAAATCTGATTTTAATTTAATCTTTCACATTAATAATTATTACGATACTATTCACATTCCCTAAACTGTACTTTTAAAATATATTAATAATTCATCAGCGAAACAGTAGGTTAAAAAAAAAATTTAGATTTTAGAGGGGAGGGCAAACACGGAGCGACGCGTTACGTTCGAGTACCGGCGATCAACTCACTCCACGCACATACTTTTTCGCTACAAATTTTTATTAAAATGGCGGACTAGACTCCGTACGGTGCTGCTCCCAAACGATTTACTTGGGCGTAACAGAGTCTAGAAACGACACAACTTGGCCAGACACAGGCTGGAGTCAGCAGAATCAGCAAATTCCTCAGCCAGCTGCAGCTAAAGCTGCCACGGGTATCGGGCTACTTCCGCTTAACAACTCAGTTGAGATCAACTAGAATATTCCGAGCAACTATTACTTGGACTTATATCTTACTAAATAAATATATAATAATCACTGTTCCTTATTTCCTTTTAATAATTTAGGTGACGGTAGATATTTTGTAAGTAATAGTACTTACATTTTACTGTTAGGAACAATGAAGAATCGTTGGTTGGTAATACTACAGTATAAATACTGTAGTACTTCACTGGTCAATAATAATATTAACCTCACAGTGTCAAATGGTCAGGGGCTTTCTTAATGGGCCGTCACAGTATTAGAGATATAAAATAATACATTGCTAGCTTACGATAATATTTAAAAGATTTATATATGAGAAAACAATCTACCTTTTTAGATTTATCTGGTGGGAAGGCAATAATAATTACACTATTGGGGGGTAGTAGGTACACCGTTAAATGTCAACAATTTCATTATTAATTTTTTTCATTATAATTGTTTAATATTTTGTTCTGATCAATACAGTAAAAAAATTATGATGATATCTTAATTTTTAGCTGAATTATGACAAAAAAACGAAATCAATACATGACGGTTTTAGTACAAAATCCAAATCTTGAACACTCCTCTTGTTTTTAGATTTCGTTTTTATACAGTATTCATTGATAGTAGGTAGTGTTTTGCTTTACAATCTGTGATTTGTTTTCTTATTTCTATCTGACAGGCCTATGTTTGTTTACATTACTTGAGTGAAGATTAGTGTCAACATTTACGTTTTCAGTGTCAAGTAATCGAAAATAGATTGGCAGACTCTGTGATTGACCAACTAGGTGTGTACTTTGGTAATGCTATTAGAGCCAATCCCAATGACTTGGTATCAATGAGAAAGGCTGCTTGGGCAGTATGGAACCACAAGGCCAGTTCGGATGAGAAACCACTTCACCATTTTTGTCCGACTGGCCCAGAATCTTGGTGTAAGTACCAGTAGGCTATATCCAATGACTCAATTACAACTTTTAAACATAAAAATACAATACCATGCCCTATAATGGATTCCATTAAACCAATATTCGTAGATCTGACAAAGCCTGAACTTTTAAGAAGATGTTTAAAAGGAAAGACCCAAAACACTAACGAGTCATACAACAATGTGCTTTGGAACATCTGCCCTAAAAAAGGCGTTGCTGGAAGAACAGTTTTAAATATTGCAGCACATGAAGCATCTTTGATTAATAATGAAGGGCATTTAGGTAGGTTAAAGGTTCTTACTCATTTATCCATGACTCCGGGGACTTTCTGTGAAGAATTGTTGAGAAATTTTGATGAGATCCGTGTGCGCGCATTGCTAAAGAAAGTTGAAAATCAAAGTTTGGAATCCAGAAGAGCCAGAAGGAGATTGAGACTAGACCAGCAAAGGAGATTTTAAGAAGTAGAAGGTGTAACATATGCAGCAGGGTCTTTTTAATGTAAGATAAAACATCATTTTTAATAGTTTAACTTTAACGGTGGTTTTCCGAAAGTTACTTTTTTGCCTACTATTTACATGATTTCTCAAAAAGTATTCAAGATATCCTTACCAAATTTTCAGGGGATGTTTATAACATCATTAGCTATAGCATGAACTAGGATTACCAGAAATGAATCAATATAACTCAATTTATTAAGGTAAATAAATGTTTTTTTTTAATAAATTATGTTTATTTTGTAATTTATATTTTTTTATTATTTATTTTAACATTAGACCAATATCCTTAGTTCATGCCATAGCCCTAGGTCTAACAAACAGAATGATAGCAAATTTATGTGTGAAACTTTAATTTGAGCGTTAAAATTATGTTAATAAGCAAGCTACGTAAAAAAAACAAAAAAAATTATAATTCAGTAATAGAATAAAATATTTTATTAAAAATAATTTTAAAATAAACTGAAGTATATATCTAACTTACCCACAAAATTTCATATGTGTAGGTATATCAGTAGTTTCACAAGAAATAAATTTGTAAATGCAAGCGGAAAGGTGTACTACCCCCTTATATATTTTCAATTCCATCTTCTTCTTGTCCTTGCCAAATCTGAAAAATCGTTATCAAAATTTAATTACAATTTCAAATTGCTACGATTATTACCGTACAATTATCCAAAATTTATCCATATTTATTATCCACAAATAACTAAAACGTGCCGAAAGGCAAATATGTGAGTATGATGTTATTTACTATCTTTTAGTTTTTTTTTAAGTTTTAAAACGTCATATTCAATACTTATGCTTATAAATACGCTTTAAATAAACATTTTGAAAAATTTTTTTGTCATTTTAGTGCTTTTAATATTTGAGGAAACCTTAATAAACTACGCTTTCTAGAAGATCTATATATATATATATATATATATATATATATAATATTATATATATATATATATATATATATATAATATATATATATATATATATGTTCTATAAACGGGAAATTTGAAATACATTATTGTATTATGGGTCTCAAAAAATTATCAGTACCCGAAATAACTTAAGCCAGAACTAGAATTTTTAGACGAAACTATTATATATTATCTTCTACTTAGATAATGACATATATATTACACATATATATTAATATATATCATTTGTAGGAGCTGAAACCGCTTTTCCAACCCTATGGGTGGCTCATCATTTCCATGACAAATATTCCATCAATCTTTTGTGAGTATAAGAAACATGCTTTTAATTTATATCCTTCCCTTTCAATATCTAAAATTGTAAATTGTTTTCAAAATTAATATGTACCGTTTTTATAGCACATATTTTAAATTTATATGGAGCTAATACTTTATAAATTAAACAACTTTTCGGAAATACTTGGTTTATTCCGAAATTCAAGTTTACCAAAAAAATTAACAAAGTTTACAAACTTTTGATTCGATTTTCTTCAAAACTTCACACAATCGAACAAATCTAATTAAGAGTCTGATTAAAAATGAATTAAAATTAAAATGAAACTAAAAATTTATACTTCTCAAAAAATGGTTTAAATTAACAAAATAAAATAAAAGTTCTCTTCTCAAAATACTCAAAATCAATATAACACAAAACTTGATATTAACTTTATGACCAAAATTTAATTAACAATACTTCAAAAAATGTAATTAATTCTCAGACTCTGAAAGATGGGAAACTTTAGAAATTTTAATTACAACAGTATAAAAAATCAAAGATATTAACTAAACGCTGGTACGGGACTTACTACTTTGAAGATTACGGAGGCTGATAGGGATTTAATACGCACTGAAGAAAAATTAAAAAACTTGAATTAAATTTACACGCGATAAAAAATGGAATTACTCTAAATCCCACACTATAGGGTTAGAGGAAGAGCTGCGATTCTCAACAGGACCTTGTCGTCGTGGCTTCAAGACTCGAACTGACCAGCGAGCCGGGAGGAACGCATCACCCGATACGTCACTGACCGATCAGCTGATTGCCGGTCCAACTGAACAAAAAAAAATGTCCACGCACCGCGTCTAGTTAATAAGAGCCTACTTCCTACCGCGATTCAGCATAAATGAATTTGAACTATGGTACAAATATATTGAAAGGAATTACATATCTATCTAAATTATAACAAAGGCCCTCATAACTTATTAAATAGTAATCTTAGAAATAAAATAAACCCAATTAAAAAATAAATATTAAATACAGAAAACTTATCAAACTGTGCCACATTTTACATATTTTTAAATGGTCTACTGTGTATGATTAGTTGTTTATTATGTATTTAGACTTTACACTGATGATGGTAGAATACCGAAACAAATGTATGGTAACGCAATAATTAAGAAAAGGGTTTTAGTTGACTATTCATTTTCGAAATATAAAGATCAACCTGTAATATGGAGTAAATAAAATAATAGAGAATATCGTGTATTCATTTTCTGTGAATACATTCCACTTAACTTGGTCAACTCCACGGTATAAATTTATCAGTGCCGAGCCCCTAATGTAATTAAAGTAATGAGTAATCATTACTAGAATTGCATTAGCAAAGCAAATCACTCGATGAGCTATAAAAATTTATTCTGTCTTCTTGTCTGTCATTATTTTCAATTGTATATATATATATAGAGCGTAGAGTTCGCTTATAGTTAATGTCACCCCTTGAGATTTTGCTGAGCGCTAGCGAATATTTTTTCACTGGTCAAAGGGCAATCGGTAACCATGATGGCAACAAAAAAAGCAGAAAAAACCAATTCTTAAACAAAGTAAAATCATCTTCTTAGCAAGTGAGATTTTTGTTCATGGAGCAAGAAGAAAAATAGTTTAGTGGTAAGTCAATGTTAAAAAAAATGTGACTAGATTTGATTTCAGAACACACTTGCGTTGGAGTACACCTTAGTTCACAAGAACATTTATTATTTGAACCATGCTGTTAATCCTATTTTAATCAACGAAATGTAAATATTTCATGTAGAACTATATCACGAGAAATATTAATTCTTTAGATGCGACATGTTTCGTGAAACTTCATTTCTTCACAGACATGATTGATTTCTATGATGGTGCATGTCCAACCACGGAATTAACATATGCGTTATTGAACCCTATAACTCAATAGACTGATCAATTTATATTATTTATACTTGCAAGATAGTTCTGTACTTGCTAAGAGAAGAATAGCAAAACCCGTATTTGTGGATTTTAGTATCAAGATCTGAAAAGATACACAGAACATTTAGTCAAAGGTAATGCATCAGATAAAACCTGAAAGCTGTCCTGATACTTGGGCCACGGTGGTGTTAACTACACATAAAATTGACATCGGCATTAAATTTTAGATTCATAAAGACACATGCTACTGACTGATTCACAGATATTTTTAAATTTTCAACGCAAATTAGACACATTAAAATAAATAAACAAAATAAATAACTGGGGAAAAATTTAAATAGAAAAAAGTAAAAAAATAACTTAGAGATACAGAAACAGAACAGAATTGGTGTAATGAGGGATTAACTTTCACTAACAGATTATTCATTTCCCAGTTAGCAATCAGTAATGGCTTTGGCTGAAGGGGAAGTTGTTAGGGCAAGTAATGTTCGCTAACTTGTTGAATACATTAAGCCATACTGGAGATCATCCATTCATGTTTTATTTGAGACCATACAAGTTTCAAGCTTTTAATTAAAGTAGTACTATTTAGAAGAACGTGTACTATTTTACTGTACTGTTTATTAACAGGCCAAATTTCTGTTCCAAAACATTGCTTGTGATTGTATTTTCCGCTTTACTCCAAGCATTGATGGGGAATGTCGTTGACAGGCTGGCATCGTTATTCAGTGCTACCAACCTCCCTCGGCTACCAACATGACTATATGTATTACCCGCTTGATAGAATTACTATTATCGCAAAACACGCAGTTTCGGATATGCAGAGCAATACTTTAAAATACTAGTTTTATTAAGACTATCCATTTTATAAGCATATACATATGCAAGAAGTAAAGAGAGAAAGAGAAAGAATAAAAAAATTATGATTTTACACATTAAGGACGTGTTTTGCTCATTAAATACGAGTTTCTTATGCAAAGTAAATAGAATTTTAGTTATGCCCGGCATTGGTGACTTTGTTCATTGGTTATATGAATAGACAGACGTGTTTAAATATATATATTGAGATTTCCTTTATCAGTCATCTACATGGCAACAGATTACCCTTATATCAATTTATTCCCAATTATTATAACTGAATATTTTATTATGCCTTTATGTTTTAGCCCATGGCATTAATGTTTACATAGAAGAGTATTCATTTAGTTATTTAATGTTTGATTTGTTATACAGACTCGTAAATTCAAATAGTACATATTAAATATTGCATATTATTCGTCACTGTTTACTAACAAAACTTTAATTCACGTAGTGTGTACTATTTCCTCACTTTCAATTTATTTAATTCTCTAAATTAATTTTTCCGTCTTACTGATTCTTTGATGTTCTACTTTTTTATGATATTTCTCAGAGCTTAAGGAACATGTTAAAAGGAAGGTTTATACAAATAAAACGATATGTGTGACTATGAAGGAATATAACGTCTTCAATGAAAATATCTCTCACTCACATGGAGAACGTAGCAACTGTAAAAAAGGTATTTTTTATTATTTACGTATAAAATAAATATAAAATTTCACAAAATGTATATTATAGGAAACAACCTAAAAAGAACGGCACATTTCCAGGACTCGTTAGGTTTTATTGCTTGTTGAGTGATACATTAGTAACAATAATATGATGAAGTGTTGGGATGACGACGAATGCTACAGCGCGTCGTGTATTTATAACGCTTGTGAAGAGCCTACTCCTCCTCGTCGTGCAAAGAATGGTGAATATGCGAGTATTTACATTCCTCAAATAGTGCCTCATTAATATTATTTTACTGCTTATAACAATTCTCTATGAAGATTAAAGGATAGGATTAAGAAAACTAATTTCCGTCCATTAAATGAAAAAAAGAAACCGCTGGCAATATACCTTGAACAACACTGTGATTTGTCTCACTTTACAAGAGTTATAGTTCTCAGTTTATCGTAGATTCAACAGAATTTTATTCTAATTGATTATTTTAGGTTTCCATTCAACAATATCGTAATTATTATGACCTTAAATAAAGAAATTAGTTCGTCCTTGTAAAGCAAGTCCTGTTTTAAAATCTATTGATGTCCTTCACTCCACATCTAACCAGAATAAATCATCAGTTTCCAATGTTCTTGAACTAACAACCTCATGGAAGTAACTTTTAAATATCATAATGCAGAAAGTTTAAACTTTGATGAAAATAGCAAACACAACAATTTAAATGATATGCACGTTATGGCCAAACCTTATAAAAATATGAACGCTCATAAGCACTTAAAAATTTAACGATGGGAAATCTTTATATTTGCCTCATACTTACATATGGGTCAAAATCACAAAATACAAATTTCTGGATGTAAGGATTTGTCCAAAGATCACTGTCATCAAAACAAGCGATCAGTTTAAAATGCAGTGAAATAATCGTGGCTAATCCATTAGTGGCCAAAAGGTTTCTAAGAAGGTAAGAATACATAACTGATTAAAGTCAAGGACACGTTTAGTAACTTAGTTGCTGATTAACATAGATTGAACCAGAAGGAAATGGTTTTATGTCTCAATAGGCCTGAATATAATCAAAAGCCCGAGTGACCCAGAGTCTCTAATACTGATTGAGCTGGGATTAAGATTAACCGCAGAGAGCCGTGAATACACTAATGCAGGTCTAAATCCAGATCTATTGTAGTATACTGTCATTGTCTCTCTAATACAACTGTACTGTATACTCACAATGCATTTAGAAAGCCTTACATGAATCTATTGTGATTTTTGTGTGAATAGGCCTAATCGTTCTGTTACAAAAAAAGTAAGTACATATCCGGACAGGAATACAACAACATTTTATTTATACAATGACGATTAATTGAATGGTTTCACAGGTTAACTCATATTTTTCACTCTATAAACAAAGTTTCAAATGCTTTCTTAACTAGTATTATGTCCAAAAATATCATATTTCTAATCTATTCTATATCACATTTTTATACCTAAAATAAAGTTTTATTTATTGTAATATTTAACTTATAATCGATGCTTTGTTGATTCATAGTAAATTTAAAGAACTTCTAGATTTCAGATTATGAAACGCAAAATATAATTTTAATGTTAATAATAATTTCCAGCAATAGGTTTTTGTGGCACACATTCATACAACAAATTGTTTTTCAAAATTCGTTCGTTTGCACCGCAAACTTAGGATGTATGGACCTAACCGTCTTTATATAAAAGATAACTATAGCTTGCTAGACAAATTAGTAATGCCAATTAAACTAAACGCTGTATTATATTAAATATGGTCAAACAGGTAAAAATATTATGTTATTACCTATTTTTCTATATCTGATGACTATGTTTCGAAAGTGACGATCCTTTAAAGTAGTACATTCATTATGGAGGTTTCTTTTCAACGTTTGACACGCGTTAAAGCTGAGTTTCGAGAAAATTGTTTTCAAAAAGGTTTAAATAGTTTTTCAAAGCTTAAACCAATTTCAGTTCACAGAAAAATATTGATTTAAAATCTTCAATAAGATTTTATGTACCTAGATCCATCATAAAGTGTTAAGGCGCAATCAATAACTCAAACGGATTGTTTTCAGTTATTACACACAACTTTCTCCATTTAATCTACCCTGTATCTCTTATACATGGTATTCAGACCACCCTTGCAGTATGCATAATAGCAATACAAATTGAGCTGCATAGTTCCTTTCAACATTTACCCCTATTTCTGACCCCAAAGAATTAAATAAAATAAGGTCACTTTAGATATTTTATTACAAAAGTTCCAAAATTTCGTCCCCCATTACAAAGGAGGATAGAAGTGGGTAACTTTAATTTTTCAATTAGAAACCCGTACCTTGTGACATGTCTCATTAAAGGTCTATTCAATAGAGATACAACGATACTAAAGAAAAAGATTGTAGTTCTTTTTGAAATTTATCTCTCAAATGACATGTCATACAGATCGCGCGCGCGCGAACACACGCACACACACATCTATATATGTATATATATATATATATATATATGTATATATATATATATATATATATATATATATATATATATGTATATATATATACATGTACGATACATACAAAGGATCTTTAGAAAGGGAGTTAAAAATTAAAACAAAAAATTCCTAAAAATACAGTCAAGAAAATAGCTGCTATTTTCCAGCAAAAGAATATTTTCTTTGAAACTAATTAAACCACAAACAAAGAATAATAGGGAGATTGTAAAATAATACTGCTTGTTAACATTTTTATATTCTAATAAGAAACATACTAGTATTGTTATGTAAATTCCAAAAGATACTTGCTAGATTGCAATGTTTGTTATAACCCTGACGGTACTTTTGTCTACCAAATCCTTTAACGCATAAGCAAACGCTATCACTGTAAAGGTATCCTTCCACAAGCCGGAAGCAACAATAATTTTGTTAGCTGAAAAGCATTCTGCCATAGGATACTTTTCTTTGAAAGGATGAGTGGTATCAGCAACAAAATATTATGACACCCTTTCTGAAATCCTTATATATATATATATATATATATATATATATATATATATATATATATATATATATATTCGGATTAAGGTAATTTCGGATTCTGGAGGTTATGGTCGAAGAAATGCAAGACATTTCCCTAAAATTCCCGTCACAAGGGCTATAGTAAAAAAACCTAATACAGTTATATGGTAGTAATAAATCAGGTATTCTTATATCAGATATAACCCCTGTAGGTATAAATACTCGGGATGAGAAGAATATTTTCTGTAAATGCTTTATAAAGTATGCGTCAGTTTTAAGCAACTACAGAAGGTTTGATTATATAAATATTCCTCTTTTATTATTTTATAATGTTACTGTGAGTTTTGTTTTTGTTGTTTGTGTTTTTTTCACATATATATATATATATATATATATATATATATATATATATATATATATATATTCTTTATGATCTTTTAGTTTAAGTACGGCTAAATATAATGGCTAAATATAGATATATTTCCTTAAATAGATTGAGTTGTAATTTGTTAATTTGTAATTTTTGAATTGTAAAATTAAATGTAAAAATCAACCACTTATAAGGTCTAAATTTTCGCCCCAACAACGAAGGATTATCATTCAATCTCAGATATTGGACACTGTTTCATATCATCATTACGTGTATGATCGTTATTAGCCATCATTATCTATGGCTGTTAGCAATTAATAAAATTGGCCAATGGCCAAAGTGCCCTGTTTCATTCCAACACTAAAAAGTTGTGTTAATATTTACTAACAGCGTATGTGATGTCATATTTCAGTATTATATTTAAAGTCTTATCTATTGATATGTTTTCATGTTACGTCACTAAACAATTTGAATATGTACTTAATAAACCAAGCTATCTAGATTTACAAAAGTAACATTATAATTGTGTTATAGACCAAGAAAAAATTTGTACATTATTGACCTAACGGCACAAACTATCTTGATATTTATCTTAGAACGCCTTTATTTTATTACATAAATAAATACCAATAGTTTATGCATATTTCATAATATTATTTTGGTGTATACTCATACATCCTGTCATAAAAATACTATTCAGATTTTAGCCACTACCCTAAGAAGCAACAACGTCATGATGCATAATACACATTGCATTGTTCCCATGGTTTAAACTAAAAGTAGTCAAAAGATGAAAACTGGCTATTAATATAATAGACCAAGAAAATGAAAACACGTTCTTTTTATGCTATGAATTAAATAACCATTACTTATTAATATAAATAATACATACAGGTCAGATATCCAGAATATGAACTTATAAAATATAATAAATAAATAAGGCAAAGTCACAAAGAACACTAAAAGCAATCAGTATAAAGAGTCAGTGAAAACTGTTGAAGCATTATCTGCTAGAGACTTATCACTGCAGATTACTCTACATCGTTCAGGCCAGATGTACACCAACAGTAACACCGACTGTTGGTCTCTATTCACAATATTATACCACTAAACATATTCAATTACCGTACTTAAATGGCGATATTGTAAAAATGTTATTTCGTATAATCAATTAAATGGTTAATTGGTTTCTTCGTTAAAAACTTACTTTTTGTATAACGGTTATTTTTCGAAACTAAAAAGGTTTTAAAAAATAACAAGCTGCAAATTGGAAGTTTTTATACATTACAATTGCATGTAATTAACATACTGTACATATAGTTAAGTTAGGTTTAAAAGCAATTACTCGTAATTTGAGGTCTATTTTAACTATTCCACGCTCCAGCGTTTTGAGATAGCGCCCAGATTCATGAAAGGTAAAATATTAGGAAACTTAATATATCCATACACAAAATAATCTAGTGAAATATTTGTTAGGATCGTAGCTTTTTCCTGTTCAATTTAATTTCTTGCATTTATGTAATGAAGAGAGTGCCTCATAATTTATTTTTAAAAGTCTGTAGGCTACTCTACATGTCTTTAGTTTCTTTAAAAAAAAAGCAAAGTCTTAAAAATACTATTAAATACAGTTTTGCTTGTATTATATAAATTATATTAACTATGTTGTCGCCTTTAAAATGTTTAATTTGACTACATAAAAATAATCAATAATTAAACAAGTCATACTCTTTATCGCTTCTCCTTTGAATAGTGCAGATGTCAGGCTGACACCTCAAGTTTTTAAAACACGAACCTGTGCAAGTTTGACTTAATTGCTTTTCCTGCATGCATAATTGAAGTAGCTTTCAATCATTCTGAAATTGGTTTAAAGATTGCAATAGCCTGCGCTATACACTCATACTTTAAAGTTATAATCATAAAATACACAATTAGTTATTTAAAAAATATTAGTATATTTTATATTAATTATCATTGAAATAAAATGTATATTACACCTATGAAGTATGTATGTTGCAAAACAAATTTAATGTAAAGCCACTTTAAACTATATTTATATAATACGGACATTAAATCACACGGTGTCATTTAAAAACACAAATACCGATGTACAGAATGCAAGAATCTGAAAGTGCAGTGCATATTAACAGTTATATAATACATTTTTACTGTATTCTTAAAGACGCCTGTGTTATTACGTCACATAACAGTAACTTTAATAAACCGAACACAAAGTTTCAATATTAAGTTAATAACCTTTACTGTCGTGTCATGTACTTATTAGAGGGAAACACTGCAAACTTTACTTACACGTTTTAATAATTAATTAGCAACATCCTGTCGGTATATGTTACCTGACGTGCTCTTTATGTAATAGTTATGTAATCATTCTAACTGATAAATGCATTAGGATGAGTAACTGTCCTGGTATATCCAGGTAGATCGAATAACAATAATTTTGAAGAGATGTAATAATATAGGTCGCATCCACAGTTACTGCATATACATATAATCATTAGTATTTTCCAGAAAGTAATAAGCGAATCCAAACAAAATTCCAGATCCAAACAAAGTAGGACTATGGGTAATAAACAAGGCCCTGATAAATGCCTGTTTCTCATCAATTTTAAAGAAAGAGGAAGGCAAACTATTGTAAAGGAGGTAAAGGAATCTGTAACAATGTCTGTGCAATAATTTGCCATTTTATTATGCAAACAGCAACAAATTTAATGAACTTCTTGGCTGGATTGGTTGGTAGGAATTTCTTCACGTTTTCTCGGACTTTTCAATACAGTGTTGTATCTGTTTGTATTGTATTTGAAAAATTGAAATAAAATAATATATTTCATGCTTATAAAATAGTATTTACGCGATGATGAGTAAAGAAAACTTAAAAGCTCTTGTCAACACGATAAAATGTTTTCATTGTTGTTCTCAAGTAATTTAGAGCTTCGGAGCTTCTGGGCACACATCGGGCTACGCAAAGTTTGTTTCTTTGTTTTAAATGTAAAGTACACCATATGTAGGCCTAAATATATAGTCCCTATTTTAAGTAAAGGGGTGAGGTGTGATATCGGGCAGCATTATTTTTGTTTTTATCATAGATTTTAAATAAATAATGGTTTGTTTATATGAATTAAGCATAAAATACATGTGGTAACTATGTGACACCTATTATGTCGTGTAGTGAATTATTAGAGAAAAATAGCCGTAACATTTTATGTATTGGTGTGTTGTGTAAAATATTCAATAATTAACGCGCTACATGCACTACTATACATATTTATACTTCACATTAAAGCAATTTATTCAATCGTTACAAGGGATTCTTCTTCTCTCTTGTCTGTTAATTTTATCTCCAATACTATAACAAGAAGTGCCGTAATTATTGGTTATTTTAATGAAAACTATATCAAGCAATCTATATGATTGAGGACTGTATTCATTAAACCTGCCAGTATTATTGCTCTCTTATTCATTAAAAATCCCAGACTTCTGAAGAGCCTGATTGCAACGTATAAATTCTTACTGCGAATTGTTGGATTGCGAAAATCTTACAGATATCTGGATTTGCAATATTATGAATTTGTCATTTTAAAGCTGGTGTTGGTAAAAACAATAACTGAAGTTACAAATTTTTAAACCTGATTGTTTCAATGTGTAGTAAATGAATTTCACAGTATAATTTATTTTCACAATTTAATGTATATTATTTATTTTTATTATTCATAAAATATAAAAAAATAGAATAGCCACACTGTTTTTAAATCAAATGTATTGATACCGACACGAAAATGATGCTCTGTAATGTTTAAGAACTCTTTATTCATGAATGTAAAAATACTCATAGTCTGTTGAAGGTAAAGTAAACAGGATATTTCTGGAAATTTTCCATCGTTGACACTGATTTTTTGTTTCACTGAACGATGGCAAATGTCCAGAAAATCCTGTTTCCTTCACAGTAACACTACGTTTTTATAACTGCAATCTGATCTCTTCTTCGCGTAAATAACTAACCTAACACATAATCACAATCTAGGTAAAGAAAAATAAATCATACGTTGTGACACACATAAGTTAGGAGTCACAACCACCATGTTGTGCGTCAACTTCACTAACTAAAGCATGCACTTAATAAAACAAAACCCCACACAATTTATTAAAATTTGATTACAAAATAAAGGTCACAATATGTATGCATTCGCCGACCACCTACGACTAACTAGAGGCTTAATTGGTTTTTATTGGATTTATCCAATTCATACCAAGAACTTCGGACCAACAATAATGTGCAATTTTTGACTTTTCTGTTAGACTCTTTCTTGTGTTTTCTTGTGTTCTTTTATCCTTACGTTTAATAGTCTTTTGCCTCGCTACGCATTCCCTATTGAAACTGCATTTTATACTGTAAAGACAGTTTTCGGAATCCCGTGTGTATATTTTGATTTCATTTTACGAGACTGTCTAAAAGTATTGTGTGTTATGAACGCGCTTCTAATATTATACTTTCTACCCACTCATCTAGTTTTTTCCGATAATCCCGGCACATAGGGCATTGACATAAATGCAAATTTATCACTATTCTGATTTGCCAAATTAAAAATGTTACTGATTTACTATTGCCTATTGTTTTTTTTTTTAAGAATTACATTAGTCAATAAAAGTTTATAATAAACTGACATTTTTATGATTGCTTTGTTTTATACACGCAGAAGACATTCTTAGGTTATTTTATTACTCGTAGTCTAATATTAATCTGTTGAATACTTTAGTAATCTTTACTGACATTTTTAGATTTTTTACTATACAGTTACTGGTGAGAGTTTTAGTGATAACACATGCTATAATCCCCGGATATAGTAAAGGGCAATCCAAAAATACTAATTGCATATCTAAAAGTGTAATACTGCTATAAATAGTTGCCCTGAACATAAATAAATGGTGATAAACTCAATGAGGCCACCAAGGATTCTCAGAAAGTATGGATTTTACAGCAAAGATTAAAATAATAGCTTTCTAGTAATTTTTATGTTATTTAAATTACGTAAATAAAGTTTTAACATTCGGCCGGCCTTTTCCAATATGGTGGTTAAGTTTTAAATATCTTAGGGTGTCTCTTATTGTCCATTGTGTATGTAGATTTAATATGTCATTCTAATACTTTTTATTCTTAGTTTCATTCCTATTCTATAAATAAATTTGTCTTAAATGAAATATGATTTGAGACAGGTTTTTAAAGTGCCCTTCAGTTTCATATATATTGAGAAATATATTTAATAACATAAAATGATTAAATTAGGAGAACACTCACATTTTGTATAAGACGTAAAATATAATATATAATTGTAGTATATGTAGAACTTTAAAAAGTACAATTAAGGACGTAACACAACTCTCTACACTAACTTCAGGAAAGAGTTTACTGGTTGATATTAAAGCAAAATATGAAATAAAAAATGTATTTCTGTCACAGGAAATACTTTTAAATGTGGATTATAAGATACATCGTTTATTAAATGTGATACTTACCTTGATATATTATTAACAGATTCGTTTCCTTGTGCCTAACTTAAACATTCTTAAATTACTGCAATTTAAGAAAGGGTACAGAAAAAAATCATATGCAAAAATTATCTATGTTAGCAAAATCTTGTTTTGATTAGTTCTGTTCTTTTTTTTTACTATTAATTATTAGTAGTATGACAGACATACAGTGAACGGAAAGATTGCATCGGTCGCATTTGAGTTTTTGCTTCATTTCAGAAAAGGAACAAACTCATATCCTAAACTTTGAGTTGTACATTTTTATTTATCCGTTAATATGTTACTATATATACACATTATATAATTATAACTAAACTTAAAACTGTACATCCGTTATCCTTAAAAGTAGTTGATCAATTAAATATTCTGAATAAACCTGTAAAGCTACATAAAGTACATCAAATCGGTTTCTCTATCCCGCTTAATGCAGTTACTGTTGTGGAAGACGAGATTTAATTACATTTTCAGCTTCAAAGCCCTCCAGTCTGAGCTTGTAAATGGCATTTCTGGCGCATATTAATAATGAATATTTGTCATTAGTACGATACCACGCCAATAGCGGGTATATCACACCATTAAAAATCAAATCAAAATTTGTTTTAGTAATAACGTGTTTTGGGAACAACACTTGAAAAATGTTTGTTTTATTACAGTGGCTGAAAAAAATTTCTATTTGAGTTAGTGGATAAGATTTAATTTTATATTTTGGTACTTATACTTTTTAAGGAGTGTGAAATATTTTTATAAGAGCAACTGGCCGTCCAAAAGTGTTTATAGTAATTTATAATATAATAATATATTCTAATCGTATTGTATAGAAAGTAAAGCCATTTGGCCTCAAAAACCTTTAAATATGGTGTAATTACTGACATTTTCAATCTGATTTCCGGAGAACATAGACATGGCCTTCAAATATTCCATATTCAAAACCATTTTCTTCCTACAGGCAATGGCAACGGTACTCAACCGAGTATTACTTTAACGGTTGAGGTTACTTGAACAACGAAATTGAATGAAAAACTCAATGGCAGTCAAAGAGAAGTTGATATGGAAATGTTCACATTTAATGTATGGTCAAATGTAATGAGCACAAGAATCTTCACTCAGAAGTGAAGGTAAAATTTTACTATAAGGCAAAAAAGGGAGGGTAATATAGAATATTGAAAGAACATTTATTAAATTGTTTTTCATAGCTATACTAAAATTCTCTGTCATTACTAAAAATAATTTCAATAATAACAACGTTCAATTCATTTACAACAAAGTAAAATTAAAATAGTAAAGTATTATACTTATACTATAATAGTCCACTTTCTTATCACAAATCTACATACATCACTTGAATAAAGCTAAGCAGCACTATGCAGCTTCATGCACAATGCAAGCAATGATTACATAAATAAACTTACATCTGAACCGACAGATTGCACGTATCACCTTTGAATGTACTCTGGGCAGAGAACGCTTTGTATGAAACACTATCGTATGGAACCATTGCAGGAAACGCCCTATTCATGAGAAACCTTTGTACGAAGAATAAGAGGCCGTTCATCATTTCTGCTACATTTATTTCACGAGCTATGCGTATCATTCTCTCTGAGATTTTCCAATAATTCATGTTTTTGTAAGTTTACAGTGATGGACATGAACGTAAATTAAATTAACTATCCATTATTTTATGTTGAATATTTAATAATCTGATATTTATCTTATTATTGTACACATGCACGTTTTTGTTTAAATTAATAATATCTGTCTATATGTTATAAAGGTTTTAAACTTGATGGTAATGTCTCATAACGTAACGAATATAATTTATTTTTCAGGTTATCCCTATTCAAGCATATGGATGTTATTTAACTTCTAGCTATTTCACTTTCTTATTCCGTTTATGTCAATATGTTAAAAACAATATTTGCGGTGGGCAAATTTAAATTTGTCCTAGAGGACCAATCAGGATTTATTATCTTGTATTTTTGAATTATGGGTATACTTGTTTTATATGTTGATTTTATTTACTTAGTCTTTGTTTAAAGTTTGATATTGAAAGTAGGGATATGTATGATACAAATTGCAAACGAAATATAGCGGTGAAAAACGTCCAAAATCCTATTAGTTTTATCTTACATTGTATTAGTTTTGAGAAATCTAACAAAATCAATTTTGCTCCAACAAATATTATATTATTTAGTGATATATTTTGATCTATGCTTCTCTAGTTTAGTTCATTCCTAAATAAACATATGGGGCTGGAGTCCTTATTATATTACTCACAGGCCTGTACATCTTAACATGATAACTCATCTCAACTAAAGAATAACTTTTGTCTGATCGTCTCGGCCAGTTGTTTACCTATAATATAACGACAGCTGTTTAACTATCAATTTCACTTTACTATTGTGTACTAATTTTTAATGTAACGCAAACAGTTCCATAAACCACTATCTAACGTTGGGAAATTAAGTTTCATTTCTGATTGATAAAATGTCAATATCTTTAATAAACATTCACCTGAGAATTGATCTAGGTACATTCATTGAAGTGAAACATATGCACATAACGTAAATATGGTAGGAAGGGTTTATTACTGTAAATGTTGAATTTAGCTGTATTTCACATTTCTCTTGGTGCAGCGTCTGAAATCTGAAGAAGCTCAAATTGAACTCTTTTATTGTGTCAGCACGATACACACGTAGACTAAAAGATAAAGTGTAATCTAGGCAAAAAGTGATTCTCATCATCTCATGAGGTACATAATGAAGTACCCTGCGATTTTTCAGACACGATCTCTAATCACGGTGGAGCAACTGAGTTTTTCCACAGAAAGCGTAGCTTTTAACACGTAATAAGTCGGTTCCAAATCCAAACTGAGCGCGTTAATTTTTCCCACATTTACTTATGTAAGTACCTAACCAGTGGAAGAAAATAACGAGTATTGATCATGGTTTACGCGTTTTCTTTTCAAAGTTATTGATTTTAGAATTGAAAGAGTAAGCAATTATTATAAGCTATCAAGTTTTCTACGGGTAACTATCCTATCACACTTCATTTGTGTTAGAAATATGTTTATATCTCAGTTAAAATTGTTATGTTAGCTTATTTTAAATTAATTTTGAATTTCACCCGTTGTACATATTTGTTATAAAAGTCTCTCTCGATGTAAATGTTTCAGTCTTACTAATTAATGGTTATGTACACTCGACAATGCAAGACCTAGGTAATGAAAGGAAATAGTAAATATATGAGGCTTTGTTTTTTTTAAAGATCCTATTTATTGAAATTCAAAGTGCTACACGGTACCTCCTATAACATTATACTACGCAATTGGGTACCAACACATGTACTGGTTTCCTTAATCTGGGACGCCAGAATAAAAAATTGTTAAATCCATTACTGTTGATTAATAAATGTTCGTATTGTTTGCACAGCAACCTCGGCAGATGGCATCATGGGAATTCGTCACAGAAATATGTGTTGCTTGATTTGATTTTTGGTACGAATAGTTAAATTGGATGTAGACTAATTACATCAATTGCGAGAATCTGTTATTTCAAGAATTATTTTCATATTTTCATAAGACCAATGTAAAATATTCGCTAACGCTCATCAAAACCCAATTGAGTGGCATGCACTAATATTAAACTCTGCTCCCCATATAACAATGAAGCTTCATAGACAATTTCAAGTCCATAGTTCATTTCGTTTTGAAGATATCATGAATATAGACAGTTATACAGATAGACAAAAAATAAATAAGTTTCTGGCCCTACGAATGATAGGCTTTACAAAAGCGTAGTAAATTACACTATATTTTGTAATCTCTGAGTGTCTTTGATATCTAAACGATCTAAAGAGTTTACTTTGAGCTTCTTCGTTGCGACTTTTTATCTCTTCAGACGAACATCACTTAGGCTCAGGCTAATGTGGCTCCTCACGCTGGATCTTCCTCCACTAACTATAGTTTACCCCACTTATTTAAAATACTTATTAAGATAAGCTTTGTAGGGGTAAATTTTGTAGATTCTTTTTGTATTGTGCTGTTTAAACAATTGATTTCAATATTAAGCTCAGGTTTATCGTACTTAAATGGTTTACCGATCACGTAGGTTAGTTCGTGCAGCAATTCGATTCATTAGAATAATTTGAAATTATTTACTTTTTATAAATATAGTAATTTTTATTATGTATAAAATGGCATTGTTTTGTTTATTACAATTTATAAATAATACAATTTTTCTGCATGATTCGATTTTACTGACACAAAAAATACTGGCGTTCTAGTTGTATTTCAATATAATGGTCAATATTATTTCTGTGCTTGTCTTTAGGATTCTCATCATGATCGAGACACAAACATATGTCATTAAGAATCAGGGTTGACTACCACGTGGTAATAGTGGTGCCGATATCAAACTGAAACTAACTACTGTCACTTCTATCTAACTTCCCTTAACTCCGATTCCTCAGCTGTCCTTATTAACTGTTGGGACTACATAATCATAAGTATATTTTACAATGTTAAAAATCATGTCATCTCACTTGGCTGAATTTAAGTGAATTTGTATATATGTTCAGCTTACCAGCACGTGCGATATGTGCCAAAAATGAGCCACCTTGGGGAACTCGCTACCTACAACTCCAGCCAATGGCCAAATAAAAACCGAAATGATGACGAGAAAGTCAAAATATCAACCACTTAGCCTAGTCGATTGCTAGGTTTGGGTTTAAAATTGGTATATACTATATCACTCTTAATAATGCAATAACTATAGGAATAAAATGGTCGGTAAGACAACAAATCAATAATAGCAAAATCCTTGAATACCTTGACAACTATTGATAGCAGCATAACAAAAAACTATATAGGTTAGTTAAATAATTACATAGCATTTAATAATTACTACACTATGTTTTCTAGCTGCTAAAGAAAAATTATTATTATTATATTGTCAGAAAGATGAATTCTAGCAGTGATAATAATATGCAATTTTATAGGAAATGCTTTAAATACGACTTTCAATAAATTGAACTCACTGAGGGAATGATTGTCACAGATCCTTGTGTTATTGCTCACAAGATAGCCGATTGCATTATATCGTTACAGCCTTGACCTCTCAAGTACAGTTTGAACTGCAAACGTACCTACCTGCAATTGATTGTTTTTCATATCTCAAACCACAGAGGAGGAAATAACATTTGTTGTAGGCTTAAGTATATAGAAAAATAAAAATCTACTGGATAATGTATTTTTTTAAATATTAAAATTCACTGTAATATTAACAGTTTTCGTTTATATTTTCAATTTTTCTGAAACTTTTGAAAATGAGTTCTGTTCTTCAAAATCATTAGACCATGTACTCTTTCTAAACTTCTTACTATCTTGTTACCTTGGTTCACTTTGTGTTATTAATAATAAATCAAGATTAATTTATTCGATAACGGTACCTTGCATAACTTTGTTAACATTGGTATTTTTTGTAAATTCCGATTCGCACAGCTTTCCATTCTACGACTTGTACTTAAATATGATATAACTGGCAAACTTTTAGAAAATGTTTAACAATATAAACGTTTTATTTTTTACTTTTCAAGAACACATTAATGTATATTCTTTAAAATAAGATTATCTATGGGTATAATTTTTATTTTTTAACTAATATACGTAATATATTTTATTGTGATTACTTTATTTTAGTTTGATAAACTTGCCATACGGGTTGGTTTCTGCTCTAGCCTGAGACCACAGGCGCAACTGTTATATTATACAGTACATCAGTGGTTGTGACAGGGGTGGTAAATACAGACATTACTTGATTGAAATGTTAATATATTCAAGTGTACGCCATACCACGTAATGCGTAACGGGCATTGCTGAAGTTTCATAGAAAATTTCAGGTCTCTACCTCATTTCATTCTCAAAACCCGCGTTGGGTGGAAAACCCTGTGTTAAACTCACAGCCATTACGCTTAATGTGACCAGCGCAGCGTGCGACAAATTAACAGTGTCCGAGTTTTACGGTTCATTTACAACATTCATTTACTAACATTTACAATCTCAACAGTGAATTTTATTGTGTGTGACGTGTTGTTTTTATAAAAGAATAAACAAATCACTTAGGCTATTTAAATTTGATCCGGCGCTTTTACGTACCTATATTTAGTTACCTAGAAGATTCATTGAGATTAGGTACATTTATGCCATCATTGACTAGTTGATATATTATGCTCTACCCCCAAGAGTTCATTAATTAATTTTCAGAACAATCCAACAAATTAATCCCCCTGGAATAAAATGAACAAAGTTACGAATTGCCATCATTAACACCTCATTAAATCTGAGTTCAGCCAATTAATCTAGTAAATTTAAATTATTTTATTCAGTTATTGGTTTCTTTGTTTAGGTAATCATGGATTGTTATTAACTTTATGGTATATTTAATACAAACTTAATTGCATAATACTACTTTTAATGCTGCTATAATTCCATATATTTCAAAATCAAAATCGTATATAGCAGAAGTCCTCTCATAGTTACAGATGAATAATATATAATTTAATCTCCCAAGACAAAACTAGTTACGTAATAATGATGTAATTCCTATAATACATGCGGAATTATACTTCTTAGCGAGTTTTTATCAATAATGTGCATGTATATCGAGAGATTCCCTATATAAATATATAATCTAAAATTTGTAACGGTAAACCAATATGTGTTCTGCAGAACAGTGAATTGATATCTGTATTATAGTTTTGACTATCAATTTAATTTATTTAACGTTATTGACTTATTTATAATAAAATTTTATTTTCATAAGGGTACTGGAGAAATAAAAAATGTTAATCTTTAAATATAGTCATGAGGTGTATAATTTACTTTTGATTCTCTTGTGTGAAAAAATTATTTAATTTAATTATTAAGAAATTAGTTTAGTAATTTGAGCTACAAAGAAACTAGTTTATTCTTTTCATATTAGGTTTCAGCGTGAGAAGTGGTTACTATGAATATTTAGTAAATGTTGGATGTGATTATTCCAATATAATTATATTTTTAACTTCTCTCCTAAACCAGTGTTCAACAATTTCTTTTCTATGTTTAATCATTTTAACTCTTCATTGTCAAGTACACATTGTTGTACAAAGACTTTTAAAACGTCATTTATAGAACAGTAGTAGTTGTAGTCGTGTCCTTAATAAATTCTTAAGTGTTGACCTACTAAAATATATAGAATCTGTAATATTGATCATGGGGCCTAGAAAATTTTTTTCCTGGAATGTATAAAAATTCACCATTATTTGCTGTAATCCAGCTAGATACCAAATCTCATTACTAATTGCTCAGAAAGCCTTTGTACATAAGTGTGAGAATATTGAGTAATTCATGTGTTTAAGTGCCTGTTGACTGACAGTAGAATGAACTTGAGTGACATTAAAGCCATAGCGGGGCTTACACTATTCTCTTAGCCTGTCAGCAGCAACATGTAATGATTTATGAGCAAAATGTATATTGAGGTCTGCACATGTTACAAACACTGTACAATTGTTTGTGTACATAGTAAAAATTTGTTTTACGCAACACAAACATTTCACAATGTGGAGTGTATTCTAATAGTTTGTCGTATTATGAATTCAGGACAGCAAAATAAGCGTTGATTGTGCAGCAAGCGAAACCTAATTGTGTTACGCTTAGAACAAAGATTAACTGCATTAAACCAAAAGTGTTAAATATTTTGTAAAATACAATAATTTTAAATGTCCTAAATTCTATTATTCTTTCAACCACATCCTCCGACAGTAAAAAACTCGAAACAAAGAATTATAATAGATAAATATCATCTCTAAGGTTCTCTGGTTGACTAGTTGTATATCTACGTTGTACGAAATGCTGCCACAGCCATTCCCTACTGGAATAGCTCCATTACTGTCAGCAATGACAATATAAAACCAAACCAGGCACCAGCTCGAGCTGGTATCCATCCTGTCTCTGTAACCGCACATTGTGTATGACGTAGTTGTGTGAAATGCTGCCACAGCCATTCCCTACTGGAATAGCTCCATTACTGTCAGCAATGACAGTATAAAACCAAACCAGGCACCAGCTCGAGCTGGTATCCATCCTGCCTCTGTAACCGCACATTGTGTATGACGTAGTTGTGTGAAATGCTGCCACAGCCATTCCCTACTGGAATAGCTCCATTACTGTCAGCAATGACAATATAAAACCAAACCAGGCACCAGCTCGAGCTGGTATCCATCCTGTCTCTGTAACCGCACATTATGTATGACGTAGTTGTGTGAAATGCTGCCACAAGCCATTCCCTACTGGAATAGTGTCATTACTGTCAACAATGACAATATAAAACCAAACCAGGCACAGCTCGAGCTGGTATCCATCCTGTCTCTGTAACCGCACATTATGTATGACGGAGTTGTGTGAAATGCTGCCACAGCCATTTCCTACTACAATGACATCATTTCTGTCAGCAATATCAATATCAACGATAATCTTCCATTGTCTTGATTGCAATGTTTATAAAACTTTAAATTTATCATTCATTGGGAGTAAAGCCTTTAACTTGTTTTTAAAACTGCATCTATCCACTAGGATTTTTGTCTGCATTTTTTAACCGTTCTAGTTATTATTTAAAATCAGTATCGATGTTTATAATTACTATTGAGTGATTATAAATTATTTATATTACGTACAACGCTTTGCTTTGCTTATGGTTTTTTTTTTTCACTTGAGATAAAATTATGGTATTTTTATCTGAGTGTGTGTAGGTATGTGGATAACCTTACATACAATTATACAATACGATTATATATACAGCTATTTGTATCTTGTTACAGATGGGATATGTAATTGAATGTTTGTCTTTATATTCAATAAAGACATTGGAAAAATTCAATGATTAAAAAATTTAAAGATTTTTCGTTTAATTTTTTAAATTTCATATGAATTGAACATTGTACATGTGACCCCGAACACAACCAAATTTGATCGTCCATAATGAAATGGCTGAGTGGAAAAAAAATGATAACATTCCAAAAAGTCACTAAATTAATACTAATATATTAAGGTAACCATTTTGTAACCAAGATATTTCTTGAACACGAGTAGGATTATGTTCGAACCGAACGCTATTATTAAAAACTGGAATGTTATCTTACTTCCACTCACAATGATTCGAGTTGTTATTTCGACCGCCAGGAGCGCTTACGGTTACTAATCCAGCTGGAAGAGATTTGAAAATAAAGGTTAAATACCTAATCATTGAATTTCCGTGTGATCTCCTAAAACAGAAATCGTGTCATCTGACACAGAAGATGCAGAAGGTCCTGTACGAAACGAAGTAGATGAAATACTAAAGCTTATCACTCGAGGAAAAGTAAATTTTATATATGACTTTTTTGAAATTGATATCTCTGTTTGGTCGTACGATATATGAAATTATTCATACTCTTATTAATTATTAATGATGTTTATATCAAGCAAGACATCAAGTTTATAGGTTATTCACACACACACACACACACACACACACACACACACACACACACACACACACACACACACACACACACACACACACACACACACACACACACACACACAACACACACATAGCTGATTCTCTAATAACAAGTAGTAATCCTAGCCCTTTATAAAACATATAATTCAGTGATAAGGTGTTAAAATGCGCCTCAAAACTTTTTACCTCGCTCGCAAAGCTTTATTTATAATTTGTATAATTTGTGTAAATTGTTGGAGCTAAAACCTAAATGCATATGGCACGTGTATTTAAATTTAAAAATAAAAACAATTAACATTTGCAATGCAATGTTTTTGTTTACACCCAATAAATGACGTAATTGTGATATTGAGTTGATTCGAACGTTCATACGTCAATACTTATATACATTTATTTTTTCTTAACGTTGCTCTTGTTCCAATTTAAAAACATTACTACAAAAGTCAAAATTTTACAAACTATACAAACTTATAATATTGTAGCTTTTTGTAAAGTTTGTATGCACAACCTTTTTTGATATGACATATTATATTGATAATAATATTTTTTAGCGTATATTGCACAGTTTTACTTTTTATTTATTGTGTTTATATAACTGAGAACTCTATATTTATGTCCAGTTTACTTATTATAAAATATGAATGATGATGATATTAATATGGAACTGTTATTACAAAATAAATTTTTAAGTTAAATTAAATAACTAATTAACAGAATGTTGATATGGTTTCTTATTGCCAGCAATAGATGCCATGCAAGCTGAATTACATGTTGTATTGATTTATTGTAGAGCTGGTACAAATCTAGGCCCCTTGTCTATAAAATTTACAATTTTTAAGTAAAAATAATAGAAAACATTTTGTCACCTTATTTTGTACCTGAAGATGAAATCACTGATTTCGAAATGTACATCGTAAGAAAAATAAAAGTTTAAAAAGTGTTAAAGGTTTATTCATATTATGTTATTTATATTTATAAAACACTTTTCGAGGCTACATCTCTAACATTTTGTTGTTTAAAGAGGAGTGGTAAAAGTGTAAAGCAGAATTTCGGCACATCTTATAATCAGGAAAAAACTATTATATTAGGTTTATAATATTAGGTATATTAGGTTATGAGTTTCTAACAGCAAGTAACGAAAGGTATCAGAAGGTTGTTGCATGTTTCTCATTTATAAGAAATCTATATATATATATATATAAAAGAAAGTCGTGTTAGTTACACTATTTATAAGTCAAGAACGGCTAATCCGATTTGGCTGGAAATTGGTAGGGAGGTAGCTAAGAACTGGGAGAAACACATATGATACTTTTTATCCCGTTCCAGATTCAGGATTCCGCCCCACTGGTCCCAGAAGCCCCAGAAGTTACGGAAATACCCGTAAGAAATGCATTACAGCAAACATATGTTATTAAGTGAAAGGGCCTGTTCAAATTGAATCAGCTGTTCTTTGTAAACATATATAATGCAACAAAAGAAATATATGTTTATATCATTTAATTACCGTTTTAAATTTCTTTACATATATAGTTTTAAAGCATAGAGTAAGCTTAAGAGAAACAGCAAATTTTGTTTCAACTGTTTCTGCAATCACTGTTAAGCATAGACTTTACTATCCAAATAATACAAATCAAATTTTAATTTTTTACAATTCAAAGCAGTTATCTCTGCATCTCCAAGTCAGATACGTACATTATTTGCTATCATCATTTCGACATGCTTTCCATCGAACCCATCTAACCTGTGGTACAAATATAAGGATAATATGGCAGAAGATATTTTACATCAAATTCGTGTCAGTTCAATAAATTCCGATCTTAAAATGAATGAGGAGATACATAATCGGGTCTTACTCTTGATCGAAGACACGTGTTATCTCTTGTGTGGTAGTTTATTAGTCAGGTTAGGAATGCCAGCGCCAAATCGTAAAATGAATGACGCATTTAATCGAGAATTGGAATGGGAATGTGAATATGATCACCAGGAATTAGATTTAGTAGTTCAAAACAAAATGTGCCCCTGATGAACCCCCAACAAAAGGAAGTTTATGATACATTAATGAAGGCAATTGATGATGGAAACGGTGGTTTATATTTACATGGTGGAACTGGTAAGTCATTCCTCATGTCAGTAGTTTTAGCCACTGTTCGTCCAAGATCCAACATTGCAGTTTCAGTTGCTTCTTCTGGAATAGCAGCCACATTGCTAGAAGGATGTCGTACGGCATATTCTGCATTAAAATTGCCGTTAAATCTTCAATATATTGAAGAACCAACGTGCAACATTACAAAGCGCTCCGCTATGGCGAAAGTTTTATCAGAATCGAAGATCATCATCTGGGACGAATGCACAATAGCGCATAAACGTGCATTGGAAGCAGTTAACCTAACATTGCTAGATCTACGTAATGACTCAAAATGTTTTGGAGGCGCAACTATTTTACTGTCTGGCGATTTCCGCCAAACATTGCCAGTAATTCCCAGATCGACTGCTGCCGACAAAATAAACGCTTGCCTCAAATCATCGAATCTATGGCGCTATGTTAGGAAACTTCAGCTGACAACATGAGAGTTGCATTGCTGAACGATACATCTGCTGAAAATTGTCTGAGTAATTGTTGACTATCGGTAATGGTCGAGTACCTGTCGACGAATCGAGCGGATTGATTTCATTTCCTCGGAATATCTGTAACTTTGTCTCATCGAAAGACGAACTCATCAACAAAGTATTCCCAAACATCATTACTAACCTCAGAAATAATGAATGGTTGAGTGAGCGAGCAATTTTGGCAGCTAAGAATAAAGATGTAGATGACTTAAACTACATAATTCAGAATGAGATCATTGGTACACTGCATTCTTTCAAATCTGTTGACTGTGTAACAAATGAATATGATGCCACCTACTATCCAATTGAATGTTTAAACTCCTTGGATGTACCTGGCACAATTTAAAACTAAATATTGGTTCCGTAGTAATCATGCTTCGAAAATTATACCAACCAAAACTGTGCAACGGAACAAGTTTGGTGATAAGTAAAGTGATGAACAATTTGATTTACACCACAATACTCAAAGGTGAGGAAATTCTCATTCCGAGGATCCCGATGATCCCACCCGACATGCCATTTGAGTTTAAACGGTTTCAATTTCCGATCCGTCTGGCATTCGCCATAACTGTAAATAAGTCACAAGGCCAATCGTTGAAAGTTTGTGGTCTTAATCTCAAACATCAATGTTTTTCTCATGGCCAATTAAATGTGGCATGTCCACGGGTCGGAAGACCATCCGCGTTATTTGTTTACGCGCCTAATAAAAAAACAAAAAATGTAGTTTATCACAAGGTGCTACAATAAATGCCAAATAAAGAATCATTGAATAATTATATTTTTTTATTTACAATTATCCTATTTTAAAAAGTAAAAAATGTGATCATGTGATATTGCCTTTAAGGCGGGACAAAGTTCGCCGGGTCAGCTAGTTGTTAATAAAATAATATAAAAGTTTTTTTCCCTAAATTGTATTTTTACAGTTCTTAAGACATGTGAATGAAAATTATATCACTCTCTGAAGCTATAACTGTTTTGCATACTGAAAAATTTCACTTTTTGTCCTTAACAATTCTTATTTGTACCTGATTATTGCATCCTTACCTTATAGGCCTATTATACTATGTGATAAAAATATTTAAAACCTTAAGTAATGTTGTACTTTTATAAGGTTAATTTAATATAAAAACTATGCAATATCTTAATTATTGTGGATTTTGAAATTCTTCTAGTGACTTTATAAAGATAAAGTTGCCTTGCAAACTTTACTCATCAAAGCCTCGTTATATTTACTGCAAAGAGAAAATCATGGGCAAACTTTGTGAGTAGCAAAGGAACAATTTCTTTAATAAATATTAAAAATAAACGTAGTAATTGCTTATCCAGAGCAGCTCGTAGAACATTTATTATTTTTGTAAGTGGCATTTTCTTAATATTATTGATATTTTAAATTTATTTGGATTTATAGGTGGGTAGCAAGAGAAGTCACCGATTTTAGTAAAATAAGTAGTTCTACATATGATTGACCAACGTATTCATAAATTTCAGCATTAGTATTAACAGATAAGTCGTGTTGAAGAAAATGTTTAAAAACTTGTTTATGAATTTCATTTGGATAATGCTGAACAAAATGTATAATGTTTCTTAAAATACAAGAGAAAATTAAAAAAGGATAATAATAGCTACGCAAAACACGATAAGTAATATATTTGTAATGTTTCTAAGTATTTATCTCACATGCAGATTAAAAACAAAACAATATAGTAAAAATTATAATTAATAGATTATGAGTGTTAGAAATAAGTCCTGTTTCATAATATTTCTTGGTATTTTGTCATGTAATTTGTAAAGATAGCTCTAGTATTGTCATTATTAAAGGCTATGGATAATTAAATTATTTTAATAACTTACAAAATAAAATTGCAAACATATTTTTGTTTTTATTTCCGTAGATTTTTTTGTATTTTAACTTTTAAACATATTTATTTTATTACATGGAATGTTTTATATTTTAATTTTTATACACAAAAAACGTAAATACGGCAACTTTTATTGTTGAGGTCTGACAGGTGCAATGTATCTCGTGGACACATGAAGCCCTGACATGCATCACCCTGTTCTTGTCCTTTATTGTGCAAGATATACAGTTACTGGTTTATATTAACCCAATACTTATCACACTCATACACACAATTATGGATGCCAACCGAAATTTTCAGTCTAAATAGTAAAGAATAACTATACTACAATTTTCTAAACAAATTGTATAATTATTTATGTTATAAACGGCTAAATAGTTAACAAGCGTTTAAGTCCTTTGGGAATGTATAGTATCTTATAAAAAACAAAACCAATATATTAAAAATTACATTCCTACGACTATACGTAGTGTCTGATCATATGGAGTATTCGTATTTTGAAAGGTGAAATACTTTCGAAGTTGCCATTTTATGATCAAGTCCTTGCCTTCACAGTTCTATGGCCTATTTAGGTGTATGGATATTTTACAATGGAGTTTTCTAGAAATTTTCAGTCCATAGAAACTTTTTGTATTATACATAACTGTATTAGTATAAGGTATTTTATAATTTATAAAATATCTAGTTAATGATTAAAAATGTAACACTTATGCCATATTATGGTTGCGATAAAAGTTCTGTAGCTAAGTAGCGTATAGTCGTCAGTTTACTTTCATAGGCTTTCGGGAGACTATTCATGCCATGAACTGAATGAAGATCATCAAGCAAGAAATCACGAAACCACAAGTCTGCAACAAATAACTTTTATGTAATAGATGATTAAAATTATAAACAAAAAATATATATAAAGTTTCTTGACAGAGTAAAAGTCCACTTTATAAAAGTAAGTTAAACATTCACTAACATTACTTTAAAGATTTTATAACTAGATTTTGGATAACTTTAAAATGATATATTCTTACATCGATTATCAAGGCGTTGTTGACAGATATGAAATCCAAGGCTGTGAACTGTACTGGAGTGTGGGCTAGCTCGAGTATGGCAACTTCCAACTGAAAACATTAGTTATTACCTCTTACTAAAATAGTATATCATCCAATAAAAATACCATATTCAACAATTTTCATTAATAAACAAATGCCTGCCAGATCCAGTAAGGGAAAAATTGAAATGGTTATGAGTTTTCCAATTGATAAAACAATATGTAAAATAAAACGTGTATACTTTAACATGGCGTTTCTACTTGTCTACTATTGTAATAGTTTTGATACAACTATTTCATATCTTAGCTTTTATTTTTTCATCACATGATAGGCTTCTATTCAAATTAGATTTTGATATAATAAGGAAGTCCCCCCCCCCCCACCCCCCCCCCCCCCCACCCCCCCCCCCCCCCACCCCCCCCCCCCCCCACCCCCCCCCCCCCCCACCCCCCCCCCCCCCCACCCCCCAAACCCCAAAAATTAAACCATCTAGCTCTTGTGTATACAAGCATACCACCAATAAACACTGAGTAAAGTGTACACTGTCCAGTACACATCAAAGTGAGGAAACCAGCAAATATATAGGTCTTAATTTCACAACTTCTACAGTTATTTGTTCAAAGCGTATGCTGCAACTTTCATCAGAGCGGTTTTATTAGATATTTCCCCTTTATAACCAACCCTTATTCAGCTTCCAATATGAAATAAGTACATTAGCTGAAATAGATTGTTGTTTGTGAATATTTTTTTGTTTTTGTTCCAACGAAGCTTTTGTCTTGTTAATATATACTGATAAAGGATTAAGAAAATTTCTAAAATGAGACAAAATTATAGCTTTTACAGGTTTACATTCCCAAATCGTCAAATATATCTTCTGACTCCTGTGACTGTGTCACCTATTTTCCATAAAAAGGGTTGTATTATAAGTCTTTATGTTATTCTATTACCTGAATTCCATAGAAATTTAATGCCCATTAGTCTTTAAATTATATTTCTAATACAAATACTAACTTTTTAAGAAAGATCTTTTTGTAATATAATTTGAAATTAGCCTTCGTTAAGCAGATTATTTTTCGGATTTTATCGATCAGTGAATAGTACAGGAAATAGTTTTGGAAAATCAGGTACTCTGAATTTTGTTTTATTTTTATATCCTAGCAATTACAATTACACTAGTAAACCATTCCCATTTTTACACAATAATTTCATTATTTGTAAAGATGTTCAGGAAACGATAATTTTCGTAATAGTCAAGAGCCGATTTTTGCTCTGTATAAGCACGCAACGTGTTTTTTTATTTCAAATCAATAGAGGGTATTTTTCTAAGAAAAAGGCAATTGTGAGTCATGTTAGTTTTTCTTGCTGGTCAAAATGAGACAATATAAAAAAGATTAAAAACGGAAATATGGGCTTTCTTCTTCTATTATTTTTCATATCCTGATACAATGATAAACCGACCTTTATACGTAAATAATACTCATATTATCATCAGGTAACTATATAAAATCGATTAAAACCCCACTTAGTTATACGGTTACCTGGTGCTGTACATTTATTTACGTGATTGACTGTTAGGTTTTACTTTTTTTAGCTAAAAATAATATTATCTCAGTAAAACATTATCATTTTATATTGAACCCTTTTTGACGTCCTCCCCCCGTTTTGACAACCACGAAACTAGAAGCGGCTGACTGATTCTATCTATTGGAAGAAAAAAGTATTGTGTGGTTATAAAAAAAATAGTTCTCGGATTACAGACTGTAAGTCACAGTTAAAGAGCTATTAGTACAGTACAATGAAAATGTTATGTACAAGATAAATTTCAATTGGGACACCAAAGACAAGTAACAGTTCTCAATGACTCCTCCCCATCAATAAAGTCACAAAGACGATATAAGAGAGGACTTTATTGTTCTTGTTTACTACCAGTAAATGGTGTCTATAAGAAAGGCGGAGAATATAAATCTTCTATTTCATTCGCGATGTATTTCTTTCTACCAATAAAAACTTGCAAGAAACGTATTGTCATTTATAGTTCCTCAATGTACAACTTGTACATTGGTTATCATTGATATACTATATTGCATGTTTAAATATATTTGGTTATTTTGATACTTTTGATTAAGTTACTAGCTGTTACCTGACCGTTATGCCAGTAATTTACAAAATCGAAGTCCTAATAGTACTTAGTAAAAGCTTTTATGTTATTGTAACAGCGGTAAATAATTTTAGTTTTGGAATGAAATCTGCACCGGTTAGGCAATATATATATTATATATATATATATATATATATATATATTTAGGTATAAGAGATTATTCCTATGTTGGTTATGCAATTATGTCAAGATATTTTGGAAAATTTTGACATTCAAAATTATATACTGTCGAACAACATCATTTAACGCTACAGCGGACAATGTGAAATCAGTAATTAGAAGCGCTCAAAGCTTTGTAGTCCCACATAATACCAGAGCATAATTATACACACAAGCGTTTGCTGAAGTACCCACTTATATCATGTTTCAAATCCATTAAAGAGCGTGTAAATCGGATTTATTTATTTTTTAAGTTTAATTAGTTTACTCAAGTGTTTTATCATTTAACTTTTATAATTTTAATTTTTTATCATTGAAATAAATAAATGTTTTTAAACAGTAATAATAAAGAAAAAGCTAGGTATAATACAAGGCCATTGTGTCTGGTTAACATAATAAGTTAATTATAAATATAATACCTACATAGTAATAACATCAGGATAATAAATATAGCAACAATTACAAAAATGAATAAAAAGTTAAATAAACAATAGACAAAAAACTTTTTGATGATTTCAGGCTAGATATATTAGACGTCGATTTTCGTCTTTAAAAATTAAAATGAGATCAACTACAAATTAATCTAAAACTCAATTTGGATGACAAAGGTTTCTAGCTTAAGAATGTGTCTTAATTACAAAATAGATTCAAAGGATTCCAGACACTTTCAACTAGAACATGACTGTCCATCTATTTGGTTAATGGAGGCTGAAAATCAAATGTTCATGACAGATAAATTATAGTTTACAAATCAAAGTTCTACCGCCTGTAAACGTAATCAAGAAAAAGTTATATTCGTGAAAAGTAAAGTAATATTAAGTTAGTTGTAGGGTTCAAATAGTGAATCTTTTAGTAACGATAACATTTGTTATTTTACCAATAGTTTTCAGAACTGGTGAAATCCGTTTTATAGGAAATATCATTACTGGCATAATAAAACCTGTTTTGTTTAAAACGTGAAAACAGATTTTTATTACATGTTTTATTAAAAGTTTGTTTTTATTTAATATTTTATTATTTCAGTTGATAATTACAATATTAAAAACATTTATTTTGTGGGGAAATCAATTTATTTTCAATGTCGACCTTTTAAATACTTTGGTTTTGATTTTGCTGACGAAGGTACAAACGGATATAGTTTTAACACGTGGTATTGTAATCTAATTTTGAGAAATTTTAATATTTTATGAATAGAAATTTCTCTTTTAATTCAAAGTAAAATTTAGAAATAAAATATTAAATAAACAAATTATTCACAAAGTAATAACTGTATAGATTTTATAATAATTACAAATAGTATAAAGATTCTTATAGTACACAGAGTAAAGTATACGTTACTAAGTATTCTACAGATAATAATATAAGGTACGATTATAACTGAATATAGCCAATTTCAAGCTTGAAAGAGCTGGTGACGATTAAATGTTTATCTGCATATCATTCTAAAACAGGTAACATAGCTCGCAAATGCTCATGTTTATCTACTGTCTGCAGAAGGGCTAATACGTGCATCGTACATTTTGGTACTATTCTTACCAAATAATTTAATAGCATTCTTCTTGAGTTAAAATTTAACGCTCTAAAAATAAAAGATACGTTACATCATTGCATTATAATACATTGTCTAGGTATTAGTACATGTAATCCAACCCCTTGACTGCGGCTCTATCCTGACTGGTCCTAAGTAGTGTAATAAGACAGCAAGCGCACTAGGGCGATTGTCATATGTGAACGTGTTTTAACTACTGCACAGTAAACTGTCTAGCTGTTATACGTACATGTAATTGACACCCTGACTGCGGCTCTATATACCGTCTGGTCCTAAGTAGTGTAGTAAAGACAGTAAGCGCACTGTCATAGTGGAACGTGTTTTACTACTGCAAAGTATCTGTCTAGCTGTTATACGTACAATGTAATTGAACACCCTGACTGCGGCTCTATCCCGACTGGTCCTAAGTAGTGTAGTAAAGACAGTAAGCGCACTGTCATAGTGAACGTTGTTTTACTACTGCACAGTAACTGTCTAGCTGTTATACGTACATGTAATTGACACCCTGACTGCGGCTCTATACCGTCTGGGTCCTAAGTAGTGTAGTAAAGGACAGTAAAGCGCACTGTCCATAGTGAACGTGTTTTACTACTGTACAGTAACTGTTTCGCTATAATTACATGTAGTTAAACCGATATTGCGACATAGCTATGTCGCTGCCATCTGATCTGTAGAATAGAATCTCGATAACGGAATTCATATTAAATCTGTTGCTAACATAATTTTAAGCTTTTGTATGTCTGAAGTCATGCGTTACTATTTGGAATAATAAGTAGGTTTTTTAACAAACATTTCAATAAATAATCTTTTGATAAAATAAAATAACTGCCTCAGAAAAACTCATTTTATTAGTTATAATGTTAATTTCTTGCATTGCAGTATTTACGTTTAGTTTATAACACACATTGTTGGGAGGTATATTTAGTACAGTAAATATTGCTATAGTGGAATCCCTTCTAAATTACCACTGCTTCGTGTTTAAGAAGTACGTTGCGGATTCAGTTTGTTTTTTCTAATTTACTTACTATAACAATACTTGGTTGGGATGCTACATATTCTAATTAAATTTTAATGAGATAATATGGTAAGATAAGATTTTAATTAACTCTCAATAATTTGAAGGTTTGGAAGAGCTGAAGAGGAAAATAGAACCATTTCTCGTTATCGTTGGGAATACGAACATCAACACTCTAATTATTCTGTTTATCTAATGTTGGCAAACCATCTGTTATTCACTGAGCGTTTGCGAAAATTTCTCTCGCGTATTAGCGATGAATGAAATCCGATTAATCTGTATACAATATAAACAAGTTTAATATATGTTTATATCACTGGCTGACGTGGTTTTTACAGTTTTTGCAGGCATAATTGAGCTCGTTTTGTGGCTACTCTTGTTCAGCAGTTGTTCAAGGAACCATTACAAATATATTTACTTATTTAAAACGTAGGAATGTGGTCTTAAAATGTATTAATTAAAGTCACCTACTATGAAGTTTAATATTTTAATTAGCAAAACCCATATATTCAGTAGTTGTTCAAGGAAACATTACAATACATTTACTGTATTAATTTTACTGTAGGACTGGGGCCTTAAATGCATTTATTAAAGTCAGCTACTATAAAGTTTAATATTGGAGTTAGCAAAGTCCATCCAACCAGTGGATGACGGAGACAGATTCCTGTGGTATTGTATCCATCTGTACAACCTTTAGAATGAATTAAATTAGTGGAATGGAATTTGGCGCAAATATCCACGTTTTATTACCTCTAAATGGAAGTAGAAAATGTTAAAACATCGATTCGTACCTCGAATGTACCTCTACATTAATATAGTATATCTTTCAGCTCAGAATATCATATTCAATGTTTAAATAAATAGAAAGAAAATGTAACATTTGTATGTATTTAATTTAAAAGAAAAGTTTTTATTTATCGTCATTCTTGATAACATTCTGGTAAAGAAAGAAAGAAAGAAAGAAACACTTCTTTATTGAGGGCGAAATTAGGACCATATGGTCCTTTTCTTACATTTAACCTCTTAAAAATATGTCTTAACAAAGCAAATTAAGGCTAATTAAACTATAAACACTTACACTTACAGTATTCCATTCACTCTTCCATTCACACAGTCACGATTAAAAGAGCAGCCCCGCCGCCGCCCCTCAATCATCCGGTCCAGGTATTTTTTGTCTCAGCTCACGCCACAAAAACCGTTTTCGGCTCTCAATTTGTTTGACAGGATCTGGTAAGGAGTTCCATAATCTACAGGCGGTAACGGTGAAGGATTGGTTATAGGTTTTGGATTTGTGTATTGGAATTCTGAGACTTAGTTGCACCAGACCGAGTCTCTCTTGCGGCCACTCGCCGCCAAAAACTGAAAAGTTTTCAGATTAAATATTTTTGGTGAATCCGTATTAATAATAGAGTACAACAATGACAAAAATTCGAATCGATCTTGAATCAGCTAATTTTAGAATTGATGATTGAATAAAATATGGTGTAACATGATCCCTTCGACGTAAATCAAACAGAAAGCGAATGCAGTAATTTTGTGGCTCTTTGCAGTTTTAGTGCTAAGGGCTACAGTCATGTCATTGACTACAGCATTGCAGTAGTTAAAAGTAAGGAAACACAAGTGACTTGATCAACAGAATTTTAATATGAAATGGTAGAAGTCCTTGCATTCGTTTTCAGCGTGTGCACAGCAAGCGAAACACCCTGTTACAGGTGTTACACCACTGCATCGGTCCATCCAAGTGTGTTGCTTATGATTAGTCCTAGACTTTTTTACCCTTTCAACGTATGGTAAAAGTTTTCCCGTCTACAGTTATTGTCGGTGTATTTTGTAGGTCAATGGAGTTGGCAAGTCGTTTATGGCCAGACAATCATGGGTTGGGTTTTATCCGGGTTAAGTTTAAGTCCATTTTTTTAAAGCCCATTTGAACAAGTCGTTGTATGTCTTCATTTCATCCACTTCACAGTCTGGTTTATGTCGATAATGTTAAAGTGTGAGTAGATTTGTAAGTCATAAGCATAACAGTGAAATTTGCAATGTCTCAGTACAGTGTTAATGTTATTTATGTAGAAAATAAAAAGTAGTGGGCCAAGAATTGATCCTTGCGGAACTCCGCAGGTCCACAGTTCTAAAATCAGACATTGAATTGTCATTGCACACACACTGCTTTCTGTCCCTCAGATATGATTTTATCCATGCCAAAGCATTTTCAGAGAAACCTAAATTTTGAAGCTTTTTAAATAGAATGTTATGAATGATTGTATTGAAGGCCTTGCTGAAATCGAATAGAACTAGTAAGGTATAAAGACCTAGATCCATGGCTAATCGAATGTCATCAGTTATTTTAAGAAGTGCAGTTTCTGTACTATGGTTTTGGCGAAAGCCAGACTGAAAAAACATTAATAATATTATTTTTAGACAAGAAATCAGATATTTGGGAATGAACTATTCGCTCAAGGCATTTTCGAGAGAGCTGGTAAGATATACTAATTGAGTCGGTAGTCTTGGGGTTCAGATGGAGATTTTATTTTATTTAGTGGACGAAGAACCAAGGCAGACTTCCATTGTGTGGGGAAAACACCTGTTGTGAGAGATTTATTATAAATTGCTGTAATGACAGGGAGAATAGCAAAAAGAATTTTCTTAACTAATAAGACTGATATGTTGTCTGAACCCGTAGCATTCGTTTGTATACACCTGATTGCTTTAAGGACGTCTACCTCTAATACTGGATTTAAACGAAACTGGACTGTCTGAGGGAATATTATGGGTTTGTTGACTCAATTCATCTAAATGGGTTTGTACAGCTGCTGTGTTAGATTTTTGAGAAAATGATGAAAAATACTCGTATAGATCATTAAGTGAAATATTAATAGAGGCAGGAGAGGGTTGCTTACCAAAACCAAGCTTCTTGACATTACTTCCATAACGCAGTTGTCGATTGATTTCTGTCTGAAAACATACCACTTATGTATCGAAGACGGGAATTTCTAATTTGTTGTTTGACTTGGTTACGAAGATGGCGGTACCTTATCATTAAGTTGACATCTCTAGAGCGCCGAGCCCTTCGAAACAAGGCGTCTCTATCGGCCATTAGACCGAGAAATATTCTCGGTAATCCAGGGAACGGGTCCGTTTCTTATTAATTCGCTTGGTAACAAGAGGGGGCGTGTTTGTCATACAGCTTTAATATAAGAGAATTTAAAGAGTCAACCATCTCATCAACAGTCTCCTTATTCTGCACGGAATACCATGGGTATGAATAAACATCCGCAAAATGCAATTTCATTCATATTTCTGTATGATCTGTAAGTTATATATTTTTCTTTAGGTTTGGGAACTTTTAATGAAAGGGCACAGAAAATTAAATCATGATGGGAAATTGCCGGAATTGGAAGCCTGCCCATGGTATAATGATTTCCTCAGGGTCCGACAATACCATAAGAATCTAGCCAGGTGGCGGTTTCGGCAGTTGTGGTGCGTGGCGTTCAGGTGGTAGTATAGTCAGGTTGCAGGATTGAAACATCCTAGTGAGCTGTATAGTGTTGTGAATGTTAGGTTTCAGAAGATCCGGTATTAAAAGTCACCCATAATCAAGACACGACCATAGCCCGGGAGAAGGCGCAAGAGAGTATCCTCATCCATATGCCCCACCTTAGGTGGACGGTAACATAATCCTAAGAGAAGTACTGTACATCTGAAAACAGACACATTAATTTCTAAAAACATAAATTCCGGTTTAGCCGAATACTGTATTCCTGCGGTGTAGAGTACAAGTGCTTAACTCCAAAATTTTCTTTTATAAATACACACACACACACCCCCACCAATTTTGGACAATCTATCATTTTCTGAAAATTAAATAACCCGGAAGTGCTACCTCACCGTCAGGAATACTCGGCTTTAACCAAGACTCAGATAATATAGTAATGACATCAAACATCTGATTCATAAAAATAAATAGTCCTAACTTCATCTATATGACATCTAAGCGATTGAGCGTTCAGATGAGCTGCTTTAAATTGTTTGCGATAGGGAGACATACTATTGATAAGGAGTGGGCCGTGGTGAATGGGTTTGCGTGATAAGGAGGTTAGGAGGGGTGCGGGGGGGGAGCAATGGGAGGGGAAGGACAAACCGGTCGCGGGAGTGTGAGCGGAGTCGTGCGGGCCTGCTATCCTAGACCAACGGGCCGCCCAGACACGGCGCCGGCACGGAGACGCGGATACTCTCATTACCGTGGCTACACACAGACACACATACACACACAACAAGCACATACTATTCATACAATTTACATACATTCTATAATATATGTGACCATATGCAGGGCACAACTTCATTGCCAACCTTGGCCCACTAACCCTCCGGCTCCAGATTAAAATAAAAACAAGTAATTTTTTTAACCGGACAAATAATTTAAATAAAAAATAACAACTTATAGCTTAAAACTATCCGCTAAATGATAACAAAATAAATTATTAAACAAAACCACTCTGTTAAATGTTAAATAAGCAAAACCTGATATCCATACATACACAGACACACATACATACATACATACATACACATACATATACATCAAATATTAACCGCTTATTATAACAGCCTATAATAAAGTATTAAAAATAAAAAATAACAATAACTTAACTAATCTGACTTTCATTATTAAAACATTATCTCAATTACAATTATTAGAATAAACTATATTTTAAAAAAAAAGAAAGTTTACTCTCTTACATAAAGCTAGGAATAAAAACATAAAGTCAATATAATTTATTTAAAAATTAAATATGGTACACTCTACCAATCCCATTGTAAATTAATATACAGGGCATGCCACAATATTAATATGTCTGAGTCGCCAGGAAACTCAAACAAAGTTTACGTGAAGCCTAATTAATCATGAACGAACTAAATCACATTCATACAGCCATATATGAAAACTTTGCGTAAAACTTTATGATTGAGGCGGGACTTGTTATGATTAATGTAAAGTGACAATAACAAAGTTAAAGTTACTAGACTATAACTTGTTTTTATTGGTCTAGCCCATAAGTTGTAAATATAAAATCGCTACACAGCTAAGGTGATTATAACTTGAGCAGTCTCATTATAAAGTTCTTATTTGCTTACTGTCTTGTAACGTAATTATACCTCAAACTTGTTTGAAAAGAATATACAATTCTGAACACATATTTTTGCTCGTTCGTGACTTACTTTCAATTGCTTATTATGGAACACTATTATTTTGAGCAACTTTTTAACAAAATAAAAGTAAGAAAATTATTATTTTACATCACATATTCCGTTATAAAATAATGTTCTGTGTTGTGTTGACGTTGTCGGATACAATAAACGTTCGCACAGAGGCAATGTTGCTTTAGCGTACCTGAACGTGTAACATTGTTGACAGCCAGGCGGGGGATTGGGTGGACCTTTAAAAGAGCAGACGTTATCTCTGATATCGTTGGAAGGAAAGTGTCAGTAGATATTTTCTACACGGAGGTATCACCTTGTTAACTTCAAAGTTATTTTGATACAATATAACACTATCTCACGCTCATAAAATTAGCTGTGTTATAAAGGAATTAAATAAACGTGGAATTAGTATTAAATTCCTGTACTATATTTACATATATTTGTAGTTTTAGCCTCTTGAATACTTTATTCCAGTGAGTAATATTCTATTTTAAAATAATTTCACATGAGTAGTAATATTAAACTAATACAGTTTTATTTTAAATACATTGGGAAAGTAATTAAACTACCCGTTATATTTCTTTATACATTTTATAACTAAACTGATTTGCGTTTCATATGGAACTTAAGACTACTTAAGCCCTAATACTACACAAATGTGTACCCTATCGTGAACATTATTGCAAGGAGAATAACTTTTTTAAACTCCTCTAAATCTACTGTGCTATTTTAAGATTTGGAATTGCTTATACCTAATCTAAAATATACATCTCTGTATGCCTGTATGGAATGTGTCTAAACAGGACCATTAAACCTGTGTTGTAAAAACTGAAATTCTATGGTACATATCCTGATTTATCAGAATTTAAAATAGCAGACTCTTCTCAGTCTATAGAAAATAAGGTGGATATAATTTTGTTTGAGAAAAATTGAAATGATTTGCCATTTTTAATTGTGATAAAATGAATCTATCTTAATTTTTTTTTATAATTTACAAAATTTTAAACGTATGTCTCAAGATTTTCAAGCCATTTTTTCTAAAAAAATGAGTATTAAAATATTAAATAAAAAAATATTAAAATTTAATTTATCTTAAATTCATTATTAATTTTAATACATTTTATGTATATGTAAATAAATATTTGAATATGGGGTTTCTAGATAACTGTTTAGCCACTTGAAATTAATATAAAATCTCTGTTTATTCTTCGTAAATGAAAACAAACGTTATATTACATCTACAAATTATTATCTAAAAATGAATGAAACATCTCAATATATTTTGTTATGAATTTCTAATTCAAATTCAAATGAATTCTAAAAACAAATAACCAAGAGGTAATAATAATTCTGCATTTTATTTGTATAATGTAATGTGTATTTTAAGAAGAAATATTTAAATTTTGAATCAACTTCAATAATAAGAACCATTAATATTTAAAACTAATATTTTTGCATTTAAACTATTGGGTTTGTGATGCGTTTTTTAATTATTTATTATGTCTATCTGTTTTTTTAAAAATTATGAAATATTTTTTATCGAGTATATTTCGGTAAATAATTTTAATATGAAATGAAAACATAACATTTTGACCAATTGTAATTTCATTAAATAATTTTATTTTGAATAGTTTTTTATGACCAATCATAAGAACACCAATAAAAAATTTTTAGCCCTTATTATTCTATCAACAAACATATAATTTACAGGGTTTTTCTATATTGCATTAGCATTATTGTCTTCAACTCATAAAACTGAAATGTAATCCACATATATAGATATAAAAATGTATATTTTCAAACAATCCTTATAAATAATTAGATAATTTTCTGAAAAATTAAAATTCACCAAATTTAAATGTAGATTGAAGTAGTTTCACCTTTATTAACAATAGTATCAGTAGAATAACAAATGGTTCCTTTAATTATAATTAAATTACTACGATTTTATCTATTAACATAACATTAAATAAGAAATTCCCCTCTTAATTTAAGGAAAATAAAAAGGGTATGCACTTATCAACCATTTACAATAAATTTTTGCTAGATGCGCCTGACTATATTGTTGCGTTAAAGTACCAAAAACATTGGATTTCAATTTTGATACAAAACAATTATGTACGAAATCAATAACAAAAATTTTATTTGATGCGCTGAAATTTATTAACTATTTTAATATTTGTTTACATTCTGCCACCTCAATATCATTCAAGTAATTTTAATCACCATAACTTATTTAATATAAACACATACTACGAATATAGTCACGAATATTATTGGCTTAGACATGAGATAATTAGTAAATACAATAAATAAGTACATACTAGTACCTATATACATACACCCACAAACACACACACACACACCTGATACTCGAAATTATATATATATATAAGTAAAAGGTAATAATTAAGAAATCCAATTTTTCACAGTTGATTATAAACATGGATTTTTATACTTCTGAATTAATTCTAACATATATTATGTTTATATACTAATATAATAAAGAACATTATAATGGTGAGGGATAGTCTTAATGAGTCTCAATTACTACAGCTTCGTAAACATTTGTTACCCGTATATGTTACTATAAAGTTACAATTAGTAAAATCATAGACTGAGTCAAGAAATTGTACAGTTTATATTTTATGTATAAAAACTATTTCTATTCTAAGGATTTGAAATGATCTAGCACATAAAATACATGTTGAACATGTAAGACATTTTATGTGTGATAAAAAGAATGTATGTAGTTGGTGTTGAAGAAGGAAACACAAGATGTTGCTGTTATCAGTAATAAGTAATTGGAGAACAGTCAATAAGGATTACTACAACCCGGAGAGTGGAACTGATTCAATACGATCTTACCAGTTTGATTTATCTTTTTGTCTTGTAATATGAGATTTTGAGTATGTTTTTAAGCAACAGTTGTGTTTGAAGTAATACCTTTATTAAATAAATTTTACATGAATTACAATTACTAATAATTATAAAACTGAGATGACTAAACAGCAATGTTTTAACATGTATACATGTTTTTATTAACATTTCGTTTTAAATTTTAATAGAAAAATCATAAGGGTCGAATAGCAGCTTTTTTGCTAGCGCATTAGTTATCGAGAAACGCACCCAGATTTTAGATGTAAAAGTTTTGATTGCGAGTTTAGTAACAAAAACAGGATCAAATATTAGGTGTCGAAATCTTAATATAATTTTATTTCTACCGTAAATAAATAATTTCGAGTATTAGGTGTCCTGATAATTACCAACCATAGTAATAGTGTTATTTAAGCAATTAAAGCTCTTAATATTGCAAAATATATATAGCTATCGAATAGAACGCTTGGCTGAAGGAAATAAAGAGCGTATAATCAAATTTTATTGACGAGATAATGGAAGGTAAGATCTTAATTAAATTACACTAACCAGGAGCTCGGAGAAGCTGCTAAGGAAATGATTCACTTTGTATCATCTCAGGAAAACGAGCAGGTGTACTTGCAAATTAGCGTTAAGTTACTAATTGAGGTTGTATCTCACTTTATGTTGATGTATCACTAAATTTGATATTGGTTTAATTGGCGATTTGACACCTCTCTTTAAAAAAGTACTTAACGAGAGTTATTGGTTTTTCAATGGAATAAACCTTAATAAATATGCAACTTACTTTATGTACTGTATTACTTTCTAGATTAAACCGAGGCCCTGTAGAACTATAGCTGTTCGTACGGTGTTCATGGGATGTGCATCAAATCATCCACTTTCTAGGATGGATGGGGGGGGGGTAAATGTGCTAATTATTATAGGAACAGGGCCGGTCCTATCAATCATGTTCTCTCCTATCATCCTTTTCCCGTTTGAATGTTTTCCTCACAACAATATGGAAAATAACTTGGAAAATATACTTAAATTTATAGCATGCTCTAAGAGTCACTCCATTAAAAATATGTTTTCTCTAAACCTTAATCAAGGGTACTTAGATGCATGAGAATTTCAAATTAGGGGTTTACTCAAACATAAATGATTTATTACAAAAATTTCTCGTTTTTTAAATTGCAATATATTAATTTTAGAATTTTAAACTGCTTTGTTCTGCTCCAAAAAATTACTACTGGCACTGAGTATTTCTCAAAATTATGATTAAATGAATAATTTTGGTCTTAAAATACCTGTATCCCTAAATATTTTAAAATATGCTTTCACCAAATGGGTGATTCAAATTTGTTCACAGGTAAAAAAAAAACACATAAAACAAACAAAACCATAACATAGCATACGAATGTAGAGTTAACGTAGAGTAACAAAACCAACTCCTGGCATTATTTTCACATCAGAGGCACATAGTCTACAAAGGAATACAATGTAAGCCAGATGAAGAGGTGATCTCATTATCACATTAGGTACATTACAAAACCTTTAGATACGATCTAAAACACGTCACCTGATGAGACAATGAAACATTGATTTTGGACGCAGCACTAAGGGGAAGGTGAAATGGAGCTAAACTCAACACTTGCATTAAATCAACCCTTCCCACTATAGCAACTTTATGTGTAGTTACATAATATAACAAAAACTTAACATCTGTAACATTTAAAATGATCCAATAGTAACTATCATAAAATTCAAACTGATGCCGTTTTTATGAATCGATATTCAAATTAAATATCACATAAATACGCATGGCCTTTTGAATAAATTATATCACCTTAATGAAAATCAAACACTGAACCAATTAAGACTGCAACTTAGTCAATCTTCTATCCAACACTTTCAAGTGTTCTAAAATCTATTAAAAGAATATTAACGGAAACATCCCTAGGAATATCACTTATTAAGCAAGAGTCACATTTCCAGAGTAACTGATTGCTAATGCCCCTAGGCCAATAGTATGAGTATTTAATTGACTACATTTTTATGAGAATCAGTACATCCAAACATTATGTCGGTTTATTAAGACCCTTTATTTTTAGAAAATAGACATAGGATTTTGTTACCATTGGAATAGATTGGTTTAAGATGTAGCTGTTTAAGGTTTAGCTGAAGTAATTTATTGACTTCAGTTGTTCCTTAGTTTTATTTACGTTGAAGGGAAGTCGTATCTTAAAAAAAAATTAACTTAAACTTCAATAGAAACTTAGAAATATGAAACAATAGAACTTATAATTATGAAATTTAGGTTAAATAGATAATACATGTTTGTCTTACAGAGAGACATCCAAGAAGTAAAAGTAGAGGATCATTGCATACTTATTCAATGATCCTCTACTATTCCAGTACTCCCTGGGGATGTTCTGTTAAGATTGCTATCGATAAAAGCAATCATTTAAAAGCATAGGGGAAACGTGGCTCGTAAGCGGACAGACGTTGATTCTAACGCGGTTGGAAGGAAACTCTCAAGAGGAATTTTCTACACGGCAATGTAATAGCTTGTTTAGTCTTGTTATTTTTATAACGTATTAGGTTCTCCTCCTTAACACAACTTGAAAAATAATGAAAATACCGATATTATAGGTGATTATATATAAATATATTTATAAAAAACTCTGCAAATCTCGAGAAGGAAACAGTAAAACCACTTTTCGATATTTCACAGAATACATTTTCATAAATATATATTAGTCTATTGAAATAGAATGGTGGTGAAACATATATTAAGTTTAGAAGTACATTGCTATAATATGCAATTGCGTGTTGCTACGTATTCATGTACATTAGCCAATGGCGCAGTGTAGCGGGCACGGCGGTTATCGCAAGAGAACCAGATCAAGCAACGTTGAGCGTGGCCGCTGATTGGATAGGTGACCGCTGAGCAATCCTGTCCTTGCAAGCAGCCCGCCTGCCCGGCCATTGGTGGTGGTTCGGAAGTCACCTTTAAGCCGTTGGTCCCCAGGTTAAGTGTTAGAGAGTGCTCCTTAACCCTAACTTCGCTTGGTAAAATAAGACATTCTTTACTTTTACATTATGATCATATACATGTACCTTAATTTCACACGTATTTATTTTATTAAAAAGTTCAGTGAAACAAACACTTTAAATACAAAATATTAATATATTATTAATTAACATATTAATATAGAATGAAAAACAAATAAAATTTTAAATTAACAAAACATAATTGGGAAAACATTATAATACATGTATAGTTTTCTGCAAGAAAAACGACGTAGTACAGATTGGTCGATTCTATTTGATCAATAATTCGTTCACTACTATCTTAGTCATAAATAACGAAACGATAATTTTGTAAATCGCCATTGAAGGTACTCATAACCTTTGGAGTCAATTCTCACCTTCACATTCCTGCAAGGTTTCTTGTGGCCTTTAAAGTCAGAACTCTGATATAAACGTTATAATAGCCAGTAATAGTTGTAGAACAAACACTAAAATCGAACCTTTGTCTTTTTTACAAGATAGATTCTAGAGTAGCGTAACCTGAAATACGCTGAAGTATATTTTCAAAGTAATACCCAACTCATGTGAGAAATATATATCTCAGAATCCTATCAGTCTGCTCCACTACTATACACCAGATTGTATTGTACACACCTATAAGGTTATCGTACGATACGAACAGCAAAACAATATTAAATTTAGTAATCACTTATAATAGTTATATTAAACAATTCAAGATATCCTAATAAACTACACTCTCAAGTAAGAATTTTTAATGATCTATAATGCTACAGAAAATTCAACCAGGATCCTCCAACAGGGTTTTTGAAATCGCAATACGTGGCACATTGTTTCTAGCGTTATTAAAGTAAATCATATCTGCTAAAACAAAACAGATATCCTTTTTTTATATGTTGTTCCACCAGAATAAATTTCAGGAATTAAGCACACTGGACAGTTTTCATGTATACCTGAACCATGCATACAATCATCCAATTCAGAACCAGATTGGTGCATCTTCTATTATCAAAATTATTTAAGCTTTCTGAAAAAACTAAATCTCCTTGTATGTCCCCATTATACAGGGAGCTTAAAAAATGAAATTCGTACATTTATTCTTCAGCATGGCCATGGTGATAAAAATGTTGGCATCAACGGGGAACTTTTTTCGAGTACCACATAGATTATTCAAAGACATTGGAATACGGTGTCACCAATACAACCTTTAAGTGTCATTATTACAATATTTATAACTAAGATCTCAAAATGGAGATTTATTAGTGAAGCAGTGAGACTTTGATTATGAATTTCAATAACTCCACTTACACTAATCATTATAATTGGAAGAAACTATATCTCTGCAATCTATAGTATATTAAGTCCCTAAATCTAATTAGTACCTCCGATTCAGTACTGGAACTTAATTTACAGGTATATGTATATGTAATATATACATATTATATATCATGTATATATTACTTTATATATATATATATATATATATATATATATATATATATATATATATATATATATAATTTTTATTATATATGTACAAAACAGAAGAATATAACGTATCAGTAAAATACTAAACTCATTACAAGCCAACTGAACCTTTACGTATGTTTTGTTTTGTGCTGATAAGGAGCACATTGCAGGGGACATGTTAAATAAGTTCACTGAGGCTTTTTCCACCGCATGGCAACCCATACATATATTATATTGAAATAAAATGATAAACCCATACCATCGCTGAAGTTACATCTCATGGTTATTGATATAAAAACATTTTTACTTGTCTTGTTCTGCAACCCCAGGACATTTCATGCTTGCCGTTATTCCATAACTTATTTCATATCAACACATACTAAGGATATTGTCACGAATATTATTGGCTTAGACATGAGATAATTAGTAAATAAAATAAATAAGTACATACTAGTACCTATATACATACATAGGTAATAAGGTAATAATTAAGAAATCCTATTTTTCACAGTTTGTTTAGAAACGTGGATTTTGATAGTTCTAAATTAATTCGAACGTTTATTATGTTTATATACTAGTATTAAAAAAAAGAGCATTATAATGGTGATAGATAGTCTTGATAAGTCTCAATTACTACAGCCCCGTAAACCTTTGTTATCCATATATGTTACTATAAAGTTAAAATTAATAAAATCATAGACTGAGTCATAGTTTGTGAGTCAATTGTAATATACAGTTTATATTTATGTATAAAAACTATTTCTATTCTAAGGATTTGAAATGATCTAGCACATAAAATACATGTTGAACATGTAAGACATTTTATTGTGTGATATAAAAATGTATGTAATTGGTGTTGAAGAAGGAAACACAAGATGTTGCTGTTATCAGTAATAAGTAATTGGAGAACAGTCAATAAGGATTACTACAACCCGGAGAGTGGAACTGATTCAATACGATCTTACCAGTTTGATTTATCTTGTTGTCTTGTAATATGAGATTTAGAGTATGTTTTTGAGCAACAGTTGTGTTCGAAGTAATACCTGTATTAAATAAATTTTACTAATAGTTATAAAACTGAGATGATTAAACAGTAAAGTTTTAAAATGTATACATGTTTTTTATTCACATTTCGTTTTAAATTTTAGTAGAAAGGTCATAAGGGTCGAATAGCAGCTTTAGATTGCGAGTTCATTGTAATTATGTTTCTAAATACACGTAAACCAATTTATTCAAATATTTAGCTTACCCGACTCGTTTAAAGGCCGCCTTAATTTGTATTTAACTTATTTCCACTTTTACTTAGACTACTTAAAGAATAATTCAACCACAACTGAATTATTGAGTCTAAATTTAACAAAAGCCACCATTCACGACCATAATTCAAAAAGTATATGTTTAATAAAAAAAGTATATTTTTATACAAAAAATTTTGCTTGTCTAAAAATATTTATTTGAAATACAGCCCACTATGCAGAAATAGTTAATTTTGACTGTTATTTTTAAGTAATTAATGATCATTTTATAATATGAAGAGAAAACTTTTTAATAACAACGAAAATACATTTTATGTTATTAATTAATCTACCCTTTTACGGATATAAAATGGATCAATATATTATTTTATTCGATTCTAACAGTTGTATGTAAATTTATAGCCTTTAATACAATACATAAACAGTATATTTCTGAATATGGGGTTTCTGGAATTTACAGGTCGACGTAAAATCTGTGTTAAGTATGATATAAAAATCTATGTAAAAAATTATCAGGATATCTTACTATTCCTACTGTTTCATTAACTGCACAAATGTTTTAGAAACAAGCTAAAACCTGAAGAAAATATTGTACATATTCAAAAATCGTATAAAAAGGATATTTTAAAGAATTTGTTCAAACCAATTCAGTTGAAACAATTGTTGATACTTTTCCATATCTTGAATCTAAAATAGCTGAAATGAAAAGTAAATACGTTGAAAGATAAAATGTCAAATAACAATAGAACATGAATAAACATTTTTAACAATAAGCCAATCCATAATACCAATGTAAATATATTCACTAATACTCAGCCAAATTCCATGAGATGACTCGCACCATCATTGTACTAGTTTTGTTAGAGGAATTCTCTTTTTAAAATTATCAATTATACATTAACCAAAACATTTATAAGAGGTTTCACATCTACATCTGGAGTTATATAGTTAGAGAGGAAGAACAGATTAAGTAATCAGTTATTCATTAGTAGATCTTGGAGTCAGCGTTCTCTTCTATCAGATTACAATATTGCTTGGTCGTTGTAATTCTCGATAAAGGAAATGAGTAAATAGACTGATTGAAAATGGTTTTATATCGTTTTAAATATTAATTATTTTTATAGTTATAATTTGCTAATAAAGATATAATTATTTAGTAAACAAGGCAAGCTATTAAATACAGGAAAAATTGAGTTTCGTACTTTACAAAACGTACTTGAATAAGTACTAGGCGTAAGGCTAGAAAGGTATAAAAACTTTTGTATAGAGTTGTGTTCCCTATAACGTTTTTCAATATCCTCTTTGATTTTGAACAAATAAAATATGAATTTTTATTCTATTTAACCTAGATAAAACCTTAAAAGCTCTGAAGCATAATATATCAAAATTTCACTACATTAGTTCTTACTATAGGAAAAGCGATACATTAGATGCGAATCCAAAATAGTTTAACTTTCGTACAAAACAATTTTTATAAATAAGTATTTGTCTTAAGCTTTAAAAATGCTAGTAATCTATAAACTACAAAAATAGTAATGCTTTCAACGGGTTTCTCATAAGTTGGCTAAAAGTTCCCAAATGAAGCAACTATTTAATTAATAATTTAATCATCCTCCTGCCTCCGAGGGAGTTTATAGATATAATTTTTATAAGATTTCGATCAATTAGCAACCAAATTTATTGTATTTTATCTATTTATTAAGCTACTTAAAACTTTACATAGTGGAGGTATTATATTGGCTAAACGCATTGACAAACTAATGTAAAGAAGGAAAATATGTTTTAATAGTAATTAATCTGAACAACTACAACTTGTACCCCTTGAAAACTTTTAGCTTTTAAATATCCTGAAGGAGCGATATCCTTCAATAATGTAGAGACAACTCTGCGAAAGGGGTTGATTCTTATTAAATGAGATCCAAAGCTATTTGCTATGGCTAAATACTTATTTTTCGTCATAAATTTAATCAGCTATTTTATGGAAGCTAAAAATAGCAAATACCTTAAAATAAAAATATTATTATTCATCCGATACATCATTGTTTGGGGAACCAAATGAAACTTTTCACTGAATCACAATTTTATGAATCATTATCAAATGAGGGAATAACCTTTGCGGTATTAGAAAGGAAAAGAAAGGTATCTGATTCTTGTGAAACAAAATTTGTATTCCGAAACATGTAATAATTTTTATTCAGAAAAATCTGTAACTGCAACTGTAATTAAATAAAAAGCTTATTCGAGCAGAACGTGTGCTTCTATTGTGAATAAATCTATTTTCACCTTTAAATATTAATAAAATATCATAAGCAAAAAGTAAGATGTTGGATTTACAGTTTATACAATTAAAATGGCACATAATATAGGTGTTTTCTAAATGTTAAATCTTTTAAGGGGTTTCAAAAATATTCTCTCATGTCTCCGATATCATGGGAAACATATAATGTGCTAAGACTATAAATTTAAAACATACTTTTTAATATAAAAAAATTATAATAAAATACATAGTGTTTATTAGAGAAAAACTATTTTGACCGTTATATTGGGAAATATATGCGGTTTTAGTTTGAAATACATATTGAGATTTAATATTTTATTAATTTTTTCTTAAAATTTATCAAAAAGAACGAAAGATATCCCATTTAAATATTGTTGTTAGATTTATAATATTAAACATCACAGTGGCGACCCATTTAAAAATACACCAATTTCTTAAGACTAGAAGCATGCAGCACCGCTTATTTTTCTCTAAACGATAGAGGAGTTTTTAAAAGAAAACGTTGATGAACAGCTGCATTGTTTATGGTTGAAGTTAAAACAAGTAGGTAATATTCAGTGTCACTGAATTAATTATGGTCAATAAAACTTTGAACTAATTGATCTTTATGTTTATGTTAGCTCGCTCTTTACGTATTTGTATGTTAGGCCGTTACAACACTGGCCCCAAATTTGGTCTACTGTACAAAATGGATTTACCACAAAACAATTTATACCCATAGTAAAGTCTCATTACTACTATATAGAGTTTGGGAGCTTCTGTATGTGTAATTCGCTATTCCCCAATCCAACAGTAGTTTTGGAGCACAGTTGCCTCGTTTTAATTAAACCTACTCGTTGCTCCACATTAGCAAGTAATGTATTGTATGTAGTCCATTTATAGCATTAACATATATGAAGATTTTGGAATTGGAAATTATTCTAAAAATATAATTTGTCTACTTTTATCTTTAACTAATGCTTAGAGGTTTAATGTACGGGCAACATAGAACGCTGGCATTGCCGGAGACTTTTAAGATACATTAAATCTAGGGTTTATTTGGGATGAGCCCTTCCTTTAAAAAGAGGCATGACTGAAAAAATTGTCATTAAGTTGTTTGAATTTTAACAACACTCTTAAGGGTCTAATACCAATATAGCAGACAGAGCAGCTGGTTATTAAAAAACATTGACAAAACTAGCCCACATAAAATGTTTTACCATTCAGCGTTTCATTATCCCATAAAAAAGCTATAAGTTCACTGAAAACAGAAGCTCAGCCCTTTAAAACTTTTCCGTAGATTACAATACATTTATAAGGCCTTAAATATTTGACAGCAATAATTTGAACTTTAGTTTCGTAGGCGTAAATACGAAGTAGCAAGTTGTTTCCTTGTTCTATATCGAACTGTAAGACTGGTAAAGTCACATTAGCGTACATTAACCATCTCGAGTTTCTCAGCCAGTGTCGTATTAGACTGTCAAATAGCAGGAGACAAGTTCGGGTCGTTATAGATGGGTTTGGTGACAGCTGTGATATGCCAGGTGTAACGGTGAACATCTTGAGTTGTGACAGTTACCTATACAACCAGCTAGTGTCGTATTAGACTGTCAAATAGCAGGAGACAAGTTCGGGTCGTTATAGATGGGTTTTGTGACAGCTGTGATATGCCAGGTGTAACGGTGAACATCTTGAGTTGTGACAGTTACCTATACAACCAGCTAGTGTCGTATTAGACTATCAAATAGCAGGAGACAAGTTCGGGTCGTTATAGATGGGTTTGGTGACAGCTGTGATATGCCAGGTGTAACGGTGAACATCTTGAGTTGTGACAGTTACCTATACAACCAGCTAGTGTCGTATTAGACTGTCAAATAGCAGGAGACAAGTTCGGGTCGTTACAGATGGGTTTGGTGACAGTTGTGATATGTCTGGTGTAACGGTAAACATCTTGAGTTGTGACAGTTACCTATACAACCAGCTGGTGTCGTATTAGACTCTCAAATAGCAGGAGGCAAGGTCAGGCCGTTACAGATGGGTTTGGTGACAGTTGTGATATGTCTGGTGTAACGGTAAACATCTTGAGTTGTGACAGTTACCTATACAACCAGCTGGTGTCGTATTAGACTCTCAAATAGCAGGAGACAAGTTCAGGCCGTTACAGATGGGTTTGGTGAAAGTTGTGATATGCCAGGTGTAACGGTGAACATTTTGAGTTGTGACAGTTACCTATACAACCAGCTGGTGTCGCATTAGACTCTCAAATAGCAGGAGACAAGTTCAGGCCGTTACAGATGGGTTTGGTGAAAGTTGTGATATGTCAGGTGTATCTTGATTTTTAAAAGTTACCTGTATAACCAGAAGGTGTCAAATACTTCATGTATCGTTCTTATTTAATAATTACTACAGGAATGCATTTTCTAAAACATTATGAAATCAATATTTAAAGAAATTTTGAGTTGTAATAAAATGAAAAAGTCACTTCATATCCTGTAATCTGGAGTTATTCATCCTCGACCACCAATTTATCACTTCCACATCACCTTATATGTCTCACGTTATGGGTTTCATTGTCATCGCCCTTTTCTCACAATATTAGTTACAGTTATAGTTATACAGTTATCTATAGAATATATTACAGTTTGGTAAGTATCAACTCAAACTTAACGAAATCCTAATAATATTATAAATGAGACTTTGCTTTTATTTTGCTTTGTACGACTGATTTTTTTTAAACGACGGCAACAAAATGTTTTACATAAAATTATAAAAATATTAAAATACAGTGTTTTGTGTTCCTAATGAAATGCTGACCAAGCCACACATCAATATATATATATCGCATTTCTTATTTATACGCCAGAATAAATAGAAACCGTGCATGCCTGAAGGCTGTATGTCCATATGATGGACTTCTCTTCTGAAACGTCAATACCATTAAACTGTCATTTTTGAAGCGTATTGAATTATCTATAAGTATGAGAACATATTTTTGATCATACAGTATCATTATTGTTATATGTTTACTAACTACTAGTTTTATAATAATACTGTTTAGTTTCTTATATTTGTCTTAGATTATTCATTAAAAAAAAACTGAATGCATCTGCTAATTCCTAGTATTCGAGTAAACTATTTTTTTTTAAATGTAATTTATCAAGTCGAGTTAGACATGGTTATTTCAGAAAAACCTTACGTACGAGTAAAGTCATCCTAATCCGGCCGCTAACTCCCTTTCTTTGCATTATTTTGATTTCGATTTAGCAATGTAGATCTCATGTTGATCCCTTTCATCATCAGCTTATTATCAAACTAAAAAATTACAAAATTCTGTAGAGGTTTTTCTAGACGGAAATTTATTTTAAATGTTTCAAACAAATTGAACTCTAACACGGATTTTCACCTAAAAAAATACATTCAGAAACTGTGAAATTATATTAAACAAATGTGAGGGGAATTATTTTTTTAATAGAATAATGATGATATTATTTTTAAAAGAAGGAATAATAAGACACTTCATTTATTAATTATTATGGTCTATTTTTATGTTTTAAGATATGTTCAATGATGTATAAAAAACCAAACATTGGAAGTAATTATGTACTGATATTATGCGGGCTTTCAAAGCTTTGAAGGGAACCTCATTAGCCGTGAGAAATTCCATCTGTGACTTCAAATGTTTTAGCTACAGTTTTATCCCTTTTTTAAAGGTTTAATTGCCAAGTTCAGGATTACAGATTATGTATACTAGCGAAGTTTGTAGGAAATCAGGAACTATTAATGAGCAGACTTGCTTTGTTTACTTCTTTACTTCGTATATTTTGTTTCGGATTATGCTCCACGAAATGATCTTATTGTTTATGGTATTTATTTGTTAAAATTTTATTTTGGTTATGTCTTTTGTTTTTGGTTTGAGTTCTGTTTATATGTTTTAATTCAGTGTGTTCTGATGAAGGGTTGTGTCAAGTCGAAAATTAAACATGAGCACTGAAGTTTTGTTTCTGTTTTTGTGTACACTTTAAAGTACTTTGAAACTTTTATAATTATATATATATATATATATATATATATATATATATATATATGTAATAAGAAACGAAATCAATATTTGAAGTACACCTTCAAATGGACTTATATTAATTTCATATCTTCTTTCTCTTAAAAACTATGTATATGGCTCGACTTGTTCTCATGTATTATAGACTTGCTGACGCTTAGCCATGTCCTTTATAGTGATAACTCCGTAACAATTATGTGCAATGTAAATAGTTGCATTACATATTTTCTCTACAAAAATGCACAGCCTCATTTATTACAATGGTATAATCCGAGGAGATAACAATGCATTTCCTATCCAAATAAGGTTAATAAAATTGTGTATGTATTATTACTCTATAGGGCATGTACGCTATTAGTATGTAGTGGATTGTGTAGTCAAGTAATCCAAACAACACAATAAATTTCGAATGGTAAAAACAAAAAGTACAAAAAAAAAACAACATGAGAATCGTTTCCAACATCACTTACTGAAGAGCTTATTGATGGAACTCGGATTACGAGAGATCAGATTGTGTCGAAGATCAGAGTTAATTAGTTACGCTCCCTGATTCCTTTTAGCTCTTACGGACTTTCTTCACTAATATATACTTCTCCGACGCATACTTGTTACTGGTACATCTAGTTATATTCCTATTAAAAGTTGAGTACTTTTATGATTAAAACCACAAAAGTATTTACTAGTTATATACATGTATTAATAGTTTACTCTTAGTTTATAACTTACATAGAGTCATATAATACCAGAATATTAACTAAAAATACAAATATTTCACTGTAATCGGTTGGGCAAAACCGTGATACAACTTGCCGATTATAAAGGATTCCCTGAAGTTGCATTCAATGTTTCAATTTGAAAGCTCAATTTATCCTCGTAATATCACCCTTATTTATAGGTTTTACTAATGCTCAGCCAAATCTTATGAAATGAAATGCACCGTCATCAAACTCGATGTTACATATATAAATTTTAAGTTCAGTTTATTATTTTAAGTTTATGGAACAGTTTGTTCTAGACATATCGTGCGGACAGACCAATACAATGCAATCAGAAATGACATTTTCCAGCCTCTTGAATGATAAGCTTGACTAACGTTGAGTCGATTACGATGTAAGATATGGAACAATGAAGTTGAGTTTTATATCGGATGTATTTGAAATAACTGAAAAAAGTCCATTCATTATTATCATATCTCTAAGAAAATGGCATCAAAAAGGCGACTGAATTGCAAAGTTGAAATATATTTTCCCGAGGAAAGTTCAGACAAATTCCATCAAAAGTGACTTTCTGCAGACTCGAAGCCTGTCAAGGACAACAAAGGCCAGAACGTGCGCTCCTCTACAGTAAAGACGAACGTGAAGGCGGACGTGAGCTGATGGTTAATGTTTCTTTCAACTTCTTTTCACCGGCGGATGACTTAACACTAAAATACGTTGTACACATCAGCAAAACTCCACAAAATTTCCAATTTATCCCCAAATTTTATATGAAAAATTATTCTATGAAAGCTTTTTATTGATAATGGAAGGTGTTTTTAATAATACAAGATTTCCAATATTTCCATATACCGCATGCTTTATCTTACCATTAATATGCACTGCAAGAGTAATTTTTATTACTGTAAAGTAGTCACCAGCGAGTGTAAAAATCACTTCGTCACCTTCTAGGACGGTCGACAATCTATAGGTGGGGCTTGAAGTTGCGAAAATCCTATTTCGATTATCAATTGCATCTCGCTGATTACTTCTAATAGAGCAGCATTCTCTGCAGCATTCGCAATATATACAAATATTGTATTTTATTTGTGTTCTAAAAAGAATTCATTTTATTTAAAATGCGCTCTGCTCTCGCGGAAGGTTTCAGTGGTCTGCTACAATCTCAGGAATAATCTATTTTCCCCTATTGTAAAAGAATACTCAATTATTTTGGAACTACATTATTAAATTCTACTATTTATTCATGAATATAAATGTGTATATTACTTTTATTACCATAATAATTTTAATCTACCAAAGACGTTTGAAACTCTCTTTAAAAGGTTGTTAGATTAGAGCGATCAATATTTGGGGCAATACAAAAACGATTTATTTGCATACTTATAGATTCATACTATGTTGTCAATAAAATTAAAAGTACTCCTAAACATATACACTTTTCATGTTGATCTAATGAGGTCCAAAATCTGGAAACGAAGACGCTCAAAACAAACTCTTTTCTTCGTTTGAATTGTACACCTAGATTACAAAATATAACAAAATAGTGTAATTTATGTAAAGAGGTATTCTTATTGTCTCATCAGGTACGCAATTGAGTTTACTACGATATTCCTGAAAAGATCTCTAAGCACGGTGAAATAAACTTCTTTAAAAATATCCTGATACTTTATAAACTACTCTAGATGGATTACTATATAGATTGGGTCACAGGTAAAACTTTTAGGTTTGTCTGAATTTTTTATGACACCATTATGTGTAGCCGTGGGAATTATGTAGTAATATATTTTTCCTGGTGACAGCAGTGTCTAGGAATAACATTTTGCATGTTATGATCATACATTTGATAGGATTGGTTGCATCATGATTCCATTATATAGGATATCCACTATTTTCTAAATGGGACTTTAAACTTTTATTTCAAAAATCTTAAAAATACATTTGCATGTTAAGATTCCTTTCTGGTTTCTAATACAGGTCCTTTCACTTTTAAATATATTTTGCTATAATATTTAAAAAAGTAAATACAATTATTTATGTAAAAAAATTCAATTATCGATGACAAATTAAATAAAAGTATAAGGTTATTTTAAAATTTTACGCACAAACATTTGGAGTATTGAACAAGATTTTATGACAAACAATTAAATTCACAAGTTAATATATATTGAACTAATTAACATAATAGTTTACTTAAATTTTTAGGGTAGAGGTTTCATCCGTAACAATATCAGTCTAGTTTTAAAGTATCCTTAAGTTATTTTAAATGGAACAAAACCCGGCCACTATTGAAAATGTATTTAGGATCATAATTGGACTGTTTTTTACCAATGGGCTTAAAATATTATTTTCATTCTAAGGAAATATAAGAATTTTATTTATACTAACAAGGATTAAAGCTCATTCTATAAATAATACTGGTTTCATTTATTTTTGTAAGGGTACTTAGTGGGTTTGCATGGTTGCTCAACGTAAATTCATTGAAAACGCGTCACAATGTAAATAAAGAAATTCTACTTCACAGGCAGTTATGTTGTTAAGGACCGACAACCGAATACTCAAAGCACCTACAGCTGAGGTGGAATGAATGTGTAGATTTAATTAAACGTGGAAATAATGGACCAAGCCTACCGTTGGATTACAACTTAACCGATTATAACTCAAGTCGTACCTAAAGTCTCTGCGTTAAAAATTGATTTTTTGATAGGTACAGGAAATCATGTATTTATGTAAATGGAAGTGCATAGATGCTTGATAATATTCATTCTAATATTGACAACTTACATAATATACGATCCATACTTCTTCAAATAATAATTTAAATTTATCGTCATAATTTTATTTGGTAGATTTCAAAATCTGCTTATTTCAATATTGCTCAGAATTGCGGGTATTGGGTTTTTTATTATGTCGTAATGTTTAAGGATAGCACCCATTAAAAGTTTAAAATGAATGATTATACCTCACACTAAGCATAAAAAGATGTTCAAATACTCAGGTTATTTACATTAATGTTTATTTTTACGCGTATTTTTAAACTAATAGTATATCTAGGATTCCATAGATGGTTCCAAGATATTTGAAAACTAGACTATTATTTTTAATATACGGATCAAACTTCTCCCCTAAAAATATAAGTCAACTATTATGTTAATTAGGTAAATATATATTAAGTTATGTCTGGCAGTATCGAGACATAATAGAAACGACTAAAACCTTTCTGCCCCATTCAAAGCCTGGGGCAAGATACGATTGAATGACGTGTGGCCCCGACGCTGTCACAATCCGCCAAATGCTACACACAAGTCTCTACTGCCATTGTTTTTACTTTCAGCCTCCTCTACTACCTTGTGCATTCTGTCACTGTACAACCATTTGATAAATTTACGAGTATGTCCTCATGTTATTTGTAATATGGGAGGAGAGGGCAAATTCAAAATACTACAAAGGATTTAAACAGCCATATTGCCCTTTCCTATCACCCGTCTAGCACTGCAATTCATTCGCAGATCTTCGGCTTAAATCATATAATATTTCTGCTTCCCATTGTTATATTATGAAATCCTTTCAAGTTTTACCATTGTACTGTAAAAGTTTGAACAAACATCCTAATTCTCACTGGAAGACTAACAATTGATTGTTTTTTTAAATCTAGTCTATGATTACAGTTCTTGCACTTAGCAAATGTCTTAAAAGTTTATAAAATTTTGCTTATGTCAACTAATTCGTACTTAAATGGATCGCTTTTGGTCTGGTAATAACTAAAACTCTTGTACCTTCAACTTACGGCATTAAGATGACTTTTATGGAGGGCTAGGCCTAGAACTTCAGTATGTTTCCATGAAGATGGAAAAGTAAGGATAGGTTTATGCTTTCTCACCCTTATTTTATAGCATTTGCTAAGAGAACCTACTCTTTACTTCTTTCGCATTACTTGATGAAAGTAATTACAATAAATCACTAGTAATAAATTCGGCTCAACATACTATAAAACACTATTGCAAATTGAAAGTATTATAGTCTGTGAGTAAAAGAATTAAAAAAACAACATAGATTTGAAATATAACTAGAGTAATAGCTGTTTATTTCAGTAGAAATATACTGTACCATTCTGCTAAGTCTAGCGTGGCTGCTGCTTGGATGGGTGACCGCTGAGCGATCCTGTCCTTGCAAGCAGCCCGCCTGCCCGGCCATTGGTGGAGGTTCAGAAGTCACCTTTAAGCCGTTGGTCCCCAGTTTAAATGTTAGAGAGGGATTCTTAGCCCTAACTTCGCCTTGTAAACTTACTTTACTTTACCTTTTTTTCTCTCAGAATAGCCAACACGACAAACCCAAATAATTACATATGTATTGCATTTGTAGTATGTATAACAGTATATGAGAAGCTAAAGCTGTAGCTGGATTGAACAAGACACAAAAACTTAGTGCAAATAAGTATAAAACACTTTTTATTGGCTTCCTATATAGTAAAAATAAATCCAAAGATTCGATCTTAATGAGGAGATTGTGCAAAATAACAAACAAAAATATTTAATTTTTCCTATTTTTTAGCTTGAGACTCCCCATGAGACACGAATATTCCCTAATTATAGTTATTTACAAACACAAAAAAAATAGAATAATCGCATTACTACTGCAGAGAGCTTGAGAGTCACTCCATGTGTAATTGGTTATTCTCTAATCCAGCAACCGTATTGGAGTGTTGTTTCCTTGTGTTAATTAAACCCACTCAATGTTCCCCGTAAGTAATGCTTGTACCCTGTAGTCTATTTATAGCACTAACATATTAAACATATTAATTAGTAAACATACTGTCTAGAAACTAATTAATAATAAGAATTTCACTATTTAATAAGCATTTAATGTTTTAAAATATACTTCTTAATCTAAGGGGAAGAATTCAGAATGTTGTCACATAACTTTCTTACAGGCGGGATCAATCAGTTATTCGAAAGTTTGACTGCTCAAGATTTCAATTTATAAGTGGTACCGCTTGGAATATTTATTTGTAAATTTAGCCTGGGTGGCGAAAAGGTTATCCAAGAGAGAATTCTGATGACGCGACAACTCTTGTCAATCATATTCTGTTGGATTTAAATTATTGTAGATCTAGGTAAGTCATCAAATTATATCAGAAGGGACTAGAGGTAATCTTCCGTCCAACAGGAAAATGACAGCGATGCCCATGCTGGAGGTTGCACCTGTTTTCAGATAATATGGGATGTTAATATTTTCAAGAACAAAAGATACTGGACTTAGGAATGCCATTAATCTCGCAAATAGGTTGCGAAGATTTCTAAGATAAACCATTAGTTAGGAATACTTTTGGACTAAAAATAGGATTACTTGAGTCGAGAATGCTGTGAGTCCTTCTTCAATTAAATGAAAACATGTTAAGCAGGAACTGTTGAGTCCTTAATAGTAAATACAAATAATAGATAGTTATAAAAATAATTATTTATTACGTTATTTTAGTTATTTGGTTGTAAGAGAAAAAAAATTACGAAGGATTGGGATATCAGTTATTTAAACATGCAACAATGAAAAAGCCAAATTATGAAGGGATTGCAATCGCAAAATCAAATTCTGAATAAAAACAAAAAAAATAATAATTTGAGCAATCTAAGACAGCAGTTAAACAAATATATTGACAAAATTTGCAGTTCTTTTATTGCGATAAATAATATCTGGAAATATTAAATATCGCCGATATCAACTGATATCGAACTTAACTGAACAGAGTAAAATATAGATTAATAGGGGTTTAAGATCCTGCCTAATTAAAAATAATAAAAATTAATAATATAATTACTTAATGTCAAATGTCTTATTGACTACACGTCCAGAAGGATAAGCATGTTGGAATACGGTGATAAAGCCATTGCTTAAAGGCCTCGCTTATTTGTCGAAAAGACCAGTGTTTGCGGATCAAATTTATAGCATATTTAAGTTTTAAAATTTTGGGTTTTACATGATTTATTTCATAGCAGTATTTCTAAAATCATTATATACCTTTTTGTCTATCAACAGCCGGGACAAAGTGCATTATTTGGAGTGCGTGTTAATTGGGAAGTTAAAGTGATCCTTCATCTCCTTAAGATAGCAAAATGTTGTACATAAGTTAAGTAGAGGAACGTAGCTTTTATTGACACACTAAGATTCTTTATTATATTAAAGAGTAAAGCTTGGAAAGCGATCATTATAACTTAAGTTTCACAGTTCTGACGCAATACGGAGTATAAAGTTTAGTTTCCATGTTCTCCTATATCGAACTGTAAGACTGGTAAAGTCACATTAGCGTACACTAACCATCTCCAATTTCTCAGCCGTGTCGTATTAGACTGTCAAATAGCAAGAGAGAAGTTCGGGTCGTTACAGATGGGTCTGGTGGCAGTTGTGATATGTCAGGTGTAACGGTGAACATCTTGAGTTGTGACAGTCGCCGGTACAACCAGCTAGTGGCGCACACTTCGGCTATATAAACTTTCTGTTACTTACGGTACAGATTTTCTTTTAACAGTATCAATAGGAAATAATTATATGTTTTCGCACAGTATCACATGACATTATATTTCTGAAGGAGGTGATCACTAATTTATTTATACAACTTTCCGAGATAAGAAATCCGAGATCCTTTAATAGGATTCCACGAGTTATATAATGCGACACGAGTTGACATAAAATATCGTTCTTTACTTACTTCCATATATTAAAGGCAGCTGAATAATAAATAGTGTTTAAAAGTGTTTACTTCCATCAGCCATAGAACAAAAATAAATATTAAATGTTGTTCCGCATGGGATATTGACAAATCCACACAACAATATCTCATAATGGAGTTGGTTGCCTTTCATATTTAAACAGCAGATGAAATAGAAAACAGTGTATGGCTGAAACCAGTAGGGCTGTATGGTGTATTGGCTCCCCACAAAAGGTTTTTACAATTTTTATTTTACTCTTTTAGTTACATTTTTGGTCAAATATATTACGTTATTATCATTCATTGTAGATAGGTCTGTAGGTTTTTATCATTGTTGCAATATTAAAACAAAAAAAGGATCTAATCAAGAGAAAGACAAGTGTTTAATTTGGTCCTTTACTTGGTTTTATCATAATTTCTACAGATAGAAGAACAGCAATATGCTGCTACCACGTGTGTTAAAGGATATTGTTTCAAAATGTGAGATACATTTTCAATAACCTTGTTATTGGGGCTCCTAAATCAACTGGACATAAGGTTATATGAAAGCGACTTACTTATTATCCTTAAGATATTTATCATTCTGATAACTCCACATAACTGATAAATCAATAAAATATTCAACCTCGCCACCTGGTATTTATTAATTTTTTGTTAAATTTTTTCTTCATTTAAAACAGACATTTTTCTCTGCATAGATGAGGAACAAATTATTAATTTATGACGCCAGTTCCCATACTTCTGTAAAAGTAAATGGACACAGTTGTAGAGTATGGGACACACATAAGCTCCATGAAGTCATTGAAAATGGGCGTGATTAATCGAAAATGTCATAGTTTTAACCGTAGCATTTTTCCAACAGAGTTGTTGGATCGAGTGGTATTTAGATGCTTGTTTTTTGTTTGTTTTTTTAATAAAAAATGAGAAGCCTATCCCCTTTTGAGCCTTACTCTGCACGTCCTCACGGCCCAGTGGCCTGTGCGAGGATCTTTTCAAGCAGAATAAGAGGGATAGTCGATACAGTACAAGGTCGATGGTACTGATAAAAAGTGCAACTCAGACTCGAAGTCTTGGACCGCTCGGCTATTGGCACTCCCAAAACGTTGGTAATTTTGCTAATACCATAAATATAAAACCATACGAATTTTGTAACACCGTTTGGAACTAAATGGTGCACCAATATGGCAGTTTTTATCATTGAAATTATATTTTTAATAGAATTTTTACTAGTTCATTACGTACGTGGCACATATCAAAACTCTGGAATTACGAATGGCTTGGATATCTGTGGATCATTTGGGTAATTTGTCCGTAAATGTTTATGAGCCGCTTTTGTACCCTAAGTCTACATAAATAAATGCTGTCATAACGCAGTGGTCTATGAGATCAGGCAAAATTAGACAGAAACTGGAATTTGCATAGATAATAATACAGCTACTGATATTCATAGAGAGATTGTAATTAAGAGATCTACTACGGAATTCTGACTGTGAGCAATATAACCTACATAATTAATTTAATTGAACTAGTTGAAATGATCCTATTTGGACCAAGTTATTAATTGCAATTAGTGGCTCATATTTATGAAGTTATCTTATCGTAATTACAATTATATAATTAATATTAAGTCTTCAATAATACAGAAAAAGAGCTAATAACTTTCTAGAATTCGTCTAGATAGAAACTTTTATGTCCAGGCCGACTGTACTCTAATAACGTTACATTTTAGTTTACATATACCTTCACATAACCTTTTGTTATCCTCTATTTACCGGATGACAATAGCAGAGCCTTTGGATAAATTTTTCTCAGATGTCACAGTACAGTATGATAAGCAATAGTATAGATCCTCACACATAATTAGTTTAATGTATTTACTTGTGTTTTCAGAATCTAATTTATGTTCATAAAAATGTGTCTCGATATCAAACTGATCGTAAATTGTGGCTAAGGGAATATCATAGTAATACCCTGATAAACGTCAAATATTATTTCTAACGTGGTTATTTTTTTAATTCTTCATGATTCACTACAATTTTAACTATGGTGCTGTCTTTAAAATTTTAAATTTTACTAGTAAAAAATAATCAATAATTAGACGAGTCATAATCTTTATCGCTTCTCCTTTGAATAGTGCAGAGATCTGGCTGGCATCCCAAGTTCTTAAAACACGAACCTGTGCATGTTTGACTTAATTGCTTTTCCTGCATGCATAATTGAAGTAGCTTTCAATCATTCTGAAATTGTTTTAATGAATGCAATTGCTTGCGCTACATCTTTAAAGTTGTAATCATAAAATACACAATTAGTTATTTTTAAAAATGATTAGTATATTTTATATTAATTATCAGTGAAATAAAATGTATATTACACCTATGAAGTATGTATGTTGCAAAACCAATTTACTGTAAAGCAACTTTAAATTATATTGATATAATACAGACATTAAATCACCCAGTATCAATCAAAAAACACAAATACCGAGATAAAGAACGCGAGAATCTGAAAATGCAGTGCATTTTAACAGTGTTATATAATACATTTACTGTATTCTTAAAGACGCCTGAGCAATTACGTCAAATAACTGTAACTTTATTAAAACCTACTCAAAGTTTCAATATTAAGTTTATAAACTTTACTGTCGTGTCATGTACTTATTAGAGGGGAACACTGAAAACTTTACTTACATGTATTAATAATTAATTAGCAATAACCCTGCATCTAGATCTCACCTGACGTGCTCTTAATGCAATATTTTGTCATTCTACCTGATAAATGCTTTAGGAAGAGTAACTGTCCTGGTATTTCCAGGTAGATCGAATAACAATGATTTTAAAGAAATTTAATAATATAGGTCACATCCACAGTTAATGCGTATACATCTATATGCTATCATCATGATTTTCCAGAGAGTAATTAAGGAAGGTTATTACCTAGATTACCAAGAATATTACCAAGATTATTACCAAGATCCATATAATGGGTAACATATGAAGAGCTGGCAGCCAAAGATATCCACCTGTTTACAGATGAAAGGTCAAGGTCGCAGGTAAGCGGCTGAATCCAAAGAACATGCCAGGTCTATACAAAGTACTATGGGTGATAAACAAGGCCCTGATAAATGGCTGTTTCTCATGAATTTTAAACAAAAAGAAGGAATACTTTTAAAAAGGAGGTAAAGGGATTTGTAACAATTTCTGTGCAATAATATGCCATTTTATTATGCGAACAGAAACACGTGTAATGATGTTCTTTGTTGGATTGGTTGGTAAGAATTTCTTCAGATTCTCGGACTTTTCAATACAGTATTGTATCTGTTCGTATTGTATTTGGAAAAGTGAAGTAAAAGAATATATTTCATGCTTATACCATATTATTTACGCAATGATGAGTACAGAAAACTTAAAAGCTCTTTTCAACACGTTAAAATGTTTTTATTGTTGTTCTCAAGTAACTTAGTTTTTCGGAGCTTTTGGGCACACATCGGGCGACGCAAAGTTTGTTTCTTGGTTTTAAATGTACAGTATACCATATATGAATATATCCATCCTATTTTAAGTAACGGGGTGAGGTGTGATAATAGGCAGCATTATTATTGCTCTTATTACAGATTTTCAAGAAATAATGGTTTGGTTATATGAATCACATAATAACAGTATATGGTAATTGTGTCACATCCATTATTCCTTGTTGCAGCAATTAGTGTGATGAAATATTTACAAGCTATTAGTAGATAAAATAGCTGTATTTTATGTATTGGTGTATTGTATAAAATATTCAATAATTAACGCGGCACATGCACTACTATACATATTTATACTGCACATTAGAGCAATTTAATCAATCGTTAAAAGGAATACTTCTTCTCTCTTGTCTGTTAATTATATCTCCAATACTATAACAAGAAGTGCGGTAATGATCGGGTTTTTAATGAAATATATTTGAAGCAACCGATACTATTGAGGACTGTATTCATTAAATCTGCCAGTATTATTGCTCTGATATTGATTAAAAATCCCAGACTGATGGAGAGCCTGCTTGTACCGTATAAATTCTTACTGAAAATGGTTTTATTACGAAAATCTTACAGCTATTTGGATTTTCAATATTATGGATTTTCCATTTTAAGCTGGTATTGGCAAAAACAATTTTTTTAACCTGTTTAGAAATTATAGTTGCCTGTGTGATAGCACCCATTAGTATAAAGCAATAAAGATTGTTTCAATGTGTGGTAAATGGAATTCACAGTTTATTTAATTTGCGCAATTTAATGTATATTATATATTTTTATTATTCGTAAAATATCAAACAATAGAACAGCCACACCGTTTTTAAATAAAATTTATTGATACTGACAAAAAAAGTGCTGCTCTGTAATGTTTAAGAACTCTTTATTCACGAATGTAAAAATACTCATAGTATGTTGAAAGTAAAGTAAACAGGATATTTCCGGAAATCTTTCCATTGTTTATTGATGTAGAAAAACTACGTAGTGTTACTGATTTTTTGTTTCACTGAACGGTGGAAAATGTCCTGAAAATCCTGTTTCCTTCATAGTAACACACGTTTTTATATCGGCAATCTGATCTCTTCTTCACGTAAATAACTAAACTAACACATAATAACAATCTAGGTTAAGACAAATAAATCATACGTTGTGACACACATAAGTTAGGAATCACAAACACCATGTTGTGCGTCAACTTCACTAACTCTAAAGCATGCACTTAATAAAACAAAACACCACACAATTTATTAAAATTTGATTACAAAATACAGGTCACAATACGTATGCATTCGCCGACCAACCACCTACGACTAACCAGATGCTTAATTGGCTTTTTATTGGATTTATTCTAATTCATATCAAGAACTTCGGACCAACAATAATGAGCAATTTTTGACTTTTTTGTTAGACTCTTTCTTGTGTTTTCTTTGTGTTCTTTTATCCTTACGTTTAATAGTCTTTTGCCTCGCTAAGCATTCCCTATTGAAACTACATTTTATACTGTAAGGACTGTTTTCGGAATACTGTGTGCCATATTTTGGTTTCATTATTTTTACGAGACTGTCTAAGAGTATTGTGTGTTATGAACGCGCTTCTAATATTATACTTTCTACCCACTCATCTAGTTTTTTCCGATAATCCCGGCACATAGGGCATTGACATAAATGCAAATTTATCACTATTCTGATTTGCCAAATTGAAAATGTTACTGATTTACTACTCTCTATTACAGTGTTTTTTTTTAAGAATTACATTAGTAAATAAAAGTTTATAATACACTGACATTCTTATGATTGCTTTGTTTTATACACGCAGAAACAATACAAAAACATTCTTAGGTTATTTTATTACTAGTAGTCTAATTATACTAAATGTTAATATACAAAATTTTTTGTTTTTATTATGATGACCTTAAATATTCTCGAACTCATAAAATTTAAGTAGATACTGGTGGAAATTAAAACTGCACCTTTTTAGAAATATTCAGGTTTATTAAATCAATCCAAATTTCAATTATTAACCTTGTATTCCACCAATGAAATGTTTTGCACAATAGTTTAAAATTACTACTTCCTTAGGCAAGGCACTTTCGATTTAACATGGGCTCACTGTCCTCCAAATACGTGTGTATAAAATATAAAATAAAATAATAATCTTGAATAAATTTGTATGAAATAAAATAAATAGGCTTCTTCTCAAAATTAATAAAATAAAAATTATAAAATTCTTTAAAATAAAATTCTCAAACAAATCTAAACAGTTCTCAACAGGAATTTTTCACAAGTTCCTACAGGATATGGTGCAGCACCTGCAGCTCTTAATTTTAACTAGAATCCCTATAATTTCAATTAAATTTTTACGTTTGACTTTAAATAAATAACTCCTTTACAATTTAGATATATATTAGTCCACACTCAACAGAATTTGATCGTTTAATTTCAAATTTCAATTCCAATTTCAAATTAATTCACTTCTTAAATTTTCAAATTTCTAATTTAGAAAAATTTAATAATTCAGTCAAAAGTACTTAGCTCTTTGGTCGTGAAGGTCTTGGAGTTCGGTATTAAAATAATCTATACCAACGGATCCTACGCCCGACACTACTTTTAAACTCGCACTAAAGACTTTACTCTATCGCTTCTCAACTCGGAATGAAGCAGAGCGTGGTTTCTTGGCCTGCACCGACTACGCTCCTGTTCCTGCAGGCCTGTTTGAATCTCTCTCAACGCAGGTTCGCCGCCTAACAAAGGATTGAGTCCACTGTAGACTATTGTTTGGCAATCACTGCCATCAAGTCAGGTCTAGACCAGATTCCAAGCGCGTCGTGCCTGCCGCTGGATTACAATATAAATTTACTATTTTTTTATTCCCTATCCATTTACAATTCTAAAATAAAATTTTATTTATTAATTTTTTTTTATCTAAAGTATACCATGTAATTGGTATACACACCCCCCCTTAAAGCGCTTGGTATCTGCCAAGTTTAATACTTAAGTCTAAAAAAATTATCTCACATCCTTTAGAAATTGTATTTCCACCTAGCCTTAACATGCATCATAAAATCTACAAAAACCCTTTTTTTTATACTATTTGTTTTAATTTATTTTTGATAATAGTTGTAAGAAGTGGCAGCATACAAGTTGTCAAGTTATTTTAACCAAGCGTTAATTATTATAAATTCTTTTTAAAAGAGTCCATACATTATTAGATTGTTTTTGAAAACTTAAACAATTAAGTTCCCCAATAGAAACCTTGACCTAAACTACGGCAAGTATTAAGAGTCCAATTGCCACCTACCTTTTTACAATTCTAAGTCCTACCATAAAGATAGTCCATCCAGATAATCCTTCACAATGGGTCGAACGAGGAAGACGGTGATTGTTGTTGTGGGATGTTTATAGCAGGTCCGGTCTGTTATCAGTTGGGTCGTCCCTGGAACCTTTGCCCTGCACGGCTGTGTGTGTTGGCTCGCCCATTCACTGGTTGATGCAGCTTCATATAGAATTAAAACATATCCCCAGACGGGGGTGTCAGTTCTTATTTTATTATTTTTACCTATACCATTCTTTATCATAGAAATAACAGTCTTTTTTCTTCTGTTCCCCTCTTCCTTGGTATAAATTTTATCAAACTAACAAGTTTAAATTAATATTCCAACATTCGTGTTAATTATTAATTTACATACAAACATAAATAACACATGTTAATAACATTAATTACGGACCATGAGTTTCGGATTTGTGCATTATTCAGAAAAATAAATACTGAATTGGTTTAATACACTCCTCCTCTCCCAAACCATGTAGTTATCGCAACTGTGTACTTCACCTGTGCTCTTTTATCTAAATCATAAACTTTTTATTCCTCTTGAGGTTTCTTCAAGTTTAAAATACATTTTTACAAGATTACAATTCCAATTAATATTTACAATTTAACAGGGCTGTAGAATTTCCTCAATTGTTCACTATATTTTAATTTAATCTTCCTTGTCACTGAAATTTCTCAAATCAAACATACATACATACAACGTACATCCAATATAGTTTTTCTTCATTCTTACAACTAATTTAATTCGTCATAATATTTTTTATTTTTAATTGTTTAGGTGGATTTAATGGATATGGTCTAAGTTTTACGGGTTCATGATCTTTAACTTTTAATTTATACTCATAATCTAGAGTTTTACCAATTTTGTCGGTAAATACCGTTGGAAATTCCTTTATAATTTTTATTATTTCATTACTGGCCTCTTCGCATCCTATTTTATAAGTGTGATTGGTGTTCATACACGCTACTGTAATATTTTGCACAAATTTTATACACTTTTCTATATTAAAGTCAAATCGACAACAATTATTTTTCAAGTCTATTAACAAACCAGAATGTTTTATAAAGTTCGCTCCTAAAATTGCCTTTTGAGCTAAGTCCTTCACTATAACAAATTCCACTTTCCAGGTGAACATATCTATTTTTATTTTTATATTTACACTGCCGATTACGGACATTTTTTTATTTTCAGCACTCATACATGTCAGGTTAGATAACTGGTAACACTTTACAATCTTATTCTCTAATAATAGTTTATACAGTCTATCACTTATTATATTTATACTACTACCGGTATCTAATAATACATTTAATGATATATTCTTGCCAAAATCTATTTCTAAGCTGGGCAATGAACTGATATTTTCCGAATTTTTCTTTTGCCAAGTATGATTTAATTTAGCAGATAATTCATGTGAATTTTTGTTGGACACAATTTTAGGTAACCGGGAAAGTTCGCCCTTCCTTAACTCATTGTTCGAACTTTCCCTACTAACGAGTTTTTTGACTCCTGTACATCAAGACCCACATTTTCGGGATTAATAGCTGGAGTGTGGTTTACAATAGGTCTCCGCTGGTTTACAACAGGTTTCCTGTTTAGCTCCCGGCACTGATAAGTATAATGACCAGGTCTATTACATTTATAACAAGTTATTGTTTCTTGCCTCGCCCTGATCCTGTTAACCGGTACATTATACTTCCTATTCACATTCAAATTATTCCCTGTTTTCCTCACGTTGTCAGCATAACCTACATTATTCGCCCTTATACACATCTCATCCAGTTCGGAATATGTGCTCGGATTTCCCATAAACACTAGTTTATTTCTGGTTTCAGGATTAATTCCCACCTTAATTAATTCCACAACATCCCTTTCATTTATATTACAACAAAGTACTTCTACTGATTCCTTAATGTCTATAATGTAGTTGGATAAGCTTTCATTATATCTTTGGGACGGTGCACCTTTTCAAATTTCAAAAGTTCACGCTGATGATATGGCACGAAATAATTCAATAATATTTCAAGCATTAATTTGACCGTGACATTGTCCTGTTTTATTTCTAATAGTTTCGACAAAAGAGCTCCCTGACTATGTGAAATCGCAATCTCCATAATATCCTCTTCCGTACATCTAGTTTCCTTTTTAAGTTTCAAGATTATTTTAAAGAATTCTAATAATTCTTGAACATTTAATCCATCGCAGATTTTTAACTCTTTCAAATAACGCTCAATGGGGTTCGGTAGTTTATTATAACTTAAATGTGGCCGTCCCGAAACAAACACCTCATCTCTCATATTTAGACCAGACTTATCTTTCACTTCCGGTTTACTAGCCTCTTCCAGCTCACCTTCTATTTCCAGATTGGAATCAGATAACTTACGCACCAAGTTATCAGATGTTTCCTTGTCAATTTTTAAGTTTTTTATTTTTAACAACAATTCACTTAATATACTATTCCGGTTTTCAACATGTTTAGCTATATCCTTTTCTTCGATTTTAAACAATTTACTTAAGTTAGTTAGTCGGCGCTGCCAATGATTTATTTTTGTTTCACACCTAACTATGTCCAATGTTAGTCCCTGTTCAATGGATTCTTCCAGTCTACTTCCTAATACTTGGGTTTCTAACTTAATTTTATCCCATTCCTCCTTGAAAGCGACCTTTCCACTCAGGTTCAAATAATTACTATTTACATCAAGACTTATTAACTGCCGTAACTTTTTCCTTAAATCTATCACTTTAAGACTAGGAGACACTTCCACACCTCTTAACCTAATTTCATAGTCCAATTCCTCCTTGGTTAACAAGTCCACCTTAAGTGCCATTTTAAAAGTTTAATATTACACACTTTATAAATTTCCAGTATCCAAGCCACTTATTAATGAACAACCACTAAGTTCAATTTTATTAAGGTTCACCAGAATAAAGCAGAGTGGCGCACTTATTTGTATACTAAATGTTAATATACAAAATTTTTTGTTTTTATTATGATGACCTTAAATATTCTCCAACTCATAAAATTTAAGTAGATACTGGTGGAAATTAAAACTGCACCTTTTTAGAAATATTCAGGTTTATTAAATCAATCCAAATTTCAATTATTAACCTTGTATTCCACCAATGAAATGTTTTGCACAATAGTTTAAAATTACTACTTCCTTAGGCAAGGCACTTTCGATTTAACATGGGCTCACTGTCCTCCAAATACGTGTGTATAAAATATAAAATAAAATAATAATCTTGAATAAATTTGTATGAAATAAAATAAATAGGCTTCTTCTCAAAATTAATAAAATAAAAATTATAAAATTCTTTAAAATAAAATTCTCAAACAAATCTAAACAGTTCTCAACAGGAATTTTTCACAAGTTCCTACAGGATATGGTGCAGCACCTGCAGCTCTTAATTTTAACTAGAATCCCTATAATTTCAATTAAATTTTTACGTTTGACTTTAAATAAATAACTCCTTTACAATTTAGATATATATTAGTCCACACTCAACAGAATTTGATCGTTAATTTCAAATTTCAATTCCAATTTCAAATTAATTCACTTCTTAAATTTTCAAATTTCTAATTTAGAAAAATTTAATAATTCAGTCAAAAGTACTTAGCTCTTTGGTCGTGAAGGTCTTGGAGTTCGGTATTAAAATAATCTATACCAACGGATCCTACGCCCGACACTACTTTTAAACTCGCACTAAAGACTTTACTCTATCGCTTCTCAACTCGGAATGAAGCAGAGCGTGGTTTCTTGGCCTGCACCGACTACGCTCCTGTTCCTGCAGGCCTGTTTGAATCTCTCTCAACGCAGGTTCGCCGCCTAACAAAGGATTGAGTCCACTGTAGACTATTGTTTGGCAATCACTGCCATCAAGTCAGGTCTAGACCAGATTCCAAGCGCGTCGTGCCTGCCGCTGGATTACAATATAAATTTACTATTTTTTTATTCCCTATCCATTTACAATTCTAAAATAAAATTTTATTTATTAATTTTTTTTTATCTAAAGTATACCATGTAATTGGTATACACACCCCCCCTTAAAGCGCTTGGTATCTGCCAAGTTTAATACTTAAGTCTAAAAAAATTATCTCACATCCTTTAGAAATTGTATTTCCACCTAGCCTTAACATGCATCATAAAATCTACAAAAACCCTTTTTTTTATACTATTTGTTTTAATTTATTTTTGATAATAGTTGTAAGAAGTGGCAGCATACAAGTTGTCAAGTTATTTTAACCAAGCGTTAATTATTATAAATTCTTTTTAAAAGAGTCCATACATTATTAGATTGTTTTTGAAAACTTAAACAATTAAGTTCCCCAATAGAAACCTTGACCTAAACTACGGCAAGTATTAAGAGTCCAATTGCCACCTACCTTTTTACAATTCTAAGTCCTACCATAAAGATAGTCCATCCAGATAATCCTTCACAATGGGTCGAACGAGGAAGACGGTGATTGTTGTTGTGGGATGTTTATAGCAGGTCCGGTCTGTTATCAGTTGGGTCGTCCCTGGAACCTTTGCCCTGCACGGCTGTGTGTGTTGGCTCGCCCATTCACTGGTTGATGCAGCTTCATATAGAATTAAAACATATCCCCAGACGGGGTGTCAGTTCTTATTTTATTATTTTTACCTATACCATTCTTTATCATAGAAATAACAGTCTTTTTTCTTCTGTTCCCCTCTTCCTTGGTATAAATTTTATCAAACTAACAAGTTTAAATTAATATTCCAACATTCGTGTTAATTATTAATTTACATACAAACATAAATAACACATGTTAATTTTTTTTTTTATTTTTATCTAAAGTATACCATGTAATTGGTATACTAATATTAATCTGTTGAATATTTTAGTAATCTTTACTGACATTTTTAGATTTTTTACTATACAGTTATTGGTGAGAGTTTTAGTGATAACACATGCTATAATCCCCGGATATAGTAAAGAGCAATCAAAAAATTCTGAATGCATATCTAAAAGATGTAAGATGGCTCTAATTAGTTGCCCTGAACATGTATAAAGGGTGATAACCTCAGTGAGGCCACCGAGGATTCTCAGAAATTTTGCATTTTACAGCAAACATTAAAATAACTGTCTAGTAAGTTTTATGTTATTTAAATTACGTAAATAAAGTTTTAACATTCGGCCGGCCTTTTTCCAATATGGTGGTAAAGTCTCTTATTGTCCTTTGTGTTTTTAGATTTAGTATGCCATTCTAATACTGAAATATGCCATAAAATGAAATATGACTTGAGGCAGGTTTTTAAAGTGACCTTCAGTTTCATATATATTGAGAAATATATATATATATATATATATATAATGACATAAAATTATTAAATAAGTAGAACACTCACATTTTGTATAAGACGTAAAATGTAATATATAATTGTAGTATATTTAGAACTTTAAAAAGTCCATTTAAGGATGTAACACAACTCTCTACACTAACTTCAGGGTAGAGTTTACTGGTTGATATTAACGCAAAATAAAAAAAGAATATTTCTCTTACAGGAAGTAGATTTTTAATTTGGATTATAAGGATACATCGTTCTTAAAATGTGATGCTTCCCTTGATAGATTAAACGATTCGTTTCCTTGTACCCAACTCAAACATTTTAAAGTTACTACAATTTAAGAAAGGGTAAAGAAAAATCGAGGTAAGCAAAATCTTGCTTTAATTAGTTCTGTGCTTTTTTACTATTAATTTTGAGTAGACATATATATATATACATATATATATATATATATATACATATATATATATATATATATATATATATATATACTACAGACATACAGTGAACGTAAAGATTGCATCGGTCGCATTTGAGTTTTTGCTACATTTCAGAAAAGAAACAAACTCCTATCCTAAACTATTGTACATTTTTATTTATCCGTTAGTATGTTTTCTATATATACACATTTATATAATTATAGCAGAACTTAAAACTGTAGATGCGTTATCCTTAAAAGTAATAGATGAATTTAGTATTCTGAATAAACGCTGTAAAACTACACAAAGTACATTAAATCAGGTTTCTCTATCCCGCTTAATGCAGTTGCTGTTGTGGAAGACGAGATTTAATTACATTTTCACCTTCAAAGCCCTCCAGTCTGAGCTTGTAAATGGCATTGCTGGCGAATATTAATAATGAATATTTGTCATTAGTACGATACCACGCCAACAGCGGGTGCTTTACTCACCTGTGTTGTGTTTATACATGTTACTAAACATATGTTTGTACAAGTTAGAATTTATTATTTTTAGACACATACTTTACACCATTAAAAATCTAATCAAAGTTTGTTTTAGTAATCACGTGTTTTAGGAACAACACATACAAATGTTTGTATTATTACAATGGATAAAAAAATTCTCTATTTGAGTTAGTGGAGAAGTTATAATTTTATATTTCAGTATTTGTACTTATTAAGGAGTGTGAAATATTTGTATAAGAGCAACTGCCGTCCTAAAGTGTTTATAATAATTTATTAAATAATAATATATTCTAATCGTATTGTATACAGTAGAAAGTAAAGCCATTTAACCTCAAAAATCTTTAAATTTAGTGTAATTATTGACATTTTCAATCTGATTTCCGGAGAACATAGACATGGCCTTCGAAATCTTCCATCTTCAAAACCATTTTCTTCCTACAGGAAATGGCAACGGTACTCAATCGAGTATTACATGAACTGCTGAGGTTACTTGAACGACGAAATTAAATGAAGGACCCAATGGCAGTCAAAGAAAAGTTGATATGGAAATGTTTAGATTTAATGTATGGCCAAATGTAATGAGCACAAGAATCTTCACTGAGAAGTGTAGGTAACATTTACTATAAGGCAAAAAAAGAGTGGATAAAAATAGAATATTGAAAGAACATTTATTAAATTTTCTTTCATAGCCATACTAAAATTCTCTGTCATTACTAAAAATAATTTCAATAATAACAACGTTCAATTCATTTACAACAAAGTAAAATTAAAATAGTAAAGTATTATACTTATACTATAATAGTCCACTTTCTTATCACAGATCTACATACATCACTTGAATGAAGCTAAGCACCACTATGCAGCTTCATGCACAATGCACGCAATGATTACAAAAATAAACTTACATCTGAACCGACAGATTGCACGTATCACCTTTGAATGTAATCTGGGCAGAGAACGCTTTGTATGAAACAGTATCGTAAGGAACCATTGCAGGAAACGCCCTATTCATGGGAAACCTTTGTACGAAGAATAAGAGACCGTTCATCATTTCTGCTACATTTATTTCACGAGCTATGCATATCATTCTCTCTGAGGTTTCCTAATAATTTGTTTTTTGTTAGATTACAGTGATGGACATGAACGTAAATTAAATTAACTATCCATTCTTGTATGTTGAATATTTAATAATCTGGTATTTATCATATTATTGTACACAAGCACGTATTTGTTTAAATTAATAAAATCTGTCTATATGTTATAAAGGTTTTAAACTTGATGGTAATGTCTCATAACGTAACGAATATAATTTATTTTTCAGGTTATCCCTATTCAAGCATATGGATGTTATTTAACTTTTATCTATTTCACTTTCTTATTCCGTTTATGTCAATATGTTAAAAACAATATTTGCGGTGTGCAAATTTAATTTGTCTTAGAGGATCAATCAGGATCCATTGTCTTGTATTTTTAAATTACGGGTATACTTGTTTCTATTTATTTACTCTTTGTTTAACGCTTGATATTGAAAGTAAGGTTATGTATGATACAAATTTCAAACGAAATATAGCAATAAAAAAATTCCAAAATCCTGTTACAGTTTTATTTACTTCCTAATCTTACATTGTATTAGTTTTGAGAAATCTAACAAAATCAATTTTGCTTCAACAAATATTATATTATTTAGTGATATCTTTTGATCTATGTTTCTCTAGTTTAGTTCATCCCTAAATAAACATATGGGGCTGGAGTCCTTATTATATTACTCACATGCCTGTACATCTTAACATGATAACTCATCTCAACTAAAGAATAACTTTTGTCTGATCGTCTCGGCCAGTTGTTTACCTATAATATACCGACAGCTGTTTAACTATCCATTTCACTTTACTATTGTGTACTAATTTTTAATGTAACGCTAACAGTTCCATAAACCACTATCTAACGTTGGGAAATTAAGTTTCATTACTGATTGATTCAATTTTATTATCTAACATCTTTGATAAAAATTCATCTGAGAATTGATCTAGGTACACTCATTTCAGTGAAATATATACACATAACGTAAATATGGTAGGAAGGATTTATTACTGTGTATGTTGAATTTAGCTGCAGTTCACATTTCTCTTAGTGCAGCGTCTGAAATCTGAAGAAGCTCAAATAGAACTCTTTACATGGTTTCAACACGAGACACACGTAGACTAAAAGATAAAGTGTAATATAGGCGAAAAGTGATTCTCATTATCTCATCAAGTGCACAATGAAGTGCACTGCGATGCTTCAGACACAAGCCCAAATCACGGTGGAGCAATTGAGTTTTCCACACAAAGCGTAGCTTTTAACACGTAATGAGTCGGTTCCAAATCCAAACTGAGCGCGTTAATTTTTCCCACATTTACTTATGTAAGTACCTAACCAGTGGAAGAAAATAACGAGTATTGATCATTATTTACGCGTTTTCTTTTCAAAGTTATTGATTTTAGAATTGAAAGAGTAAGCAATCATTATAAGCTATCAAGTTTTCCACGGGTAACTATCCTATCACACTTCATTATTTGTGATAGAAATATGTTTACATCTCAGTTAAATTGTTATGTTAGCTTATTTTCACGAGCTATGCATATCATTCTCTCTGAGATTTTCCAATAATTTATTTTTTGTTAGTTTACAGTGATGGACATGAACGTAAATTAAATTAACTATCCATTCTTGTATGTTGAATATTTAAAAATTTGGTATTTATCACATTATTGTACACAAGCACGTATTTGTTTAAATTGATAAAATATGTCAATTGTTTTATTAGCTTATTTAAAATTAATTTTGAATTCCTCCTAATGTACATATTTGTTATAAAAGTCTCTCTCGATGTATATAAATGTTTTAGTCTTAGTAATTAACGGAAAAGTACACTCAACAATGAAAGAATATAGGTAGTAAAATTTAATTGTAAATATATAAGTTCTGGTTTTTTTAAAGTTCCTATTTCTTTAAATTCAAAGTGCTAAACGGTACCTCCTATAACATTATACTACGCAATTGGGTACCAACACATGTACTGGTTTCCTTAATCTGGGACGCCAGAATAAAAAATTGTTAAATCCATTACTGTTGATTAATAAATGTTCGTATTGTTTGCACAGCAACCTCGGCAGATGGCATCATGGGCATTCGTCACAGAAATATGTGTTGCCTGATTTGATTTTTGGTACGAATAGTTAAATTGGATGTAGATTAATTACATTAAATTGCGAGAATCTGTTATTTCAAGTATTATTTTCATATTTTCATAAGACCAATGTAAAATATTCGCTAACGCTCAGTCAAAACCCAATTGAGTGGCATGCACCAATATTGAACTCTGCTCCTCATATAACAATGAAGCTTCATGGAAAATTTCAAGTCCATAGTTCATTTCGTTTTGAAGATATCTTGCAGATAGACAGACATACAGACAGACAGAAATAAATAATTTTCTGGCCCTACGAATGATAGTCCCCACAAAAGCGTAGTAAATTACACTATATTTTGTAATCTCTTAGTGTCTTTGATATCTAAACGATCTAAAGGGTTTACTTTGAGCTTCTTCGTTGTGACTTTTTATCTCTTCAGACGAACATCACTTAGGCTCAGGCTAATGTGGCTCCTCACGCTGGATCTTCCTCCACTAACTATAGTTTACCCCACTTATTTAAAAGAAGGTCATGCTTTGTAGGGGTAAATTTTGTACATTCTTTTTGAAATTGTACTATTTAAACAATCGATTTCAATATCAAGCTCAGGTGTTTCGTACTTGAATGGTATACTGATCACGTAGGTTAGTTCTTCCAGCAATTCGATGCATTAGATTAATTTAAAATTATTTACTAACGTTTTCTTAATAAACAGTAATTTTTTTAATATTTATAAAACGGCATTGTTTTTTTATTACAATTTTCTAAATAATAACATTTTTCTGCACATGATTCGATTTTACTGACACTAAATACTGGCATTCCAGTTGTATTTCAATATAATGGCCAATATTATTTCTGTGCTTGTCTTTAAGATTCTCATCGTGATCGAGATACAAAAATGTGTCATTAAGAATCAGGGTTGACTACCCACATAGTAATAGCAGTGCCGATATCAAACTGAAACTTTCTCTGTCTATCTAACTTCCCTTAACTCCGATTCCTTAGCTGCGAATTTCCTGATTAACTGTTGGGACTACATATTATCATACGTATATTTTAAAATGTTAAACATCATGTCATCCTACTTGGCTGAATTTAACTGAATGTTTATACATGTTCAGGTTAACAGCACGAGCGATAGGTGCCCACACTGAACCACCTCGTGGAACTCGCTACCTACAACTCCAGCCTAATGGTGAATGACCAAATCAAAACCGAAATGATGACCAGAAAGTCAAAAATCAATCACTTAGCCTACCCGGTTGCTAGATTTGGGTTTAAAGTTGGTCGAGTATATTTTTCCATTGTTGAACATATAGAAAGGGCTACACATCTATTATATCACTCTTAATAATGTAATAAATATAGGAATAAAATGGTCGGTAAGACAACAAATCAATAATAGCAAAATCTCTGAATGCCTTGATAACTATTGATAAAAACATAACAAAAAACTAACTAACTTTTTCTAACAGTAGAACAATCTAATTATTATTATTATATTATCAGAAAGATGTATTATAGCAGTGATAATAATATGCAATTTTATAGGCAATGCTATAAATAAGACTTTCAATGAATTGAACTCACAGATGGAATTACTGTCACAGATCCTTGTGTTATTGCTCACAAGATAGCTGATTGCATTATCTCGTTACAGCCTGACCGCCCAAGTACAGTTTGAACTGCAAACGTACCTACCTGCAATTGATTGTTTTTCATATCTCAAACCACATAGGAGGAAATAAAATTTGTTGTAGGCTTAAGTCTAAAAAAATAAAAATCTACTGGATAATGTGTGTGTGTTCACATATTAAAATTCACTGGAATATTACCAGTTTTCGTTTATATTTTCAATTTTTCTGAAACTTTGAAAATGAGTTCTGTTCTTCAAATTCTAGAAATATAATATCCTGTAAACTAGATATCATTAGACCATGTACTCTTTCCAAATTTCTTACTGTCTTGTTGTTACCTTGGTTCACTTTGTGTTATTAATTAATCAAGATCTGTTTACTCGATAACGGTACCTTGCAAAACATTGTTAACATTGGTATTTTGCTTGTAAATTCCGATTCGCACAGCTTTCCATTCTACGGCTTGTAACTTAAATAAGATATAACTGGCAACCTTTACAAAATGTATAACAATATAAACGTTTTATTTTTTAATTTTCAAGAACACATTAATGTATATTCTATAAAATAAGATTATCTATGGGTAATTTTTATTTTTTAACTAATATACGTGATATATTTTAATTGCGATTACTTTTTTTTAGTTTGATAAACTTGCCATACGGGTTGGTTTCTGCTCTAGGCTGAGACCACAGGCGCAACTGTTATATTATACATCAGTGGTTGTGACAGGGGTGGCAATTACAGACATTACTTTGTTGAAAGATTAATACATTTCAACGTGTACGCCACACCACGTAATGCGTAACAGGCATTGCTGAAGTTATGGAATACAAAATTTCCAGTCTCTACCTCATTTCATTCTCAAAATATCCCGTGGACAGACAGACAGATAATCATACAAAAAATAAATTTCCACTTCCCGCGTTGGGTGGAAAACCCTGTGTTAAAATCACAGCCATTACGCTTAATGTGACCAGCGCAGCGTGCGACAAATAAACAGTGTCCGAGTTTTACGGTTCATTAAACTAACATTTACAATCTCAACAGTGAATTTTATTGTGTGTGATGTGTTTTTTTTTTTTTTTTTTTAAGAATAAACAAATCACTTTGGCCATTTTAATTTGATCTGGCACTTTTACGTACCTATATTTAGTTACCTAGAAAATTCATTGAGATTTGGTACATTTATGCCATCATTGACTAGTTCATTTATTATGCTCTACCCCAAGAGTTAATTAATTAATTTTCAGAACAATCCAACAAATTAATCCCCCTGGAATAAAATGAACAAAGTTACGAATTGCCATCATTAACATTGATAAGACATTCCTCATTAAATCTGAGTTCAGCCAATGTAATCTAGTAAATTTAAATAATTGATTTTATTCAGTTATTGTTTCCTTTGTTTGCGTAATCATGGACTGTTATTAACTTTATGGTATTTTAATACAAACTTAATTGCATAATACTATTTTTAATGCTGCTATAATTCCATATATTTCAAAATCCAAATCGTATACAGCAGAAGTCCTCTCATAGTTACAGATGAATAAGGTATAATTTAATCTCCCTAGACAAAACTAGTTACGTAATAATGATGTAATTCCTATAATACATGCGGAATTATACTTCTTAGCGAGTTTTTATCAATAATGTGCATGTATATCGAGAGATTCCCTATATAAATATATAATCTAAAATTTGTAACGGTAAACCAATATGTGTTTCTGCAGAACAGTGAATTGATATCTGTATTATAGTTTTGACTATCAATTTAATTTATTTAACGTTATTGACTTATTTATAATAAAAGTTTATTTTTCATAAGGGTACTGGAGGAATAAAAAATGTTAATCTTTAAATATAGTCATGAGGTGTATAATTTACTTGGGATTCTCTTATGTGAAATAATTATTTAATTTAATTATTAAGGAATTAGTTTAGTAATTTGAGCTACAAAGAAACTAGTTTATTCTTTTCATATTAGGTTTCAGCGTGAGAAGTGGTTACTATGAATGTTTAGTAAATGTCTGATGTGATTATTCCAATATAATTATATTTTTAACTTCTCTCCTAAACCAGTGTTCAACAATTTCTTTTCTATGTTTAATCATTTTAACTCTTCATTGTCAAATACACATTGTTGTACAAAGACTTTTAAAACGTCATTTATAGAACAGTAGTAGTTGTAGTCGTGTCCTTAATAGATTCTTAAGTGTTGACCTACAAAAAATATATAGAATCTGTAATATTGATCATGGGGACTAGAAAATGTTTTCCTGGAATGTACGAAAATTCACCATTATTTTCTTTTACTTAAGCTATAGATACCAAATCTAATTAATAGTTCCTCAGGAAGCCTCTGTACGTAAGTGTGAGAATATTGAGTAATTCATGTGTTAAGTGCCTAGCTGTTGACTGACAGTAGAATGAACTTGAGTGACGTTAAAGCCCTAGCGGGGCTTACACTATTCTCTTAGCCTGTCAGCAGCAAACATGTAATGATTTATGAGCAAAATGTATATTAAGGGCTGCACGCGTTACAAACACTGTACAATTGTGGTGCACATAATACATGTTTGTTTTACTCAACACAAACATTTCACAATGTGGAGACTACACTAATATTTTGTCGTATCATGAATTCAGGACAGCACAATAAGCGTTGATTGCAGCAAGCGAAACCTACTTGTGATATGCTTAGAACAAAAAGTAACTGCATTAAACCAAAAGTGTTACATATTTTGTAAAATACATTGATTTTAAATGTCCTAAATTCTATTATTCTTTCACCACATCCACTGACTGTAAAAAAAACTCGAAACAAAGAATTATAATGGATAAATATCATCTCTAAGGTTCTCTGGTCGACTAGTTGTATATTTAAGTTGTACGAAATTCTGCCACAGCCATTCCCTACTGGAATAGCGCCATTACTGTCAGCAATGACAATATAAAACCAAACCAGGAACCAGCTCGAGCTGGTATCCATCCTGTCTCTGTAACCGCACATTGTGTATGACGGAGTTGTGTGAAATGCTGCCACAGCCATTCCCTACTGGAATAGCGCCATTACTGTCAGCAATGACAATATAAAACCAAACCAGGAACCAGCTCGAGCTGGTATCCATCCTGTCTCTGTAACCGCACATTGTGTATGACGGAGTTGTGTAAAAATGTTGCCACAGCCATTTCCTACTACAATGATGTCATTTCTGTCAGCAAAATTAATATTAACGATAATCTTCCATGGTCTTGATTGCTATGTTTATAAAACTTTCAATTTATCATTCATTGGGAGTAAAGCCTTTAACTTGTTTTTAAAAACTGCATCTTTCGACTAAAATGTATTGTCTGCATTTTTTAACCGTTTCAGTTATTATTTAACATCGGTATCGATGTTTGTAATTACTATTGAGATATCATAAATTATTTATAATAATCTTACATACAATTATACAATACGATTATAGATACAACTATTTGTATCTTGTTACAGATGGGATATGTAATTGAATGTTTTTCTTTATATTGAATAAAGACATTAAAAAAATGTCAATGTTTAAACACAGTTTGTTATTTAAGGAGGAGTGGTAGGAGTGTAAAGCAGAATTTCGGCACATCTTATAATCAGGTAAAAAACTATTTTATACTAGATTATGAGCTTCTAACAGCAAGTAACGAAAGGTAACAGAAGGTTGTTGCATGTTTCTAATTTATAAAAAATTGTTAATAAAATAATATTAAAAATTTTTGTTCCCCTAAATTGTATTTTTATAGTTCTTAAGTCATATGAATAATAGTCATATCACTCTCTGAAGCTATAACTGTTTTGCATACTGAAAACATTTCACTTTTTGTCCTTAACAATTCTTATTTGTACCTGATTATTGCTTCCTTACCTTATATGCCTATTATACTATGTACCTATGTGATAAAAATATTTAAAACGTTAAATAATGTTGTAGTTTTATAAGGTTAATTTCATATAAAAACTTGATGCAATATCTTATTAATTATGGATTGTGAAGTTCTTCTAGTGACTTTATAAAGATAAAGTTGCCTTGCAAACTTTACTCATCAAAGCCTCGTTATATTTACTGCAAAGAGAAAATTATGGGCAAACTTTGTGAGTAGCAAAGGAACAATTTGTTTAATAAATATAATAAACGTAGTAATTGCTTATCCAGAGCACTTCGTAGAACATTTATTATTTTGTAAGTGGCATTTTCTTAATATTATTGATATTTTAAATTTATTTGGATTTATAGGTGGGTAGCAAGAGAAGTCACCGTTTTTAGTAAAATAAGCAGTTCTACATATGATTGACCAACGTATTCATAAATTTCAGCATTAGTATTAACAGATAAGTCGTGCTAGAAGAAAATGTTTAAAAACTTGTTTATGAATTTCATTTTAACTTTAATAAAACAAAATGGATAATGTTTCTTAAAATACAAGAGAAAATTAAAAAAGGATAATAATAGCTACGCAAAACACGATAAGTAATATTTTGTAATGTCTCTAAGTATTTATCTCACATGCAGATTAAAAACAAAACAACATAGTAGGAATTATAATTAAGTGATTATGAGTGTTAAAAATAAGTCCTATTTCATAATATTTCTTTGTATTTTTGTCAGGTAATTTGTAAAGATAGCTCTATTATTTTCATTATTAAAGGCTTTGGATAGTTAAATTATTTGAATAACTTAAAAAAGAAAATTGCAACATATTTATGTTTTTTTTTTATAGAATGTTTTGTATTTTAACTTTTAAACATATTTATTTTATTACATGAATATTTTATATTTTATTTTTTATATACGAAAGACGAAAATACGGCAACTTGTATTGTTGAGGTCTGAGAGGCACAATGTATCTCGTGGACACATGAAGCCCTGACATGCATCACCCTGTCCTTGTCCTTTATTGTGCAAGATATACAGTTACTGGTTTATATATTAACTCGATACTTATCACACTCATACACACAATTATGGATGCCTACAGAAATTTTCTGTAAGCAGTAAAGAATAACGTTACTATAATTTCCAAAACATATTGTATAATTATTTATGTTATAAATGGTTAAATAGTTTACAAGCGTTAAAGTCCTTTGGGAATGTATAGTTTCTTATCAAAAACAAACCAATATATTAAAAATTACATTCCTACGACTATACGTAGTGTCTGATCATATGGAGTATTCGTATTTTGAAAGCTGAAATACTTTCGAAGTTTCCAGCTTATGATCAAGTCCTTGCCTTCACAGTACTATGGCCTATTTATGTGTATGGATATTTACAATGGAGTTTTCTAGAAATAAATTTTCAGTCCATAGAAACTTTTGTATTTTACATAACTATATGAGTGTAAGGTATTTTATAATTTATGAAATATCTAGTTAATGATTAAAAAAATGTAACACTTATGACATATAGTTGCGATAAAAGTTCTGTAGCTAAGTAGCGTATAGTCCTCAGTTTCCTTTCGCAGGCTTTCGGCAGACTATTCATGTCATGAACTGAATGAAGATCATCAAGCAAGAAATCACGAAACCACAAGTCTGCAACAAACGACATTTATTTAATATAGAATTAAATTATAAACAAAAAATATATAAAGTTTCTTAACAGAGTAAAAGTCCACTTTATAAAAGTAAGTTAAAAATTTACTAAATTTACTTTAAAGATTTTATAACTAGATTTTGGATAACTTTAAAATGATATATTCTTACATCGATTATCAAGGCGTTGTTGACAGATATGAAATCCAAGGCTGTGAACTGTACTGGAGTGTGGGCCAGCTCGAGTATGGCAACTTCCAACTGAAAACATTAGTTTATTACCTCTTACTAAATAGTATATCATCCAATAAAAATACCCTATTTAAAAATTACATTCATAAACAAATGCCTGCCAGATCCCGTAAGGGAAAAATTGAAATGGTTATGAGTTTTCCAATTAATAAACATGTAAAGTAAAATCTGTATACTTTAAACATGGCGTTTCTACTTACATGGTTTAGATGATATAGCGAGAATAAGACGATGATATAGACTATGGACATGGATCATGCTGAAGCCTATTTTTTTAAAATTAGTCTTTCCCACTCTATTGTCATTGTTTTGATACAACTATTTCATATCTTAGCTTTTATTTTTTCATCACATGATAGGCTTCTATTCAAATTAGATTATGATATAATAAGGAAGGATGAACAAGAATAAGGACTCTTTTGTAATCATAGTATTTCATTTCTTTGGTAGAATGGCAGCTTACTAATTAGTAATATGTGTAAGTATAATGAAAGAATATTTGTTTACTATATGGCTGTTAAGTATTCGCTTTTTAGCATTTATTACTAATAATAAAAAATGAATTAAAACTTTTAATAGACCACTATATAGCTGTTTTGACAAGAACTAAGACACAACAGTTAATAAAATTTAATTATTACAGTATTGCCATTATTGCCCTATACTCATCCTGTAACTCAATGTTTCCTTCTCAAAGGATTTTTGAGTTCAACACTACCTGAGTTCAATAGATTGCTGTATTTATAAGCAGCAATCTATTCAGTATCCTACTTACTTGAACGCGGACTTTGTTTATGAAAATCAGACTGTACTCAGAAGCTCAGTTTTAGAACATAGAGTGTTCAGATAAGTTCTTATTTATTACAATTTATGTTATGGTTTTGAACAACCTTTGTAGGAAACGGAATATTTGGTAATTGTTTTTAACATTTTTTATCTATGTATTACAAAGTATAATTACACGATAATTTATTAAAATGAGTTAGTACAAACCTGTTTTCTGTACTCAAGTGGATAAGTGCCCATAGTCATCTTACGATCAATCTCAAATGTCATGGATTGAACCTAATACAAAATATGTTGTTACAATTTGTGAATATTGCGTGAATAAAACCAGTTACGTATTAAATTCCGTTATATAAAACGGTCCGGATTATAAGTATAATAATGTTTTCTTTTAAGTGTCATTTTGGAGTTATGGTACATTTTTGTTGAACTTATATACTAATAAAATTCTTTTTTATGTAAAAAATTAAACATAACATATAAATTAAACAAAGAAAAGTACAACACAGCAGAGTATCGTGATGAAATAGTTTATTTTTAATCTTCAACAAAATTTGTAAGTAAAGATTGTGCATGTTTAGGCTTACATTTACGCCCCAATAACACATACTACTCTACGCATTTTCTTCTCAGGAATATTGAAAATATTATATATTAATTATATCTTAGTATAAAAAAACTTTTACTTAATTAGTTCGAATCTAATTCATCTTAAAGGAGTGTTACCTAAGAGGAAAAAACAATAAATAGTGTATAATTACATCTTTAGGTACTCAATGTCAATAATATATATCTTTAGGTACTGCTCGTTCGGTCAATGACAATAATCAATGTAAATATATAAGTTAAAACTATAGTAACGAAAAAAATTACAATACTGTTTAAATGAAAAGCCGAAGTTTGAGTACATCGTTATAAATTAATTTTCGAATGAAAAATGTCGGAATTAAACAAAAAATAAGTTGCACATTCAAGTTAAAGGTTAAGTACGGCATAATTGGAATTGTATTTGAAACATATGCTTTATAGCTAGAAAAAGCTACAGGAACGGTACAATAAAAAATGGAGAATGTTGCTTTTAGCCCCAGTTCACGTTTCACTTAATACAGCTTCTGAGTTCTTCCCACCATAGCGAAGTTATGTGTAGCTATTTGGTTTCTCCAACGTGCTTTGGGATACCTAAAACATTGTAGTGCACTCAATTGTGCACCCCATGAGACAAAGAACACCCTTCACTCTGCACTTGATTTTGTAATGACTGTCTCAGATGTTGAAAGGATAAAAATAGTTCGATTTTAGTTTCTTCGCCGGAGAATTGTATCTCTTCAGACTTAATAACTCCACAATCCAGGAGTCAAATCTGTAATAGTGTCACACTTCAGACGCTACACTAAGTGGTAGGTGAACTGGAGTTAAATCCAGCATTCACAAGAAATAAATTGCTTCCAAATATAGCTACTTTATGGGTAAGAAACAATAGACAAGTTATAAAATTATTATATTATAGCATGAATTAAAACAGTTTAAATATTTATTCAGTTTTGAACTCTAGAGATAATATTGCATATAGGGCGCGGATTGGTTTTATGGTTTATTTTTTGAATAATAATTAAATTTAATTTTTTAATCTATATTCTAGAAAAAAGATAAATATATTAGCAAAATAAATAGGAATACTCGTAAATAAGCAACACAAGTATGTTATAAGCTACTGGAAAATTTTTTTGTTTTTGTATTAGAATACTTGTTTCATATAAGGTAAATCCTCTTTAAAAGTAGCCAAAATTTGGTCAGATGACTAAAAAGGTTGATCATGTAAATGAATCAATATGAATTTTATTTTATTATGATCATATTTGTGACTTAGCTCATAGTTTTATTTTTGGAATTGCTAACGTTCATTTAGAGAATTAAATATATATATATATATAATAATATACTATAATATACTATATATAAATATTGAATGATATTTTAAATCATATAAAAGCTGTACGAATTAAAATTTTATGCTCTATGTTTCTCAGTTTATTTGCAACATATTTAGAAGCATTTGAAAAAATACAAGCTAGCTATGCCCATCGAAAAGAAGGTTACGTATAACATTTTGGATAGTAAAAATTAAAAACATGTTAATTAAGAGTAATATTATCTATGATCAAGTATGTAATAATATCGATTTTATATTGAAGTGTTTTGCTTAAAAACAACGTCTTTGGGAATTCATTATAACAGACTGGTTAAGTCGCTATTGCTAATCTAAATTTATTATTTTAAAGGAAATGAGACTGAGATATTGCATTTAATATATGACAGTTTCTATTTTTATCAAACCACTCACCACTTACAGAAACGATACTTACAATGTTTTCTAATCTCATCATGCTTGTACTCATGAATATGAGATCAAACATTACGTGTCCAGTGAAGAGTACTGTACCAACTGGAGAACGAAACTCGAAACAATCGTAAATGTTTTTCAGACCATAAACCCTCCAGAAGGCGGAAACTGAAAGCAAAAATGTTGTGAGGCCTTCGGTGAGACCCAGTGTCACACGCAACGTGAAAGCATTGTTTACTTTCCTGTTGTAATCTAGAACTCTTCTAACAGATAAAAACTCATTCAGAATGTCATAACGCGCAGTCAAATTGGCAACACCGGCTTTGACCCGTTTGGTAATGAGATGTTTGATCACTGACATCCGGCGGCATGTGTAAATGGTCATGAACGTGTCCAGGGCGCGCATACTACTCGGTACTGTAAGCAACCGAAAGAAAGCTAGGATATGTGGAACAAATGAGAACAGTATGGGCAGTAGAATAAAGTCTTCTTCAGATGATGTCAATCCTAGCTCAATATCTGAGTCAAATATGCCTTCCAAAGACCCACATGAATGATAGACCGATATCGTATAAACATTTCCTAAGATCGACATTAGACCAGTAGCCCAACCCAAAAGGTACACAAAGGACTGAATGTCTGTTACAGGAAATTGTAACATACGGTAAATGCTATATGTGACCGGTATAAGAAATAAAACTGCAAATGTTTTCATTACTTTTGACGTTCTCGCATTTTTACCCAGTTTAGGAATAGAAAATGGAATCAAATCATGAACTTTTATAAAGTAAGCCTCTGACCACATTGTGTTCGAGGAAGTCTGTTTCTTTAGAAACAGCACAATATAATACACATACTGAATGTATACTGGGTAAATAAGGCCATTGTTATGGAAACAAACTCGTTAGACAATCTAATTCAATATTTTATCAGCTATCGGGTTGTCTCATTTGTTTCATATCGTAATAATATTATAATATAAAAGTGTCTTTGTTTGTTTTACTTTCACGCATAAACTATTCAACCGATTCTACTAACATTTTAGAAAGACATTCTTAGAACCCCTGGGATGAATATAACCCTATTTTTATTTTGAAAATCCCTCTAAGCTACGTCTTACTGGTTTCTAAAGCAGTTAAAAACCCCCATATTGTTCTCTAACGTTGCAAAGTATTAATTTAAAGAGCTTGTTAAATATAATCAAATTTTTTGTTCAAACGTTGTTTTATGACAGCATATTTTTAATGATATTAAAGCAATATTTCAATTTTTTTACATTTATACTTTAAAGTTCTTTCTTAAACGCAGTTCTAACTTTGTAGTTTATATGCTAGTCATAAAATTCATTATATATATATATATATATATATATATATATATATATATATATATATATATATATACGTAATT